>NC_083238.1:25656038-25956038 GCF_032191835.1 Heteronotia binoei | reverse complement strand
ATATGAATGGAAATACTGGGTCCTAATCAAACCCTTGAGGCTGATCTTGAGATGGAGAAGGGGTGGCCAAACTTGCTTAATGTAAGAGCCACATAGAATAAACATCAGATATTTGAGAGCTGCAAGACATGAGTGTCAGATGTTGGTTGGTTGGAAGGAAGGAAAGAAAATGGATGGGGGGGGGGGAGAGGGAGAGATGAAAGAAAGCAATTTTAACTTTAATGCATTCTCCAAGCCGCCAGTTGGCTTGGCTTGGAGAAGTGATTTTTAAAAAGAGATGCCTTCTTCAAGCTGGCCAATGGGGTGGTGAGGACTTTGAGAGCCACACAATATGTGTGAAAGAGCCACATGTGGCTCCCGAGCCACCGTTTGGCCACCCCTACCTTAAAGGTCACTTGGAAGCTATTGAAAACATTAACTGAAGCCCAAATAGAATGCATTTTACAGGTTTGGAAAGGCATTGCCAAGTCTAAAAGAAGGTGGTTAACACAAGTCAAAGAAGCTATACAAACTAAAAAGGCTTCTTTTAAAAAGTGGAAGGTCTGTCCCAATGAATTGAATAGCAGGGATCACAGGCTCTGGCAAAAGATATGTAGGGCAATAATTAGGCATGCAAAAAGAGATTTTGAGGAGTGGGTTGCTAAAAGCATCAAGACAAACAATTTTTTATATATATATTTATATATCTGGAGCAGGAAATCAACCAGAGAAGCCTTTGGCTGACAAAGGAATAAAGGGATCACCAAATAAAGATGGGGAGATGGCAGAAAAAGTCAGTGACTTTTTTGTTGTTGTTACTGTGTTCACTGTGGGAAGTGTAGGGCATGTACCCATGCCACAGCCCCTATTTTCAAGAACGGAGTCTGAAGAACTGAGCCAAATTGAGGTGACCAGAGATGAAATTCTAGAGCTACTGGGGAAATTAAAAACTGATAAGTCTCCAGGTCCTGATGGCATAGATCCAAGAGATCTTAAGGAATTAATATGTGAGATCATTGATCTACTAACCCATATATGTAACCTATCACTAAATTCAGCCACTGTATCAGAAGACAGTAACAGTTTTTAAAAAGAGATCCAGAGGAGAACCAGGAAATTACAGGCCTGTCAGTCTAATGTCTGCCTCAGGCAAACTAGTAAAAATTGTATTCAAAGACAGCACTGTTAGGCACATAGAGGGACAAAGCTTGCTCAGTGGAAATCAGCATGGCTTCTGAAAAAAGTCCTGCCTTACCAGCCTTTTAGAGTCCTTTGGGAAACTGGAAGGGCTTTCAAAAGGCTTTTGACAAGGTACCTCATCAAAGGCAAGACTCCCGAATAAACTTAGCAGTCATAGTGTTCTCTTATGACGGGTTCTCTTATGAATTAAAAAACTGATTAAATGACGGGAAGCAGGTAGTAGGAACCAATGGACAGTTCTCACAATGGAGGGAAATAAGCAGTGGGGTCCCACAAGAATTGGTACGGGGGCTGGTACTCTTTAATTTGTTCATAATGATTTGGAACTAGAGGTGCATACTGTAGTGGCCAAGTTTGCAGACGACTTAAAATTATTCAGGGTGGTGAAAATCAAGGCTGACTGTGAAGAGCTCCAAGAGGACCTCCACAAACTGAGTGTGCAACAATGTGGCAAATGAAGTTTAATGTTGTTAAGTGTAAGGTGATACACAATGGGACAAAAAAAAATTCTAATTTAAATTATAGGCTGATGGTGTCTGAACTTGCTGAGACTAAGAGAGAAGAACTTGGGGTCGTAGTGGGTAACTCAATGTAAATGTTAACCCAAATAAGCTCTGGAAATCTAAGGCTTTTAATATAATAAAATGTGTGCCTTATATAAGTAGTGAAATGCAGTATTAATAAATGCCACACACCATCTTTAATGCTAAAAATAAGGATTTTATTGCAAATTAGTTTCTTAGCACCTATTCATTGCAGTTCAAAATACAGTTGTATTAAGCTATGAGGTAAATGTAGGGATAAAAAAATTGCTAGATAAATTTCTTAACTAGCTCTTTCTTGACTAGCCTCCCATTTTCCTGCTGAAGTTGCTATTTTCCAGGTATGCAAATCTCTTGGATGTATACATACAGGCATACTATTTTCTAAATCTTTGGTGGAAAGAGATTTTTCAAACATTCAAACAAAAACACTATCTGTTCCCTGAAGTATTTATTTTATACTGTGTCATGATAAAAGTCCAAAGCAACAGTGGGACAAAGTGCATGTGGGTCATGAGAATGAGGCAATTTTGGGGAGGGAGATAGAAAATGATTATTTTAAAATCAAGTCATATGGTCTTGCTAGTATGTATAGCTCTTCTGTGGTACTATTATATTACTTCCTGGTCATTTAAGGTGGCCTATTTGAAGCGAGAGAAAAATATATCCTATGCTGATTATCACCAGTGAAGTAAGAAGCCATAAATAATCCTAAAGAAAGGGAATGAACTTTCTCACAATGTCATGGCTACTGCTGGAGGGGCCAGGGAACCAGCTGTGATTCATTTTACATAAGCACCAAAGTCCCTCTGCCAAAAATTTGGGATTTTCAACCAGTTGTTTGGGATGGGGAGTTAAGTATATTAACTCTAATTTTATAAACCAGCATGAATTTCCAGATTTTCTTGGCAGGAGTTTGTGAATACAAAGCAATAACATTTCGTTATTATTAATGAGCCATATCCTTTCAACTAAGTGTTGAGGTTTTCTATGGTGGAAAGGGCCTTTTTCCAGTGGGAGAAATTCCATGTACATGGTAATGTCTCTGCCCTGAAGAGCTTACAAGCTCAAATTGGTAACAATTAAGACAAGGAAGGGAAAAGAAAGAGGTGAGGGCAGGGATAAACATGGGGAGATGTCTATTCAAACAGAATAACAGAAAACTCTGTATATGTCTGCTGCCCTTGCACCGGAAATGGTTCAAGCATTTAACTGAAATGCTTAAGGCTACCTGGTTTCAGGCATATTAATCAATATATTAATCCCATGTCCTCAGGCATTTTGATCTATGTAATCATCTGTATGAGAATTGTCTCTAAGTATTGGATGGAAAGCCAAGAACACTTTTCCCTTCAAAAATGGTTGAAATAATATATTTATTTATTTATTCGAGATTTATATCCCGCCCTTCCCACGAATGGCTCAGGGCGGCTTCCAACAATTAATCAAACATAAAATTTAAACAATTTCAAGTATAAAACAATTAAATATTTAAACAGTTAAAACCTTAAAAACAGAATATTTCAATTTCCTATAAACAGATGACTGGCCAGTTACATCGAGTTGTTGTCCTAGCTAAGTATAGGCTAGCCGGAAGAGGGTCGTCTTACAGGCCCTGCGGAACTGCGCCAAGTCCCGCAGGGCCCTCACCTCTTCCGGCAGCTGATTCCACCATACGGGGGCCATAACGGAGAAAGCATACTGGTGACACCCCAGCCCATACCTTCGGGCAATCTGGGCAAGAGGCCGCATGTAGATGTTAAATAACATCGGGGAGAGAACCGCCCCTTGGGGCACACCACAATCGAGTGTGCGCCTCCGGGATAGCTCCCCCCCAATTGCGACCCTTTGTCCCCGACCTTCCAGGAAAGAGGAAAGCCACTGTAAGGCCAACCCCTGAATCCCCGCGTATTGTGTTTACTGCATAACTTTTTGGATTTTTTAAACAAAATAGTTTGCAGACGAATTTGGTTGCTACAACCATATGGCTTCTCATTGATAAGGCTGGTGGGACTTCTATTTATCTAATTGGTGAACCTTGTTATGGACAGGTTTTGGCCCATCTGGATGTCACAATATAACAAAATTGGGGGGGGGGTGTGGAGAACTACCTGATATACCTTTCCTGTATACAAATTGTTGCCTTCCATGAAGTGGGGCTGTGGCCTGGTGGCAGAGTGTCTGCTTAACATGGAGGAGGTTCTAGGTTCAATCATCTGCATTTTCCAGGTAAGACGATCACTAGCCTTCCTTATCAAGTAGGCCAGACTCTTCCAGTCATTTTGCAGTCATCACAGAGCTCAGTCAAACAAATGACTAGATCTGGGGTAGACGAAGGAGCTCACAGTTGACAGTCAGTGCCATCCCATTCTAAATTGGCTAAAAGCGTTCAAATTTTTCTTTTATCCAATGTTCCATCATGTTGTAACCAGAAATTAATATTAACATATACATTAATTCACTGTAATATTTTACGTCCTGTTACATGGTTGCTTTCTTCTGAGTCAGTTTTTTGTGTTAAATACCCCATTTATTCAGAGAGAGCTTCTGCATAAGTCCCAAGTACTCGGGATTCATATGATTCTGAGCCCTCGATAAAGTCTTCTGCCTTCTCAGATGCTTTGCCTGTACATAAAAATCCCTTATGCTGATTGGAATTTTAAATCGCAGCCCAACAGAGCTCACATGCCGATGTGCTCAATTGTCAAAACGTGTCGCCTTGTTGTTGACAATTTATCAGCGGTGGCCATTTAACTCATACTCACTTGAGCAGAATTAAGAGTGTTTACTTTCCTCATAAGAGGGCAATCAGATATGTACCAATTTTGTTTTTTAACTGCGGAGAGCCAGGGAGCTGCAAACTGAGTGGCGAGGGGGGATTCAGGCAGGCCTAATCAATCACTGACAGATTACAGCGAAAGCCACTTCCATACCCATTAAAGCAGGACAAATGCAGAATTGCAACTGAACAACTTCTAGTTTTAAGCCAACAGTGGGACTTCCTAGTTATTTATCAAAGTCATTGCTGGTAAGCAGCATGCCTCACTGCTCAATTGTACTTCACAGCAGACAGAGCCGACTGAAGCTTCAGCCATGAAAGAAGTGTTTATGCCCTCAGCTGTGGTGCTGTCAGCCCTCTGGAATTTACTGTAAATCACACCGCTTTTATTGCAAGATTTAGTAGCTTATCCTCTGTGGGCTCTATTCACTGCAAGCTTGTTACTATTTGGATGTTAGCCTCAGTCCATAAAGGGACTTGCTACACATCATCAAACAGCAACGAAAAAACCAAAGGTTTCATTTTTCAATTTTCTAAACCCTAAACTCCTCAACAGTCATTGAATTTCATTGCGGAAAAGTGGAAGTCTCCTTTATTATGGTACTCAATTTCCCCAATGGAGTTATACACTTATAACATTACTTTTATTTCCAATGACAGGATCTGGCCATCTGTCCTGGCGGTAATTTCATAACACACTCGCTAGTTTTTATTTTAAGGGAATTTCCTGATATTACATTGAGCCGGTGACAAAATTGTAATGTAGATCTAAAGGCCACACAATAAGGATAACTATATTAAGTTCTGCCTAACATTTTAACTGAGCATTCTTTTTCCCCCCTCCCCCCCCCTTCCCCGTATTTGTTCTGAGTATGGAAAACTTGATAATCCTTGAGCATGCTCAAATTAGTAAATGGAACAAGAGCACCTAGAAATACAAATAGTCTCTGGGGTAGAAAGAGGACTAATTAAGACTGATGTGCAGTGTTATCAAAAATAATACCTTGCATCAGCTTTGTAACGCCTGCAAATTAAGGGCTAGAAAATTCTGGGATGCTATTTTATCATAATGGTCCAAATGGTCTAGATGTATGACAGCATATGTTCTTCATCCAGCCCCCCACCAATCATACAGCACTAATTTCTTGCATCCCCTCCCCTTCTCTGCTGAGAAGTGTGGTCTTTTCCCCTCCCTGTCCCCTCTCTGAAAGAGGTCACCAAAGGCTCTCTGCCACTTTGTAATAGCTTTTCCTTCAATTGAGGAGGCCCAAGGTTATTGTCTCTTCCCTGAGATATTTCTTAGTCAAGAAGCAATAAAACAAAACCAACAACATTATGCTGGAAAATCAGTCAGCAGGTTCCCCCCCCCCCTGCGGAGGGGGGCACTCTTAAACTGAACTACTTCAACCTGCAGAGATTTTGTTGGAACTACCACAGGAGAGTTTTCATATATTACTGGTAGCCTTATCTTATGCTAGGGCTGTAAAGGCAACATAGGCCCTTTTGTTCTTATGGTGGGGTGAGTGATCTTATAAGGATGAGAAAACGGGCAAACTTGATTTTCCCATTTGGTGCAATCTGTGTTTGCAAATATTTTTGTGTATTCAGTGCAGAATAATAATAATAATATAATATTTAATTTGTATCCCACCCTCCCCGCCGAAGCAGGCTCAGGGCGGCTCACATAGCATAACATAACATACAAACATTACAATGATAAAGGCAAACTGTTTACACAACATATTACAATTCACTTATATATACTATTACATTAAAACCATCTAATTAAAACCATCAAATTCAGTTCCAGCAAATTAGTTTGGTGCTACAGTCTTGATGTTACTCATCTTACAATTTTTTGTGACGACGGTACAATAGATTCCATATTAAGAAAAAGCCAGCAGAAAGAGGGTAGTCTTGCAGGCCCTGCGGAACTGGGCAAGGCTTTGCAGGGCCCGCACCTCTTCTGGTAATTGGTTCCACCAGTGGGGAGCTGTGATCGAAAAGGCCCTTTCTCTTGTAGCTTTCAGTTTGGCCTCCTTCGGCCCAGGGATTGTCAATAGATTTTGCGAACCAGATCTCAGGACCCTCTGGGGAACATATGGGGAGAGACGGTCCCTAAAGTAGGCAGGTCCTCGGTCATATAGAGCTTTAAAGGTAATAACCAGCACCTTGTAACGAATCTGGTACATAATTGGCAGCCAGTGCAGTTCCCGCAGCCTCGGCTGTATGTGCTCCCACTTAGGGAGCCCCCATAACAGCCTGGCTGCCGTGTTCTGCACTAGCTGCAATTTCCGGGTTCGGCACAGGGGCAGCCCCATGTAGAGGGCATTACATTAGTCCAACCTCGAGGTGACCGTTGCATGGATCATTGTTGACAGGTCGTCGCACTCCAGGAAGGGGGCCAACTGCCTCGCCCGCCTAAGATGAAAAAAGGCAGATTTAGCAGTGGCTGCTATCTGGGCTTCCATTGACAAGGAAGGCTCCAGTGACACCCCCAAGCTCTTGACCTTGCGTGCCATTTCCAATTGCACACCATCAAAAGCTGATAGGGGGATTTCCCTTCCCAGGCCGCCACGGCTCAGGCAAAGGACTTCTGTCTTCACTGGGTTCAACTTCAACCTACTCAGCCTGAGCCATCCTGCCATGGCTTGCAACACTAGGTCTAGATTTTCTGGGACACAGCCAGGCCATCCGTCCATCGCTAGAGCTGGGTGTCATCAACATATTGGTGACAACCCAGCCCATACTTCTGGGCAATCTGGGCAAGGGGGTGCATGTAGATGTTGAACAACTTTGGGGAGAGCACCGCCCCCTGTGGCACACCACAATTAAGTGGATGCCTCTGGGACAGTTCTTCCCCAATCACCACCCTTTGTCCCTGACCATCAAGGAAAGAGGAAAGCCACTGCAAGGCCATCCCCTGAATCCCCATGTCGGCGAGGTGGTGGGTCAGTAACTGATGCTCGACCATATCGAACGCAGCCAATAGGTCTAATGTCACATTCTCAGGGTGCAGGCAGGCAGGAGTCCAAAGCCAGTCCAAGGTCAAAGTCCAGGAAGTCAAGCAGGAGCCAAGTCACCAATGGAGAATCACAAACCAGAATCAGAAGTCAATGTCCAAAAGCCAAAAGGTCAGGGTGCCAAGGAAATCAAGCAGATCAGGATCAGGAAGGAGCATGGATGTAAGCCAGACTTGTTGCTTCCACAAGGTTTCCAGGTCCTGGGTGGGAGCTATATGGGAGTCTCAATCAGCCTGCTCCCTGGGTGGCAGTGACTCTGATAGATCTCAGGGTTGAGAGACCTGAAGCATCGGCGTGCCTCATGTCTTCACTCTGAAAGTTCTTTCTGGAGCCTGCTTTGAACTCTTGAGATGGGAAGAGGAGAGCTTGGAGGAGATTGATCGTCAACAGCTGACACTGGTTCCTGGAGAGTGATTGATAGACCAGCTGCTGTTTGTTCAGCTGAGGAACTGACTGGCAACTCTTCCAGGTCTGTTAACCCTTCCAGCTCCTCCTCGTCAGGGCTCATGACATCTAACAACATCAGCACCGCCTAGCCACCTCGATCCAGATGCCGCTGGAGGTCATCCATCAGGGTGGCCAGCACTGTCTCCGTCCCATGACTCTGACGAAAGCCGGACTGGTGAGGATCTAGGACGGAAGTGTCATCCAGAAAACTCTTCAACTGTAATGCTACTACCCTCTCAATAATTTTGCCCCAAAAGGGCAAATTTGAAACCAGCCGGTAATGTGCCAATTCGGCCCGATCCGATGTAGCCTTTTTCAGAAGAGGGGGACCACAGCCTCTTTAAGAGGCATTGGAAAAACCCCTCTGAGGGGGATCTATTTATGATGTCCCGTATAGGACACCTAAGCTGTCTCTGGCAAGCTTTAATTAGCCAGGAGGGGCACAGGTCCAGATCACAAGTTGTTGGGTGTACAGTAGAGAGAATTCTGTCAACTTCCTCCAAGCTGAGTGTGTCGAAGCGATCCAGAACTGGACCAGAAGACAGGCACGGGGCCTCAAGTTCACATACTGTATCCAATGTGGCGGGAAGGTCAAAGCGGAGCGACGAGATCTTACCTGCAAAAAATTTCACAAAAGCCTCAAAGCCTATCTCTAATTCCCTAGCATTTGGCCTGCCTTGTGGCAGTGTTGTAAGATTCCGAATTGTCCTAAACAACTGCGCTGGGTGCGAATTTGCAGATGCAATCTTAGCCGCAAAATAAGTCTTCTTTGTGGCTTTGACTGCCATCTCATAGGACCTCATAAGCTCTCTATAAGATGTTCTAGTCGCTTCATCTCGAGTACGTCACCATTGCCTCTCTAACCGTCTGAGCCCTCGTTTCAGCTGTCACAACTCTGGGGTGTACCACAGGGCCAGCTTAATGCGAGGGCGCAGAGGGTGTCGAGGTGCGATCTCATCAATGACTCTGGAGAGCTGCCCATGCCAGGACTCAACCAGATCATCAGGAGGATCGGCAGGGGGCCAGGGATCCCATAGAGCCATTTGGAACCGCTCAGGGTCCATCAGACTCCGTGAGCCAAAATAAGCTCGCCACCCAAACGGGCTTGGGGTGGAGCATCCACATGAGCCTTGAGGGCAAAATGGTTCGACCATGGCACCGCCTCCACAGTAATATCCACCAAAACCCTGGCCGCAAAGATCAAGTCTAACATGTGCCCTGCCTGGTGAGTGGGCGATGTAACAAATTGGGAGAGTCCCAGTGTCACCATGGATGACGCTAGGTCCATTGCCTGACTAGAGGCCGCGTCGTCAGCATGGACATTGAAGTCACCCAGGGTAACAAGCCTTGGGTACTCCAATGCCCAGCCTGCTACAGACTTGATCAGGGATGGTAAGGTGCTGGCTGGTGCATTAGGTGGACAGTACACCAGCCTTATCGCCAACCCCTTCCCAACATTCCACGCCAGACTGGCACATTCAATACCATTGATCTCTGGGGCCGGGAGAGCCCTAAAGGAGTAAGTCTCTCATATGAATAGAGCTACCCCTCCCCCTTGCCCGCTAGTCCATGATTGGTGAAAGACCGAGCAACCCGGGGAGAGGGCCACAATATCTCCCTCTTACACCCAGGTCTCAGTCATGCAAGCCAGGTCCAGGTCCTGCTCGAGTAGAAACTCTTGGAGGACTGAGGTCTTATTATTTATGGGCCTGGCATTGCATAACACCAATGACGGAGGCAAGTAATTCAACTTGGCCCCACTACCTGTCACTGTCGGGATGGGACACAGACCGGAAGGTGGCCAAGCACCACCTTGTCTCGGCCTCCTTCCGTTATATCGATGTCTGTTCCCACCATCATACCTTCCCCTCCCCAGGAGTACTGGAATCCCCAGGCTGGTCATCTCCCACTGGTCTCTACTTCAGCCTCAACCAATGTAGAAAGCACAACTCACACCCTGCAATTAATTAACTTCTGTATGCATATCCTTCTGTCTCTGTCCCCGTTTACTGTATCCCTGATCAGAACTGTGTTTCTCAAAGCGTTTTAAAAGAGGCTGGAATCCTGCTACTGTACCTCTCTGTGTGTATAGCAGTGGGACTCAGAGGTGATACAGGATAGTAGTGGCTCCCCTTTCAGTGGCATCTTCCCACAATGTTGTGATTTGGACATAATTAGTTCCCGCATGACATGGCCGGATCTCATGCAACAAATCCATAGCCATGCTGCTAGCACTAGTGGGAGCATCAGCAGCGTCATACCAGCATGACCACCTTCCACGGGGTCTATGTACATCTAAACAATGGATTTAGCCATTACAACAGCAATGTGGGAGGATGCACTGGGAAGCTTCAACTGTGCTGCTCTCTAAATCAGCTCTTTAAGGATTTCTTATTGGGTGCAGGATTGCATCTAGAAGGAATAGTTTTTTCAACCGTACGTTTGGACAAAGCTTCATCGTGAATATTGCCTTGCACCTCCTTTTTTCGTTAATAGAGTCCATTTTTTTTAATGTATTTGGATTTAATGTTTTAGATTTGATTTAGCACATTTTCACCAGCTATTAATTTCTTTAATGAATTTCTTGGGAAGGGAGGACAGCTAGGAGGGAGTGTCGCTTCTCACATTATAATAATCCTTGCTATGTGGATTCCCAACAGCAATATCTCAAAGTTCCATTTATATTCCATCAAATCCTCAATGTAGGTCATATGGGCACACAAGAAATTGTATAGATTTGTGTATTTCGAAAAAAAAGAAATTTGATTAAAGAAAAAGTGCATATTTGAGGAACGATGATGACCACTAGTGAGAAAAATCGGGGGGGAAGTGAAATGAGAAATTATCTATGGCAGGGAGACTGGTTCCAATGTGCTTAAATAGGAAACAGTCCTCTGTTGAGCATGTGGTTGAGATTCAATCAGTTCACATTTTAATTAGGGCTGATCATTTCTACCACTTGTTTGACATAAAATCAGGAGATAAAACTAAAATAGTTATGATAAAACCTTTTTCCAACAAACTATTTAAACAAATACTTTCTGAAACGGTACAGTTACCCCTGAAGAATACCAGCCAAATCAGTCCGAGGCAACAAAAGTCCCATATGTTCAGTTTCTCAGTAAATTCAGTTGCACTGGCAAAGAACTCTCATGCAAAAACCAACTGAATAGATTTGGATCCTGCTTATTTGGCAAGAAGTAGAAGGCAAGGCTGGTCCCTCGTCACCCTCCTTTTAGAAATTTGGCTCTAGAGCCACTTGTTTGTACTGTACGACGGGCAACAGATACTGGGAAGGAGAGATTTGGAGAATGCGAATTTGAACTTTGTATTACACAGATGATGCATTCTTACTGCTTTCTAATGCTGAGACCTCTTCTCTGGCCCTTGTGACACTAATTAACAATGACGGTAGATTCTTTGGTTACAAAATAAATAGTGATAGTTCAGAAGATTCCCAGTGTATATTGCCAGTCTGCAAATAGGCCTGTAACTGTTTCTTCCAACTTGAAATGGCTTGGGTGTGTGTGTTTGTTTGCCCATATTCCCCACTCAACCATTTTGGTTGGAAAACCAGTGTGCAAAGGGAGTCAGGGTCCCCTCCTCTCCCCAATATCACAGTGGTCCCAAACTGCAATGCAATTCAAAGGAGTTCCTGGCTGGGAACTAATTCTCTAAAATAGTGGAGAGTCTCCAGGCATATTCAGGGACACACATCTCATCTAGTCTGCCATTCAGAGGGCAAATCATAGAATCATAGAGGTTGAAGGACCTCCAAGGTCATCTAGTCCAACCCCCTGCACAATGCAGGAACTTCACAAATACCTCCCCTCTCCCCCCCCCCACACACACATACATCCCCAGTGACTCCTGCTCCATGCCCAGAAGATGGCAAAAACCTCCAGGATCCTTGGCCAAACTGGCTTGGAGAAAAATTGCTGACTGACCCTAAAATGGCAATCAGAGTGTCCCCAGGCATACAAGAAAGGGCCATGAGAGCCAGGGCTTTTGGGGGCAGGAGTGCACAGGAGCTCCACCTGGGCTGGCCATGCACCAGCTGACATGCTACGGAAGGCATGCAACCCTTCCCGCCCTCCTTCTCATGATCTGCCTAATTCACAGAATCAGCATTACTGTCAGATGACCATCTAGCTTCTGCTTAAAAACCTCCAAGAAAGGAGAGCCCACCACCTCCTGAGGAATCTTGTTCCACTGAGGATCTGCTCTAACTATCAGGAAGTTCTTCCTAATGTTTACTGGGAAACTCTTTTGATTTAATTTCAACCCACTGGTTCTGGTCTGACCTTCTGGGGCAACAGAAAACAACTCCACACCATACTCTATATAACAACCCTTAGAGTACTTGAAGATGGTGATCATATCACTTCTCAGTCATCTTGTCTCCAGGCTCCTTCAGCCTTTCCTCACAGGACTTGGTTTCCAGGCCTCTCACCATCTTTGTTGCCCTCCTATGGACACATTCCAGCCTGTCTATATCTTTCTTAAATTATGGTGCCCAAAACTGTACACAATACTCCAGGTAAGGTCTAACCAGAGCAAAGTAAAGCGATACCATCATTTCACATGATCTGGACACTATACTTCTGTTGATACAACCCAAAATTGCATTTGCCATTTTAGCCAATGCATCACACTGCTGACACATATTTAGTGTATGGTTTATTAAGACAGCTAGATCTTTTTTGCACATGCTACTGCCAAGACAAGTCTCCCCCATCCTATAATGATGCATTGGATTTTCCTACCTAAATGCAGAACTTCATATTTATCCTTCATATTTTATTTGTTTTAGCCCAGTTTTCCAGCCTGTCAAGTCCATCCTGTATCTGTCTTCTACTGAATTTGCGACCTCTCCCAATTTAGTATCATCTGCAAATTTAATAAACATTCCCTCTATTCCTTCATCCAAAACATTTATAATGATGTTGAACAAAACAGGTGCCAGGATAGATTCCTGAGGCGCTCCACTTGTCACTCCTCTTCAAGAGGATGAGGAACCATTTGCATGCACTCTTTGGGTGTGATCTGTCAACCAGTTACAGACCCACCTAACAGTAACAGGATCCAAACCACATTTTACCAACTTGTCAACAAGAATAGAATGTGAACTCTTCTCAAAACCCTTACTGAAATCAAGATAAACTTTGTCTGCATCATTCCACTGATCCAGCAAAGTAGTAACTTTCTCAAAAAAGGAGATCAGGTTAGTTTGACATAACTTGTTCTTGAGAAAACCATGCTGGCTCTTAGTAATCGCAGCAGTCCTTTCTAAATGTTAAAGGACTGACTGACTGATGATTTGTTCTAAATGTTTTCCAGGTATTTTCAAGCTGACAGGTCAGTAGTTACCTGGATCCTCTTTTTCTCATTGTATGTTCTGTTGTTGCCATGTTGAGCACCATTCCCCTCACAAGAGAAGACCGAAAAGTAGGAATTGAGCAGTTCTGCCCTTTCTTCGTCACTTGTTTACAATTTCACTTTTATGTCCTCACAAGGAGCCTACCATGTCCTTGGTCTTTGAACATAAGAAAAGAGCCCTTTTGTTGTTATTTTTAGCATTTTTCACTAGCCTAAACTCATACCGAGCTTTAGCTTTCCTAACTCTTTCTCTTCAAGCACTGGTTGTTTATATTCATCCTTCGTTATAAGACCCTCATTCCATTTCCTAAATAAATATTTTTTTTTATTTCTCAAATCTTTAGAGAGCTGTTTATAGAGCCATCTCAGGTTCTTTAGGATCCTCCCATTTTTCCTTCTCATAGGAATCGTTTGTGATTGTGCCGTCAATATTTCATTTTTAAGGAATTCCCACCCCTCTTCAACTCCCTTCTCCTTCAGTATTTCTCACCATGGGATTTTACCCAGCATCACTCTAAGTTTGTCAACATTTGCTTTCCTGAAGTCCAACCTATATGTCTGATTATGTACAGCTTTTCCCTTCCCCAAGACTGTAAATTCCAAAATCACATGGTCACTACTACGCAGGATCTCCACTACTTCTACCTCATCAACTAGTTCTTCCCTGTTGGTGAGAATCAAGTCCAAGATAGCAGATCCCCTTGTTTCCCTCTCCACTTTCTAGAAAATGAAGTTGTCAGCAAGACAAGCCAGAAATTTATTTGACCTTTCAATTTTAGCAGAGTTGGACTTCCAACAGATGAATGGAGGTGATTTTTGTATTGCTTCACCCTTCCCTTGCACTTCAGACTCCTATGTTACCTCCATGCAGTTTCTGAAGGCCTCTGGCCCTCCCAGAGCAACGTTTTGAGGCTCTTGATGGCCTGCAGCAAGAGAAGGAAGGTGGACACTTCTTTTCTGTTGATGGAAGTGATGTATATGTGGGGTACATGGCATGGCCTTTGCATGCAGCCTTACAATTCATTCTTCTTTTTGTTTCTAAATTATTCTTTACTTATAAGGTCTTGGAGAAAATTGGGGTTAACTGCTCATAAGATGGTGTCTACATTTTGTGGTGTCTACATTTGCAAACACTGAAGGCTTCGATCCTAAGAACACTTCCTTGGGAATAAACCCCATTTAATAAAATGGGGCTGACTTCTGAGTAGACCTGCTTAGAACGGCTTTTTAAAAGCAATAAAAGGTTTTTGATTTTAAAAGGTGTCCTGACTTTAACAGAGAATTTCACACACACATACTTCTTTCCATATAGAGCATGTGACATACCATGCCATTCTTTGTATTAAGGCAACTTCTGATGCTACATCATCGGTTTGCTCACTGGGTGGAGGGTAAATTTAGAGTATAAATCCTCGGTGTCACATGGGATTACAGCAGAGAGGGCCAGGCCAACAACCTACCCACAGTTACATTCAAACGCTTGATTCTGACCTCACTTGCATCAGTCTAACCCCAATGTGTAATTCGAATCAAGCTCAGGAAATTTGCCTACAGATAATACTTATTAGTGAGTGAAATTTGCCTTGTGAGTCCTGTTAATTTTACTTCAGAGTTACTTTTTATATGACCTCCGTCTCCTGATCATCGATTCTCTTGTTTTAAATTTGGACAGACCAGCTCTCCATACAATAACAATTACCTAATAGGTTTCTGAAAGAAATGGCACAGTAGTTATTCTGAAAATTGTCAGAGACACTAAGTAAATGAAAATTACTGTATTTGAATGATCAAGCCAGCATCCACAATAGAAGAATAATTTACCAATGTTGAAAGAATAGCCAATTAACTTTGACAATTTATTCTAAGTAATATGGATGAGTAGGATAGTTGGTAATTACAATGTATGAAATTTAGGAAAAGATAATTTCATCATTATTTTTTTTCTCCCTCTCTACTCAGGAAAAAATACGGCCTAGTCTTTTTAAAGTGAGTTTGTTCTTTCAGATTCCAGTTTGGCAGCACCTAAAACTTGCATTTTCATAGATTAGACAGGCAGCTTTACCTCTCCTCAGTGTTTAGGAATTTTATGTGTGAGATCCCCCGGGACTCACCTTATGCTGTAAAGTATGTTGTGATCACATTTAGTGAGTTCTCTGTTCACAAAAGCCCCTCCAGGCAGTTCGGCGCTGTCTTCCTGAGGGATGTAAACTCAAAGGAGAGTCTTCAAATGGAAAGGTATTTTTAGCTCTGAGGAGAAATATGAATCCACTGTCGAGGCTGCCGGAATAGTGTTCTCATAAGTGGGGCCCACATTCATTTACTTCAGTAAGTTCAAGCTTAGTTCTACCAGTGGTGGGTCTGACTCTAGATTTGTAAATCAAAGACACCTACCCAAATCATTTTATAAAAAGAAATGTGTTTGTGGAATGGAAGCATCTGGTAGGCCTCTAACTCATTTGCCTATGTAGCTACAACTGTAGATGGGTTGTTTAAAGAATAGTGCCTTAAGTGACATGGGGGTGCTTTTATGTTTCTCAAAGTCTGCCATAGGCTAGCAGAGTCTGATGGCTGTAGTTGGTTTAGCAACGTACAAAATAATCTCCTTTAGGATGTCCCAGTTCTCACATTAAACACTCATGGCTCCTCACATCCAGTCAGGACAAACACAAACTTTCATATAGTACCACTTGCTTTTTGAGAGGGGGGGGAAAGATAGTTGAAGGGGGTAGGTAGCCAGATGGTATGGCTACTGTTATTGTAACCTTTGCAAATAACTTGCTCAAAAATGGAATTTACCCTGCTTAAGCAATGTCCATTTTTTCTTCTGTCAAGCTCCTCATAAACTTTCACTGATAATTTGTTCACAATTGATAATGAGCGGTATTGTGAATACATTTGTCGGCAGCAGTTGTCAGCACGTACACAGCCGGCTGGGGTTGCCATTTGCTTGGTCTTTCCAATTCAGTTGGAGAAGCTGCAAAAAACTATATTTTCCATCGATTGCTATCAGGAATTCATGGTGGGAGAGATGGGGAAAGCTCGTTTAAAGAGCTATCTCCTCCCATTAGAAAGGAAGATAGTGGTCAAGGTTGTGGCACTCCTTGTATACATTTGCAAGCGCATTTTACAAATATTCTGTTGAATGCCTTTAAATATTTTCAAGTGTTCTGCAGGAATACGCACATAAAGCAAGTGGCCTGGGGTTAGTTATTGGGATGGGGGTATTTGCCTATCCTTAATTGCTACAGCCAAAATTACTTCTCTCCCAGCTGCTGGTTGCAATAGGTGGAGTGGGTGGAAACTTTTTGGGATGTGGAACGTGCCTCTTTATGCCCCAATGCAGAAATCTGCTGAAAACCAAGCAACAGGGTTCATTTCAGTCAAGAGAACCAATCAGCACATGAACCAGAAAGAAAGCGCTTGTGCATCAGATTATCCCAATTAATTGGAAAGGTTTATTGGGTGTGGAAACTCATGTTCAAAAGACATTCCTAGATGAGCTCTATAAAAGATATGCACCTAGGAGGTTCTCATCTTCTTGAGGAATTAACTGTGCTGCGCCTGCAGTCACTCCTATATATGTTCTCTATAGGTAGATCCTGGAGGACGCTTCCATCCTTGACCCATTTCAGTCCGGCTTCCACCCGGGACACGGGACGGAGACAGTGTTGGTCGCCCTAGTAGATGACCTTCAACGGCATCTGGATCGGGGTGGCTCGGCGGTGCTGATGCTGTTAGACCTGTCGGCGGCGTTCGACACGGTCGACCATCGGCTACTGACGTGCCGCCTCGCCGACGCGGGGATTCAGGGGTTGGCCTTACAGTGGCTTTCCTCTTTCCTGGAAGGTCGGGGACAAAAGGTCGCAGTAGGGGGGGAGCTATCCCAGAGGCGCACACTTGATTGTGGTGTGCCCCAGGGGGCGGTTCTCTCCCCGATGTTATTCAATATCTACATGCGGCCTCTTGCCCAGATAGCCCGAAGGTATGGGCTGGGGTGTCACCAGTATGCTGATGACACCCAGCTCTATCTACTGATGGACGGCTGGCCGGTCTGCGCCCCGGAAAATCTGGACCGGGCATTACAGGCCGTGGCTGAGTGGCTCAGACTGAGTGGGCTGAAGCTAAATCCTACGAAGACAGAGCTCCTTTGCTTGGGTCGCCGCGGCCCGGGGGGGGGGATCCCCCTGCCAGCTTTTGACGGTGCGCCGCTGATGGCGGCGGACAGAGTCAGGAGCTTGGGGGTGCTGTTGGAGCCTTCCTTAAAGATGGAGGCTCAGATAGCAGCCGCTGCCAAGTCCGCATTTTTTCATCTTAGGCGGGCAAGGCAGCTGGCCCCCTTCCTGGAGCGCGACAACCTAGCAACAGTGATCCATGCTACGGTCACCTCGAGGTTGGACTACTGCAATGCCCTCTACATGGGGCTGCCCCTGTCCCGGACTCGAAAGCTGCAGCTGGTGCAGAATGCCGCGGCCCGGCTGTTATTGGGTCTCCCAAAGTGGGGACACATTCGGCCGGGTCTTCGGACTCTGCACTGGCTTCCAGTGATGTATCGAGTCCGGTACAAGGTGCTGGTTATTACCTTTAAAGCCCTATATGGCCTGGGACCTGCCTACCTGAGGGACCGTCTCTCCCCATATGTTCCCCAGAGAGCACTGAGGTCAGGAACACAAAATCTCCTCTCTATCCCCGGGCCAAAAGAAGCCCGCCTGAAAGTCACTCGAGATAGGGCTTTCTCCGTTATGGCCCCCACTTGGTGGAATCAGCTGCCGGAAGAGGTGAGGGCCCTGCGGGACTTGGCTCAATTCCGCAGGGCCTGTAAGACGACCCTCTTCCGGCTAGCCTACACCTAGCCGGGATGGAACCTGACGTAACTGGCCTGCCATCTGTTTATATAAAATGATATGTTATTGGTTTTAAGCTGCATTGTTTTTATGAATTGAAATGTATTGGTTTTAATGTTTAAATGTGAAGTATTTAATTGTTTATATTTAAATTGTTAAATTGTTATTGTTGGAAGCCGCCCTGAGCCACTCGTGGGAAGGGCGGGATACAAATCCCGAATAAATAAATAAAATAAATAAATCCATATGAGCTTCCAGCACGTGATGTTCCCAAAGGGCTCCTATCAGGTCCCAAGCAACTGACTGTCTCCTCTCTTGCTTCCTTCTGCATCACAGCTTGCTTTGCAAGGCTTGCTCCATTGCATAGGAGCTACAGAGCAAAACCTCTATTTTCTCCATTGGCTGAGGCACCTCCTTTGGGGAGGAAGGGGGGAAGGCAAAGTTTGTTTTTTCCAGGCTCTCTCAATCGCACAGCAAACCTACTGAGCCAAGCCTCTCTTCCTTCCCTCTCCTTGTCCCCTGGGGATGGAAGGAAGGAAAGAGCCAGAGCTTCCTTTATCCCAGTTCCCTGGATCGCACAGGAGAGATACGAAGAAAGTGCTTTTAATACCAACAAGTGCTATCATTTTAAGCGTATTTTAAGGGTTTCTTTAAAAAAAAATCCGTTTGTCAGTGCCCTTTACAAAGTTTATATCTCTGCTACCTAATCTTAAATAGGTATATACATAGCCCAACCCGACAAGGTCTCATTTATATCAGATCCAGCCCTCATAACTTTACTTTTTACTTTGCTTTATTTATGATTTATATCCCGCCCTTCCCACCAAGGTGGCTCAGGGCGGCTCACAACACACGAAGTCTAACATAACAATATTAAGTTTTAGGCATTTTACACAGTTAAAACATTTAAAATATTAAAACATTAATACTCATAACAAATGAGTTTGACACCCCTGAATTCTAGGTACCTGAAAGTGCTTGGTGCTGAGGCACATGTGCAGACACCTGCCTTTCCTCTCTTACTACTTGCCAAACAGCCAGTATTGCTGAAATAATAGCCAGTGTTTGAGCTGATGACTTAAGCTAGTTTAACAGTCATAGTTTTCCTCAAAGCTCAGTCCTGGGAATTCCAGTTGGGTAAACTGAAGAAAGATGTGCCGTCGAAACCTAACCAACTTATGACAATCCCTTCCTTGGAGCATTCCTTCCAAGCATGAGATGCAGAGGTGATTTGCCATTGCCTTCCTCTTTGTAACCCCAGACTTCCTTGGTGATCTCTCATCCTAGTACTGACTGTAGCATACCCTGCTTAGCTCCAAAGCCCTAATGAGCTTTGGCTAAGCTAGGCTAATCAGTCTGCTAAAAGCAGAGCTTGCTGTTGAGTCGCAGCCAATTCGCGGCAACCCCATCCTTGAGGCATTCAAGGCAAGTGTTGAAGTGGTTTGTCATTGCCTTCCTCTTCATAGCAACCCCAGTCTTCCTTGATGGTCTCTTATCCAAGTGCTGACTGTGAACGACCCTCCATAGCTCTCAAGCCCTAGTGAGCTTTAGCTAAAGTGAGCTGTTCAAGAACACCCATCTCTTACGGAGCTACAATTCTGTCATTGAAGAAAGGATTACCAGCGTAGTGGTTAAGAGTGCGGGCTCTGATCTGGGAGAACTGGGTTTGATTCCCCACTCCTCCTCCCCATGCAGCTGTTGGTGTGACCTTGGGTCAGTCACAAGTTCTCTCAGAGCTGTTATCTCAAGAGCAGTTCTTGCTCTCTCAGCCCCACCTACCTCGCAAGGTGTCTGTTGTGGAAAGGGGAAGGAGATTGTAAGCTGCTCTGAGACGCCGAGTGAAGGACAGGGTATAAATCCAGTCTCCTCCTCTTTTTCATCTTCTTTACTTTAAGACGTGGTGTAATGTCCAGAGAGAGACAGAAGCCAGAACAACCTCCACTGTCCCAAGTACCATGGGCCCAGGTGCCCCTTAGTATCTTCAGTGGCTCAGGAATGATTGAATACTGGTTCGCCTATATGCATTTGTATCCTTAGATATTTTACCTAAATATACTGGTCTATGTAACCCCAAGTCAACCTGATCAGCTTTTTTTTTTTCAAAATTCTGATTATTCAAAAGTTCTGGATCTGTTTCAGGACATTCCAAGGAATAAATATGTACGATACTTGGGGTAGGGGGATTCACACAGCATTGCACAAGGGGATATTTTGTTGTGGCTAATTCCAGCCATGTATTGTAAGAAAAAGCTCCTACTTTTCATACACGTGGACATCGTGATCACCAGTATGGTTGCCAGGGTGCCTGGAGTTTTGACTCGCACACATCTGCTCTAAGAAGTGGACTTTGCCCACGGTTTCTAAGGCTTATGTGCATACTATAAGACTCAGCTTTGCAGCAGCATTCTACATCTCTGGATGGGTGTTAGCCAGGACTACAGACAAGCTTCCAGCTGCTCCTTGTGTGCCCAGTCTTGACCGCTGCAGTGGAAGAAGCCATGCCACCATGAACTGTATAGGCAAACAGTTTCCAGCCTGTTTCCATGAACCAAAGGCTAACACCACCAGAATCCATCTTGTTTTCCTGACTCCATATCCAACAGCTGCTTCAACTTCTGCATAAGGCAATCAAGCTTATCCAGGCATGGATCCTGTCGGACCACCCAAGCCTTTGTCCAACGGAACCCAGGACAAAGACTGATGCCAGAAAGAAGACTAAAGAAGAGGAAGACCATCTTCAGCCAGAGCCAAGTTCCTTTGTGTAAACCGGGTGTTACCTAGGCAGTGATTTGGCTCTCTATTGTCACCCTTTTAGATAAGTTTAATAGCCTTAAGCATCTCCCCACCCAGTAATCTCTTCCATTCTTCTCCCCAACTGTCATTTTGGAGCCTCACCCTGGTCCATTTCAACCTGAAAGTTCAACCAGGTATCCATGGACCAAGCTTGTTCATTGGTCAGTCATGGGCACCCAATTAGGTGCCACCAATTAACTTGCTATTGGCTACTGCAGAAGTCCAGCCCTTATGGTCACTGCAGAGCCTCCCCTTTTCTGAGGTCATGTACCAGCTGACCACCTGTCATCCACCCCTGTGCCTCCCATCCTCTAAGGGCTTCCCACATGTGTGCATCTAGCAGTACCCCAGTTCCGCTGTCTAGATCCATCCCCGATTCTGGCCATAGTTGAGGGTCCCATTTCCCCCGTCCTCTTTTGTCATCATTGGAGCCTTCTTGAAGACTACGATCGGTAATTATCACCCTGTTTGTCTACCCATGTGTTGTCTCTCTCTCTCTCTCTATTTTTCCTAGGACTGTATGTATGTTTCATGAGCACATTGCCTTGTATGTATGCCTATATTTTTTAGAATAAATTTTAATTGTTTTACTTAATTAGAGTCCCTAATATTTTTAAGCATTACTTTCTGGACGTGGAATCCTGTATACACAGGTAAAAAGATCCTGACTAAGCCAGGTGGACACCTGACAATTCCCCAACCTCGTTTTGAGGGCATTTTGGCTTACAATATCTGATGAACAGGTTGTCTGAACCATTCATCAGGAGCATTACTTTTGACCATCTCAGTTCAACTCACAGCTGTCAACATTGTGACAACATTTTAAAAACCATGATTTGTTCTTGTGATGGTCCATTCAGGGAAAACCAGCAATTATTTGCCAAGCAAAGAGGAGTAGTATAAATTTATCAGTGCACAAAATGGACCTCTGTAAACTCCTAATTTATTCACTATTTTACATGTTGAGAGTATCCCATTTTGTTAAAGAAGAATGGATAATAAAAAGAACTGTGTTTTGTGATTCATAGTATACAACTCTTAGAAGACTGTGCCAGAGGAGCCCTTAAACAACCCATAACCTAAAAAAAAAAAATCACATTCAGACAATTTGGCGGATCCTTATGAATAGCAATTACATTCCCAGAAATCAAAGATTGTTTTCTGAATGGATTGTGAATAGGAAAGGGGCTAATTTCTTCACAATGAATAGCTCAACCAGCTCTACACTTCAGACACGGTAGACTTTTTTTCTGCTGTACTTTGGAGATTTAAAGCATGAAATAGGATCTCCATGTTAAATGCTGATTAGCCGTGCATGTGCCACTATACAGCAAAACATGTCGCCCTCCTGAATGAAGACGTGTGGAGTGTAATTTTCCATTTGGATAAATTTGTCAGATTAGAGCAGAGGGGATTTAGCGGTGAAACTTCTATTAATGTCAGAGGAAGTCAAGCGGTCAAAAAAGGTACCCCCTCTGTGTTACGGTGGTGTTAACATGAGGGGCCACTCTGTGAGGAACGCATTCACATTATCTTGTGAGGTTTACAGGGTTGTCTAGAGCAGAAAGAAGAGCTAGGATGTCAGCTGTAATCTCAACTATGGTGCCCAACTTTAGCATGTCAGTTTCTCATCTGCTTTTGGATGAAGGGTCTCTTAGGGCATGAGTATTTTTCAGGTTGCATGAAATTCCATCCATGTCACATCTGTAATTTTTAAAAAACATTTTAACTGCAAAAGGAATAATAGCTATTGTTGCCTACCCATTGAATAGAATGTAAGTAGATGGAGAATCTGGAAAACTGTTAAAAAGTTTCATCGACCATTCTAGGATGATAGGGTTTTTGTTTTGTTGTTTTAAAGCATGGGGATTAAGGTTAGACACATGCCTGTGAGTTCAAGCGGCCCTTCTCTTCTCTTGTCTGCACAAGTCGTTATTGTTTATGTTCTGTTGTGCATTAAAATTGCTCAGCATCTAGGACGGGCTTTGTCAATGCAACATGTGTTGGCTTTTTCCACAGTCTGGAACAAGGCTGGCTATGTGTTCTGACAAGCTGGGACATCAGTAGAGACTTAGCCTCTTGGACCATTGATAACCCGTCAGGCATCCCACTATGCCATCACAATGGACTCTGGGCTAATATATGTTTTAAAATAACGATGAGCAGGCAAAGGATAGTTTGATTTCATTATGGCATTAATTATTGCTTGGGAACAAAATCCAAAGCAACGACGAGTGCTTCCCTGTAGTGCTTCAGGTCCACTTAAGCCGTATTCAGCTCTCAAGTGGGGCTTAAGTGCAGCAGGTCTTTATGCGAGTCCTTGGCACTGGAGTGGATGCAGCCACAAGAGCAGTGACATGATGAAGTATAACAGCACAAGGGAAACACAACAGATCATGGAGGGATCATTGTGTGTACAGCAGCAGTGTTATCACCCTGAATCATATTTTTTAAAAAAATATATGTTTAGGGAAAGCTGTGTAATGAAATTGGTTGAGATATTCAATCCAAAGTTGGTTTTGAGAATCTCTGTACATATTCTTGTTTGTCATCTTTAGGGTCCCTATCGGGATTTCTTAATTTACAAGCAGGAGTCAAATTCAAAATGTGCATGAAGCTACTTGCATCAAAGTGGAAAGACTCTTCAATACCTACAACTGAACAATGGGCCAATAAATTATGGGACCTTTTTTATAATGGGAACAATTAGTACTGCACCAATTGTTACTGAGTTTGGTAGACAACAGAAATTTATTACATTGTGGTCTCCTAGTGTTGAATATTTGTCTGCTGGAAAAATTTTCCCCACTAATCCTTATTTTCATAAAATGTGTTATCTGTAATAGACCTCTGTATGCAAAATGGTTTATATCTTTGGACGATAATAAGTTTTGAGTATGTAGAAAGGGGGGTTTTTTAGTAATAAAAAAACTTAAAAACAATAAAAAACATAAAAAATGCAAAAAAATATGTTTATGAAGCCAGAAACATAACTGACTCTCAGGGAAGTTCTAAAAATCCCCTCCCTCTTCATCAGCATGATACTGGTCTTTGCTGAGGTGTAAATCAAGTAGAAATGGATTCTGAGAGCCAGTTTGGCGTAGTGGTTGTGTGTGGACTCTCATCTGGGAGAACCGGGTTTGATTCCCCACTCCTCCACTTACAGCTGCTGGAATGGCCTTGGGTTAGCCATAACTATCACAGGAGTTGTCCTTGAAAGGGCAGCTGCTGTGAGAGCCCTCTCAGCCCCATCCACCTCACAGGGTGTCTGTTGTGGGGGGAGAAGATATAGGAGATTGTAAGCAGCTTTGAGTCTCTGATTCAGAGAGAAGGGTGGGGTATAAATCTGCAGTCTTCTACTTCTCTGAATAGGTATAACAAGAAGTGGACAAAAAGCAAATTTTGCTGACTTCCTCAGATAAATGTGCTGCATTTAATTAATCCCTTCCTTCCCAGAATATGTATTCACTGCTTCATGTTTTGGAAACTGTACCCATAGACTACTCTGAACTAAGGATGCTTGAACACTCAACTGGTTCAGCTTACATCCTGTTTGCTGGTTGTGAACAAAGACCTTTTTTAAATGGTCCATTCATTAGTTTGTTTTGTCATGTTCCTTTATAACCATTCAGAACACGAGGATTGGCTTTTTGCACATGTGCATTTTCACACAGTCTCATTATGTTCTGCTACTCCCCCCTCCATGCTTCATAACTGCTCCACTCAGAAGGCAATTGTTTAAATAGACAATCAGAGCACTCACAAAGCATATGAATCAGGCATAAATAAATGCTGTTTCAATAAAATCCTATCCTTTGGTGTTCATCCAAGTTGTCCTTAGTGATGCTAAGCATTGACAGCATCTTTGAACATGTACATTTTGTAAAAACCCTATTCAAACCGGTTCAGCAGGCATTTGCTGCTGTTCAGCACAAAATTAACAGATCAGGTAAGTTGGACATCAAACACATTTGTGGTAAAATTTGAAGAATCCATATTCTGAAATTGATGGCTGCTAGATTTGGAACAGACCAAAGGAGAGACTTCTTCACTCCAAGAGGGATTAGTTGTGAAAATCTTTGCCGCAGGTTGTGCTGATGGTTGCTGTTTAGTTGTCTTTAAAGTGGTATCCATGGAGGAAAGATCCATCAATGCAATGACTGTTAGCCTCAACGACTGCATGGAACCTCTAAATACCAGTTGTTGGGGGCACCAACAAGGAGAAATTTTGGGCCCTGTCTCCTTCTTACAGGCCTTCCGGGGGCATCTGGATGGCCATTTTTTAGAATTGGATACTTAACTATTGGTCTTATCCAGTAGGGCTGTTCTTATGATCTCTTATGGGTTTTTATGTTCATATCTTGTTGCCATGTATCTTAGAGTTATTTCCTGTGTTTCCCAGTTCAGATATAGTTTCCTTTTGATTTACCTGTTAAACAAGCAGGGTGATGTCAGTTATAGCTGGTAAATGACCGTCTTTAATTGCAGTAATAACCTCTAATATTCCAAAAGAGCTTTCTTAGTAGTGTCACCAAAATTATGAAATCCCCTCCTGAAGAAGATTCATCTGTCCCCATCATTGTCTTCCATCAGTGGGTAAAGACTTTTCTGTTTTGCTTGGCAAACTGACTCACTTTCCTGTTTATGTATATATGTGTTTGTGTTTCATTAATAATTTTATAGGCTTGTTTTATGTTCTGATTTCTGCTCTGGGGACCCTAAATTGAGTGGAAAGATGGCATGAATATGTCTTCTGGTTCACGCCTATTAATAAAAGCCAATTTACTAGGACTTATCTTCCTGACTGTAGGAGAAGTAGGGTCTCACACCGATGTTCTGTGATTAGAAGAAGGATAACTGTTTCAGGTTAAATGTGGGACATGGGAAGAGAACTGTACATTACCTGGGATTATCTAAAAACCAAGAAGCTACACAATGGATGTGGGTTCTCTGATGCAGTTAGCAAGTCTGGTAACTGCTTTTAGGATTCTAGTTGCTTCCAATAGTTCTTGCTTACATTTTTTAAAATAAAACAAATCTAACAAAGTCTTCAATGCTCTCTTATCTGAAGGAAATTTGAACATGGTAATACTATTCATGGATCACCTGAGTTCCTGTGGAAGGAGAGAAACCTTGATATTACAATGTTGGGCTAGTGAGCAGAACATTTCTACTAAAATGGATTAATACAGGAATTTTATAGCTGTCCTAAGATTGCCTGGTGGTTGTATAAAGTTCCATCAAGTTACAGTGGACATGACAACCTTGTGTTTTTTTCAAGGTTTAGAGACACTCAGGTTTGCCATTCCTTGCTTCCATGTTGCAACCCTGGACTTCCTTGATCTTTCCATTGAGAACCCCTTGACTTCCCATCCAAATACTAGCTAGGGCCAACCCTGTTTCGCTTCTGAGATCTGATAAGATCAGCCTAGCCTGGGCCATCCAGAGCAGGGCACAAAGTTGCCCACAATTTTAAAAGATTTCTAAGCATCTCCCCCCCCAGTTATACATAAGTATAGGATGCATTGTCCAACATGGGATGTTTCAGGACCTTTATTAACCCTAATATGGTTGCCATTCTCCAGGTAGGGCCTGGAGATCTCCTGGAATTAGAACTGATCTCCAGATTACATAAATCAGTTCCCTTGGGAAAAAATGGCTGCTTTGGAGGATGGATTGTATGGCATTATACCCTGCTGAAGTCCCTCCCTTCCTCAAACTCAGCCCTTTCCAGGCTCCACTCCCAAATCTCCAGGAATTTTTCAATCCAGACTTGGTAACTCTAGACCACGGCTGGCCAAACTTCTCTCCAAACTGCCTCATTAGATGAATAGCTTATTTAGGATCAAAAAGTTTAAGAAGATTAGATGAGGTATGAAACTCTGTGTAGAACACAGACATGTAATAGGATATGAGAGATGCTTGAAATTGTGTATAGAACCATGGAAAGTCACTGTACCAAAACCTTATTTGTTTATCCCCCTGCCAATTCTATAAGAATATTTAATTTTAAAAAATCTGTCAACCAAAAATGTGATTTTGTAAAAGAAGGGGGGAAAAGGATGAGTAGTTTATCCCCCAAAGCATACAATGGATTCTATTGTCTTACTGCCTCAGATTTTTATTTCATTGGGGTTTGCTTTGACTTCTGGCTTTTGCATACCATGTGTATGCATAACACTCTAGAGTCAGAAAAAGGGCTGTCCTCTACTGATTCCCTGAGGAATTTATTTACTATCTAGGGACATGGAGAGATAGGAACAAAAGGGAATGTATGATTTAGGTTTCCCTATTACAATTCATGCACTGAACTGCAAAAACCATTGCTGGTAATGAAATGAATGAAAAATTGATGAATGGAGGTAGAATGTTGCAGGCATATTCTATAATTGTCATTACAACCAACTTGGCCCACATTCTCTGGCTTTTGCCAGCCTCTTGGCAACATAGCAGTTGTTGGAAAGAAGACCAATGGTTTTATGAATTCTAGTCAGTCGAAATATATTCAAGAACCTGAAGCAAATGGCTTTTAACACTTCCCCTACCTGTTTCAAGACCATAAATGTTGGATGGAATAGAATATAACAGGGAATCATTATTAGTATTATCATCATCATCTTTCAGAATTGCTTTAGTATACCATCAGTGGTTTTTAATGTTGATCTCTGCTAAGGCTGATCAATTGGCAGGAGGCTGAGAATTAAGGAATTTCAGGGTTGGATCCTAAAGAATCTCAACCAGGAGTTCCACTTGCAGAATAGATCTTCCTGCCCTCTCCCATTTCTGGCAGCCTCCAATGCCACTCCAAAGGTGTCCCTACAGTATTAGGATACAGCTCTAGTTAGTGTATGAATCTCTGATGGAAAAAATATTGGAAAGTGCAGATCTCTCTTTCATAGGGTTGCAAATCTCCAGGTGGAGCCTAGAGATCTCCCGGAATTACATCTGATCTCCAGACCTCAGAGATCTGTTCCTCTGGAGAAAATGGCTGCTTTGAAGGGTGAACTCCATGGCATTACACTCTGCCTAAACCCTATGGCACTATGCCCCTCCCTAAACCATGTCCTCCCATGGTTCCACCCTTAAATCTCCAGGAATTCCCCAATCCTTAGTTAGCAACCCTATAATCTTTCAGAAATGTAAGTGCCTTCCTTTGCATAAGGAGTACATTAAGATCCAAAATCATGTTCTCCACCATGTTGGTTCTTCAGCATATCTTGGCTTGGGTCTTCTCTAAACTTCATATACTGAAGGACAACTTCACTGTTCCCCCTCCCTCTTGAAGCAGCCCTAAGAGCTCCTGAAATGTTCCTTCTGTGCAGGGCTTTCTTTTTTTGTAGCAGCAACTCCTTTGCATATTAGGCCACAGCCCTCTTGTGTAACCAATCCTCCGAGGCTCTTCTTACAGGGACTACTGTAAGTTCTTGGAGGATTGGCTACATCAGGGGTGTGTGGCCTAATATGCAAAGGAGTTCCTGCTACAAAAAGCCCTGCTTCTGTGGAAGAGCTGTCACAGGAGGGAAGAATTGCCCTCAAACACATGTGGATTTTGTTAATGGATCCAGCCTACTGAATCTCCCTGAGATTTGAGACTGACAAGAGAAGCCCTGTTCCAGATAACAATTCATTTAAAAGTAAAAGGAAATGAGCAGTAGTTTTGGAATGCCCTCTCACAGGCAATTTGATTGAACATTATCCCCTAAGACAATGGGCAGGGAAGAGAAACTTGTATAAAGACAATATTCTACCAAATGGTACATTTGAACTTCAACAGTTCAGGTTTTGATTTATAATATTAATTCCGTAGCCTTTCTTCTTTTGAAGATGCATTTTCTTATTTATCTGCTGTTTTCATTTTGGTGTTCGTTCTATTTTATAATAATTATTTAAAATTGTTATTCTCTGCAATGTTTAAAGAACTCTTAGTTACAAGCAAAGCAAAAACACCGTAAGCCACTTCGGAATTATGAATGAGAAGCAGGATAAAAATGTTGCAAGTAAATATTGGGGAAAGTAAAATTAAAAACCCAAGAGTCTGCTTCTTTAATGATTAAAATATCTCTGTATGCTACCTTTCTCAAGGGATTCAGACTGCTAATGAAGTACCTACAGGCAAGAAGCAGAATCAAACAAAAATAGAATGTTAACAATACTAAATGCATCAAACAACCTGCAAATAACTATCCTAAAATATCCTACTCATCGCTTCTGCACAATGGTATACAGCCGCACTGCTGACAAAGAATGACCCTTAAAGAAATAAGACAGATGCTCTAACTCTTCCATTAAGTTGTAGTTCTAAAAAGCTATTCCATACTGGGGAGCAGGAAACTGACCAGTAAGCTTTTTTGCCTATTGGGAGCGCTGGGCCCTGAATTAAAAGTTAAGAAGATCAGCTTATTTACTAGAGATGATGATGAAAGGAAACACTCTACCAATGGTGATGGGGAGAAAGTCAATATCCATTTCATTTCCCTTCTACTTGAAATTCAAATGGATCATAATATTTAAGAAATGGAAAAAAGGAGACATTCAAGTTGATTGCTGGGTTTGCGCTGTCGTCAGGAGCACAGGACCATCAGTAACCATCAGCCATGACGGTTAAATGGAACTGATCTTTGATACAAACAAATTTTGGTAGCTGCATTATTTTAGCGAGCTTCAGGTTCTCTTCTTATGCACTCTTGGCTTAGGCTCTCTCCCATGCCTACTTTCTAAAGGGGAAACATGGCAAGCCAAGAGTCAGGTCCTGCCATCTGCTTTGGAAGGGCCTGTTTCTTAATCCTAAAGTTGTGTAGTGGCAGGCTGTGGCTATTCACTCACCTCCAAGAAATGAACATGACAGATGTTCAGAGGCACTCCCCTTCATACATGTTTCACATATCACAGGACTGAGCCTTGGCCATGGAAACTGATTCTAGGACTTCTTAGAAGAACAAA
Source organism: Heteronotia binoei (assembly GCF_032191835.1). NCBI lineage: Eukaryota > Metazoa > Chordata > Lepidosauria > Squamata > Gekkonidae > Heteronotia > Heteronotia binoei. The sequence continues at coordinate 25,926,115 of NC_083238.1, read as the reverse complement.
CTGGCAATGTTATCTTGCTCAATCCTGCAAGACTACAAACACAATAGCGCAAGCTAGATAGCTAGATCCACTTCTTTTCTGTTTTGCTTTCACTCATCCTCTCTAAAAAATAGAATGTAATCTCAGGGAACTTCCTTCTTCCTGTTCTGCTCCTCTTCCTTCTTTCCTACATGCGTCAGGAGGAACAGCGTGGTGTCTCTCCTCCTGATCTGAACTAAGCAGATGGCCTACTACAATCCAAAGCCATTCTGTTAGTTAGAACAATTTAGACACGCTCTCCACTTATACAGTATGTTATGTTTTCTTTAAATACATCCACTCGTATTGGTTTCTTAACTTAAAACAAGGCTCTCTATGCAGTTTGTGAGACAGTGTGGTAACCATTAGACTAGGCTATTCTGTTGCTCTGAAGCTCAGTGGGAGCACTCTGCTGAGTGAAGGTAAGGATGGCTGCCTGAGCAGTCCAGCCGTCCTAAACCAGACTGAAGAGGGCTCAGGTCAAGCACATCCCTTGACCAGCCTCTCTCTCTCCTGGCTCCCAGTTAAGGCATTGGTAGGAAGGGAATGGAATTTAAAACTTGATACTTTCACCACTAAATGTCTAAATTCATATCCACAAAGAAGTCCCAAGTTGATTCATGCATTGCATAGGATCCACACATTGACTTGGATCCACCAGAGTGTTTCCACAGATGAAAGAATTTCCACACATGCAGTGTGGTTTTCCCTCCCCCTCCTGCTGCTGCCTCTGATGCCTCCTAAAATGATTTAGCGGGGGAGCAGGAGAGATCCCTGTAGTGGATCCAACCCATAGGAAACCCAGTGGATCCAACCCAGAGGACAATCCAGCTGGTGAGTGATTATGGTAGGGCAACCTATCCAGCCTAGGAAGCTATTTTTACAGTGCCATCCTATACAGCAGGGGTGGCCAACGGTAGCTCTCCAGATGTTTTTTGCCTACAACTCCCATCAGTCCCAACCAGCATGGCCAATGGTTGGGGCTGATGGGAGTTGTAGGCAAAAAACATCTGGAGAGCTACCGCTGGCCACCCCTGCTATACAGAGTTAGCTTCTACCCTCCAGTTACTGCAGTCAGCCCCCTGAAAGCAGTGGGGTTAGACTGGAATAACTCTACACAGGAGTGCTCTGTAAGACCATGATTTTTTTTTTTTAAGTGAAGCATTCCCTCTCATTTTTTTAATTTTTAAAAAACTCCGGGTTTGATGTCAAAATTATAATCAAATTATTACACGACAGAAATAAAAAGCCAAGCAGTACTTAAATATTGCTTTGCCACATTTTACCCAAGGGTAACATGTTCTCTGCTCTCATACGCACACCATTCATGCTGCCCGCTATTATGTAAATCAGCAAGCAGACTGGGAAATGTCTTGGCAAGGATACTATTAAGATATCAACAAAGAACCAGAATAAGGCCAGAGTCTGCACAAGCTCCCACCAGTGCCATCTGACTCCCTTAGCACTGGCGAGCCTGATTACAGGGCTCACGCTACCACAAAGGCAGCAGTGCTCACGCCGCTTTCTCTGGAGTAGTCCCTTTCAAATCGGCTTGATTCCTTCAAAATAAGGGATTCATGGCTTTCGTTGAAAGCCTCCAGTGAGAGCTCTGTTAACTGTGACGGGATAAGCAGGAGCTGTAGTGACCATGAAACTAGCTCAGCTAAAGTAACGAATAAATAATGACTTCTCCATTCTGCCGCCGTAGTCGCTCAGGCCTAGTTCATGATGCCTGCGGTGTCATCAATACAACACAACTCAGTGCAACGTGACTGCTGTAAGCATAGATCTCTGCTTCTGGCTTCTTCTGGAAACCAGAAGTCTGAATCTTAAGAAGCAAAGAGAACTCCATAATTCAATATAGGGTTGGAGCCAAAGTACTACCAGTGAAGCTCTTCTGAGGAAGCAGACATTTTCTCCTTCCTCCTCTCATTGTACTCCGCAGAATTCCCAGAAATGTAGCTTCTGGAGACCTTCTTGAACAATGTGGGGTGGCAAAGGAAGGGGACTCCAGTGAGAAGAAGAATTGCCAAAATTTCCCCCTTTTTTCCTCCAGAAGCTAGTTAACCCCAGTTAATCCCAGTCTGTATTTAAAGTGAAGGAGGGTGGGACAGTTCTGCTGGCAGAAGGTGGCCTAAGAGGCATGTGCTAGCTTTAAATAGCCGGTGTCTGTGCTCCTCTGATGGGTAACGCATTCTATGTGTTCTCTTCAGGCAAAAGTTAAACTTAATGCCTCACATTTCATTTGGTACCAAAGTGTCATGGTTTGAGACTGGTTCCCCATCCCAAATAAAGGCTCAGACAGCAAGACTGGATTAATATAAGGCTTCATTAATTATTTAAAGACTGAGTTGCATTAGGTAATATAATTTGTCCACACTAGTGCAGGTACCCTACCCGGTGCGTTTACCAATATGTGGGTAATCCCATCCTGGCTCCAAATCCAGAGCAAAAATATAACCACTGTTTGCTTGTCCTTGCTTGCACAGCCAAATTATACTGAGATGCTGCTGATTAAGGCCGTTGCCTCATACTTTGGGGAGGGACGGTGGCTCAGTGGTAGAGCATCTGCTTGGGAAGCAGAAGGTCCCAGGTTCAATCCCTGGCATCTCCAAAAAAGGGTCCAGGCAAAAAGGTGTGAAAAACCTCAGCTTGAGACCCTGGAGAGCCACTGCCAGTCTGAGAAGACAATACTGACTTTGATGGACCAAGGGTCTGATTCGGTATAAGGCAGCTTCATATGTTCATATGTTCATATGGTCAGCTTTGAGTTACCAGTCTTATACTAGGAATTGTCACCAGGGGATAGTGCTTGGGAGCGTAGAGTTTCAAGGGTTGTGACATCGCATGCCCCATGATGCTTTAGGGATTCCCCCAATCTCTATAGTAAAGGCTGGGGAAATCCCTAGAAGATCACAGGGCATGTGATGTCACTTCTGGGTGGTGATTTGGAGAATGAGATGTCACTTCTGGATGATGCTCTTAGAATCCCTCCAGTTTCTATGGTTTTATAATCTGTTTATCATACAGATTTGAGGAATTTGTAGAGCATCATCAGCAATGCACATCCCTATCTTTTCCTCCTGCTCCCCAAATCATCAAGAGTGGGGGATTGTCAGTCAAATGGCAAGCCTAGGTCAGCCATTGGGTTCACCCATTAATAAGCAGCTGAGAGTTCCCTCTTCAGGATCCTGTTTAGTTTAACTCTCCCTACCTTGAGGTATCTCAAGGCGCTTGCTGATCTAATTGACAAAACAATCAGTGTGCACTAAACCTTTCACCTCAGAGTTTTACCATTCTGCCCTTAACTAGGCCTATTTAGCTGTGAATGTCTTACAATTATACTCTTAAGAGTCAGGTGAAAGGACAGTCTTCTCGGCCAACTGAAGGCAGACCCATAAAATTCTAACTCATTCCTAAAGTGACCAGTTAATCCCAGTCTGTACTTAAAGTGAAGGAGGGTGGGACAGCTCTGCTGGCAGAAGGTGGCCTAAGAGGCATGTGCTGACTTTAAATTGCCGGTGCCTGTGCTCCTGCAGGAGCAGCCGACCCCCTGCAGTCCGGCTTTCGCCCGGGCCATGAGACGGAGACGGTGTCGGTTGCCCTGGCAGATGACCTTCAATGGCATCTGGATCGGGGCGGCTTGGTGGCACTGATGTTGTTGGACCTATCGGCTGTGTTCGATACGGTCGACCATTGGCTGCTGACCTGCCGCCTCGCCGACGCTGGGATTCAGGGGTTGGCCTTACAATGGCTTTCCTCTTTCCTTGAAGGTTGGGGACAAAGGGCTGCGATTGGGGGGGGACTATCCCGGAGGCGCACGCTTGATTGCAGAGTGCCCCAAGGGGCGGTTCTCTCCCCAATGATATTTAACATCTATATGCGTCCCCTTGCCCAGATTGCCCGAAGGTACGGGCTGGGTTGTCACCAGTATGCTGATGACACCCAGTTTTATCTGCTTATGGACGGCCGGCCTGCGCCCCAGAAAATCTGGACCAGGCGTTACAGGCCGTGGCTGAGTGGCTCAGACTGAGTGGGCTGAGGCTAAATCCGGCGAAGACAGAGGTCCTCTGCTTGGGTCGTTGGGGTCCGGGGGGGGGAATCCCCCTGCCAGTTTTTGACGGTGCACCGTTGATAGCGGCGGACAGGGTCAAGATGGAGGCTCAAATAGCAGCCACTGCCAAGTCCACATTTTTTCATCTTAGGCGGGCAAGGCAGTTGGCCCCCTTCCTGGAGCGTGACGATCTAGCATCAGTGATCCATGCTACGGTCACCTCGAGGTTGCACTACTGCAATGCCCTCTACATGGGGCTGCCCTTGTGCCGAACCCGGAAGTTGCAGTTAGTGCAGAATGCCGCGGCCTGGCTGTTATTGGGGCTCCCAAGATGGGAGCACATTCAGCCATGGCTCCGGGTTCTGCACTGGCTGCCAATAATATACCAAGTCCGGTACAAGGTGCTGGTTATCACCTTTAAAGCCCTATATGGCCTAGGACCTGCCTACCTGAAGGACCGTCTCTCCCCACATGTTCCCTAGAGAGTGCTGAGATCGGGAACCCAAAATCTTCTTGTTATCCCCGGGCCAAAGGAAGCCTGCCTGCAATCTACCAGGGATAGGGATTTCTCTGTAATGGCCCCTTCCTGGTGGAACCAGCTGCCGGAAGAGGTGAGGGCCCTGCGGGACCTTGCTCAGTTCCGCAGGGCCTGTAAGACAACCCTCTTCCAGCTGGCCTATAACTAACCGGCATAGGAAACTAAGTGTAGCTCTATTAGACTTCTGCTTTGTTTTAATGTTTTTATATTTTAAATCTTTTTAATTGTGTAAATGCCTAAACTTAATATTGTTATGTCAGATTTAATGTGTTGTGAGCTGCCCTGAGCCACCTTGGTGGGAAGGGCAGGATTTAAATAAACTAAAACTAAACTAAACTCCTCTGATGGGTAACCTGGAGGCTACCCAGCCCCAACTAGTCATCTGGTGCCATCCTTTTGAAAGTGAGCAAGCACCAAAGAACAACTCCTATCAAAGCCAAGAAATGATCTTTCCCCGGTAATCAGAATACCTCGGATAACGTGGCTCTGTGTTGTTGGAAGTCCTAAACGATTTTAGTATCCACATTCTTGAACTAGGGAGGGCTAACTACTACTACTACTTCTTCTTCTACTACTACTACTACTTCTACTACTACTACTTCTACTACTACTACTACTACTTTATTTATTAGATTATGAATCGCCTAATCTCGGCTAGTGCTGGGCTCTAGGCAACGTTCAACAATATAGATTGATCTATCAGTCATTCAGTAGACAATTGGGCAGTATATGCATGACTGTTATGCAAAACACTATTATAGTTACAAATCTGTACAGAGATACAAGCAACTGGTAATTACATAGTTGCTACTTTGCTACTGTAACTATTATAGTGACCAAAGGTATATGCAGTCCTGCACCCATGAATGTCTCTTTGTTTTCAGTGTCATTGCATCCAGAGAATTATGTTCAGGGGTGGATTGCAAGAAACATGAAATCAGATTAGTACTCTGGATTTGATTTGAAAGAAAAATACACTAGTTTAATATGCACTGACTAGGTCAATACATATAGGAATATTTATTTATTAAAATACACACAGCTCTCTTGTGGTTCTTATTATAAATGGTAGAACCATTGTTGGGTGACCCCTTTAATTGCACAAATGTCACAACTGTTCATGTTCACAGTGGGAACAATCCAGGAAAAGGTAGGTTTATGTATTGGTCTGTTGTGTGACACAGTAATATATCCTCTATATATATGTTCTATATGATAGCCAGAGTGGTACAGTGGTTAAGAGCTGCAGACTCTAATCTGGAAAAATGGGTTTGATTCTTCACTTCTCCACATGAAGCTTGCTGAGTGACCTTCGGCCAGTCACAATTCTCTCAGAGCTCTCTCAGCCCCATCAACCTCACAGGGTCCCTGTTGTGAGAAGAGGAAGGGAAGGAGATTGTAAGCTGCTTTGAGACTCCTTTGGGTAGAGAAAAGTGGAGTATAAAAAAACCCTACTCTTCTTCTGTAGCCAGTGAGCATTCTGAAATACCTTAACATTATCCCAGTATATTAGATGGCTTTATAATGTGCTCTAGAAGCATTAATAATGTTAGAAATGAATCTGTTTTGGAAATGAATATTGAAAATAAGATTGACATTTCAGTAATATGGGAAGACTCAAAACAATAACCTCTTTTATTAATTGGTGTCATGTTGTTAGACTAGCAACATGATATCACAGAGATCGCCATAGGTTTCATAGACAGTGAGTGATCAGGGAAAGGGCCCACAAGTCTAGCTATGAGACTCGGTTAAAAATTGGCAGTGTGATACAATTGTGGAAAAGGCTAAAACCATTTTACGCTGCATGAAATGAAGCATGATATCCAAGTCACAAGAAACAATAGTTTATGTGCTGTCGGTGTGGTGCCCAACTTATGGCAACCCCAGCAAGGCTGGTAAGAGGCAGAGATGGTTGCTATTTCCATCCTCAACAGAGCCTTTTGGGGAGGTCATCCTTCCAAGTACTGATCCTGTTTAGCTTCTGAGATCTGATGAGATCAAGCTATACCGTACAATTCCTCACATTAGTTCCATTCTACTCTGCATGAATCAGATATTGTCTGTAGTACTGTGTCCAGTTCCAAATGCCACATTGTACGAAAAAGGCAGACAAATGCTGTTCAGAACAGGGCAACCAAGACTGAGGCCCTAGAAAGTAAGGGAAGGCTGAAGGAACTGAGCTAGGCTTCCCAACCCCCAGGTCCCAGCAGGAGAACCCCCAGTTTTACAGGCTTCCCCCCACCCCCAGCCAGCTGGCTGGCAGGCGAAAGCTCCACCTCCACAGCCACCAGTACCTCTAGATCTCCCACAGGTTAAGAAACCTGCAAATGGGTCCCGTTTTAAACTGCCGCTTTGTGTGTGTGTGCGCCCCTTTAAACTGGAGCAGGAAGCAGGAAGCACTTCATGGGGAAGGGTCAGAAGCAGAGCCTCCATTTGTTTTGCTTTCGTTTCACAGCGAGAGAGAGAGCAGCGTAGACCCTGTAATTGTCAGATGTCATTGTGGAGGAACCAGACCCAATGAGAGAGAGAGTACTTTTCAGAGAGAGAGAGTACTTTTCAGAAGTCTTTGTAGGGGAGGCAGTAATAGTGTGTGTGTGTGTGTGTGTGTGTCTGTGCTTGTTTTGCATTGTTTTCAGAGTCTTTGTATAGGAGCCTGTTTATGGGATAGAAGAAAACTCCATCTCTCTCTCTTTTGTTTGCCTGTGTTAGGCTGAAGAACAGCAGTTCCTGTGAGTAAAGCCCCAGTGAGATCACAAAAATGTGAGCTTGCAAACTCTGTGCATTTTGGCTGCTTTTTGTGTGTTTACACTTTCATTACTGGATAGGGTTGCCAAGTCCAATTCAAGAAATATCTGGGGACTTTGGGGGTGGAGCCAGGAGACTTTGGGGGTGGAGCCAGGAGACACTGGGGGCAGAGCCAGGAGCAAGAGTGTGACAAGCATAATTGAACTCCAAGGGAGTTCTGGCCATCACATTTAAAGGGACAGCACACCTTTTAGAATGCCTTCCTTCCATAGAAAATAATGAAGGATAGGGGCACCTTCTTTTGGGGCTCATAGAATTGGACCCCCTGGTCCAATCTTTTTGAAACTTGGGAGGTATTTTGGGGAGAGGCACTAGATGCTATACTGAAAATTTGGTGCCTCTACCTCAAAAAACAGCCCCTCCAGAGCCCCTGACACCCACAGATCAATTCCCCATCATTCCCTAAGGGAATCGTTCCTGGAGGTGCATAATGGCTATGGGGGTGGAGCTTCCCCCGCCGGCCAGCTGGCTGGGGGAGGGGGAAAGCCTGTAAAACCAGGGGATCCCCCGCTGGGACCTGGGGATTGGGAAGCCTATTACTGGAATTGCAGCTATTGGGGGATGAGGAAATGATGACTATTCAGGTGAACTGCACTGCTGCATTTTTATGCATTTATTTTGGAAATGGGAACGTCTGGCTCCGCCCCAAAGTCTCCTGGCTCCACCCCCAAAGTCCCCAGATATTTTCTGAATTAGACTTGGCAACCCTAAACTGAGCACATTTAGCCTGGAGAAGGGAAAACTTGCTCAGGGCTGTTCCATACGGCATGATTAGATGGAATGTGTTTAAGGTATATGAAGATAGCTTTTAGTGGGGCATTAGGAAATACTTGCCCATAGTATGTGAAACTGAATCTAATTGCTTGGGAGAAGTCTATCCCTTGATGGAATTCCACATCTCTCAGGGATTCTCTAACTTTTCATACCAGGTGTTGGCTGTACTTGATGGCCTACTAGGCCCCTTCCAGCTCTGTGACTGCACAAATTCTACAAACACATGGAGGGAAAGGGGATCCCAGCTGCTAGCCACACCCCTAGATGCCTACATATACAGCCAGGACTTTTTATAGAAAAAACCCAACAGGAACTCATTTGCATATTAGGCCTCGCCCCCTGATGCCAGACCAGCCAGAACTGCGTTCCTGTGTGTTCCACCTAAAAAAAAAGCCCTGTGTATACCCAAACATCTTTATGAACTCTGCAACTGATAAAAATTGAGGTTTAAATAGGACAGTATTTGTATTGTACACTTAATGTAATTTGTGAATACTTTTGGAGTGTATCTTTGTGGCTGTTTCTACATAGAAAATCAATGAAAGGTATTCAACACTGTTATGCTATATACTGAGTGTATTTTTCATTAATATCCCACAGTATATTTGTTGTGTTCTTGCACTCTATTCTGTGGAACTCTTGGGTTGTTAGCCTCTAGACGGTGGCTGGAGATTTCCCACTATTACAGCTGGTCTCCCGGCGACAGATATCAGTTCACCTAGAGAAAATGGCTGCTCTGGAAGGTGGACTCTATGGCATAACAGCCTACTGAAGTCCCTCCCCTCCCCAACTGCACTCCCCTCAGGCTCCATCCCTCCCAGATCTTCAGGTGTTTCCCAGCTTGGAGCCAGCAGCTCTCAGGAGACCCAAGCTCAAATACCCACTCTGCCATGGAGCTTCGCTGGGTTACCTTGGGCCAGTCATGCACACTCAGCCTGACCTACTTCAGGGGTTTCTTTTAAGGGGTAAAAGGAAGGAGAGAAGTGCAATGAAAGCTGTTTTGGGTCCCTGCTGGCGAGAAAGGCAGGATTCAAATGAAGTAAAATATTACTAAGTAAGGCAATTGTTGATTGCATTGACACCATTTTGTATAGTTCCTGATAAATCGTTCTTTACATTTCTGACCAGGTACAAATAGCAAGGACACAGCATGATGCATAATGTACACACTTGCACAAGACTAGCCATGCTTTTTTTTTTTTAAAGCCACTGGCATTTGAAGTGAATGTCACGGAGCTGCCCAGCTTGCATGGATCTGTGTTCAGTAAAACTCTAGCTGTAGCTCCACTTCCCAAATCTCAGTTGATTAATTTAAGAAGTTCTCAGTAGCCTGGAACACTTCATGCCTTATGCCCATGGGTAAGTAAAGGCAGTGGCATGCGGAGACTGAAAGAACGAACAAATTAACGGACAGCCTGGAGCAACAAGCAAATCAATCTGTCCTGACAATAAAAGAGAAGGAGACGAGCAGGGGGGAAGAGGGGAGAAGAGGATAGGAAACTCAAATACTTATCTGTTTCCACTAAGTTTGAGTAGGATAATAAATTCATCAATTCTAGGAGGAACTCTTATAAAAACAGATAAGGTGAACACACAATTTACAAATCATCGGAAACCCAGTGGGGGAGGAAGGCAAAGGAGCGACCACAAATCTGCCAGTTTGCTATGGCGCGCAGTTTACCATGTACTGTGAGCTTATCATATTACCGCAAAGAGGGCTCCATAGGAGACCAGCAATGGCTCTCCTAAAGTTAATGGAGGGTCAAGGAGAGAGGATTCTTGCCTGCACAAAGAATCAAGGACATTACTGGAGGAAAGGAGCATTTCCCCCCCTTCCTTTTCTGAAGTGGCATGCCCATCTCTTGGGCAGAACCAGGATGCTCAAAACCCAGAAAATGCACTTGTTAAGAAAAAAAACAAGTGTTCTCATGGAGCATAATCTGGCTGGGGTCATGGGCTGAATGAGGAAAGATACAGTTGAAACAGGTGGAAGAGCGAGGAGTGATTGAAGAGTGTGCAACTGGTCACATTTTTGATCTTGAATTCTGTCAGCTATGTACAACAGGGCGGAATTCTGACCAAACTGATCTTAATTGTCTGGACCCTAAGGGCAGTCTTACTGATTCTAGGGCCCATGGCAAAAATCCAGGGAGAGGGGAGCAGAGTTACCACACATACCCCACCACAACTACCCTCATTAAAAGGGTCCAAACAACGAGTGGCCTTGTCCCCCTGTGAGGTGGTTGGAGCTGCTGCCACAGCCCAAAACTAGCTGCCCAAGCCTTGGATGAGGTGGGTGTGGATGGGCACTCCTGCTGAGTGAGCTACCCAGACAGGACAAGTGTAAGCAGCTCCTGCTACTGAGCCAACTGTCCCCCTCTGGGGCTCATCCCAACTGCCCCTGTTGCCCATCAGTTAAGACCCCCCTGCCCCCAACTTCATTAGATATCCACAATTTTAATAAAGGCTGGGCTTACCTAAGGGATGAGCATTTCAGGTTGCAGTTACTGGTCTGAATGCTGTTGTATTAGCACATTCAACTAGATTTTTAAAAAAAAAAAAAATGAGAAGCACCTGCCATGAGGAAAGGAACAGAATGGAGCTTGGGCTACCCTCAGAGCATATCTACTCTTGAGGTGTTTAATAGAAAATGTGACATGTCTAACCCAGTTCTGAAGAAAGAAACCCTTGCTTATGAAACTGCCTTATACCGTGCCAGACCTTTGGTCTATCAAGGTCAGAATTGTCTACAGAATTGACCAGTAGCAGCTCTCTGGTCACTTCAATAGCCATCTTTTCCACATCATCTCTTACTTGATCCTTTTAATCAAAGATGAACCCAGGACCTTCTGGTGCAAAACAGATACTGTGCCACTGAACCATACTTCCTTCTCTTGATCTGAATCTCATTATTGGCTCCTGGCTATACTGCCCAAACGAAAAAAGCACACAATTGAATCATCGCCACAAATTTATTCATTACATTAGACTTATAGCCCACCCTTCCCTTTGCAGTAGGGCTCAGGATGGGTCACAACATTTAAAAATATCATTAGATAATTCAAATTCAACAGTAGCATTAAAATTACAAGAATTACAATTTATTGATTTATTTGTTTGATTGATTTTTTTTTTTTAGCCCACCCTTCCCATAGAACAGGCTCAGGGCCACTCTCAGAGCATATCTACTCTTTGGATATTTAAGAGAAAATGTGACATGTCTAATTAGTTCTACAAAAGATGACAAAGTGAAGGGCAAGGTGAGAACAGCCAATGATGACAGTCCATCTCTTATCCTTGGCCATATACCTGGTGGAACATTGTGAGGATCAACCAGGTATCAACCAAGCAAACTCTCTTATGAAAGCATAGGTAGAGTTTATTAGTTTCAATAACCTTATAGCCTGAGGTCTGGTTTGCTAGGAATGAAGCTAATGGTTACAGACAGTGATAAAATATTAGTTGTAGAGTTTCCAAAGTTCCATGGTATACCAGGAGGCTAGTTTGGAGCAGAAGAAAAGAGGATGTTTTCAGAGAATTGGAAGTTCCAGTCCTCTATCAGCTCATATAACAAGTTGCCAGGGGGCATTAAATCCCACAGAGCATTCTGGAACCCTATTGGGTCCATAAATCTTTGTGGATGATCTTTGTCACCTATTCAGGGAGGAACTGGAATGACCAGATGGGCCTTCAGGACAAAATGAGCCAGTTTGGTGTAGCGGTTAAGTGTGTGTACTCTTATCTTGGAGAACCGGGTTTGATTTCCCACTCCTCCACTTGCACCTGCTGAATGGCCTTGGGTCAGCCATAGCTATCACAGAGGTTGTCCTTGAGAGGGCAGCTGCTGTGAGAGCCCTCTCAGCCCCACCCACCTCACAGGGTGTCTGTTGTGGGGGAGGAAGGTAAAGGAGATTGTGAGCCGCTCTGAGACTCTTCGGAGTGGAGGGCGGGATATGAATCCAATATCTTCTTCTTCTTCTTCTTCTTCTTCTTCTTCTTCAAAATGGCCTGACCATGGCACCTCGTCAATTGTAGGCAGACACATGTCTATCCCTGGAGCAAAGATCAAACCCAGTGTGTGGCCTGCTTGGTGAAGAGGAGGAGGAGGAGGAGATTGCCCTTCATTCAGCGTCTCAAAGCAGCTTACAATCTCCTTCCCTTCCTCTCCCCAAAACAGACACCCTGTGAGGTAGGTGGGGGTGAGAAAGCTCAGAGAGAACTGCTCTTGAGAGAACAGCTCTGAGAGAACTGTGGCTTGCCCAAGGTCACCCAGCTGGCTGCATGTGAAGGAGTGGGGAATCAAACCTGGTTCACCCAGAGTCTTCTCTCTTAACCACTACAGCAAACTGGCTCTCAAGTAGGAACACGTGCCTGGCCATGGCTGTGTACTCTCAAGAAAGGCTTTTGATCAGCCAGTATCATAATGCCCCTGTATAAATCGATGGTGTGGTCTCATTTGGAATACTGCGTGCAGTTCTGGTCACCGCACCTCAAAAAGGATATTATAGCATTGGAGAAAGTCCAGAAAAGGGCAACTAGAATGATTAAAGAGTTGGAACACTTTCCCTATGAAGAAAGGTTAAAACGCTTGGGGCTCTTTGGCTTGGAGAAACGTCGACTGCGGGGTGACATGATAGAGGTTTACAAGATTATGCATGGGATGGAGAAGGTAGAGAAAAAAGTACTTTTCTCCCTTTCTCACAATACAAGAACTCGTGGGCATTCAATGAAATTGCTGAGCAGTCGGGTTAGAGCGGATAAAAGGAGGTACTTCTTCACCCAAAGGGTGATTAACATGTGGAATTCACTGCCACAGGAGGTGGTGGTGGCTATAAGCATAGACAGCTTCAAGAGGGGGTTAGATAAAAATATGGAGCAGAGGTCCATCAGTGGCTATTAGCCACAGTGCGTATATATGTGTGTGTGTGTGTGTGTATAATTTTTTTGGCCACTGTGTGACACAGAGTGTTGGACTGGATGGGCCATTGGCCTGATCCAACATGGCTTCTCTTATGTTCTTATGATTAATATCCTTGCCTTCGGTCACAGACAATATTTATCAGAATATCTTCATCTTGGTCAGTTCAAAATAGATGAATGTTGTATTATTATGTCAGGAGCCATGTTGTAATGTTATTAATTTGACCACTGAAGAAGGCCAATTGGGCTGAAATGTGTCTTGTTGGGGTCAATATTTGTTACTTTTAGAGGTACTTTCAATGATAATTGAGACTATTATGAAGTCTAATATCTGTTTTTAATCCACTACCTATATTTTTGGACAATTGTTAATATTTATTGATTTTTAATTTGACCAACAGCATGACTGGGCCTATGCATTTATATTTTCCTTTAGATATATTAACCTTCAGATATTTAATTTAATTTGGTTTGGATTAAGTTTATTTCTCCCCCCCCCCCTCCTTTTTTTTTCATTTTCATCCAGGTTCAGAACGGCATCAGCAAGATGTTGGTCCAATGTGCACCTTTTTTCTTTCCACACACACACTAGGCATGTTTCCCTCTTCCCCCTCTGAAGTTAGGCAGCCATCTTCTGTCATTGCCAATCACTGGCCTGCCAGTTCAAGTGGAAGTGATGGTGGCTACAAGCAGGAAGCACTCCTTTGCCACTTTCTTCTCCTAGAAACAATGGCTGCTATTCTAAGTTGCTTTTGCCACTGATGTAGGTATTTGTGGTTTTCCTGCATTGTGCAGGGGTTGGACTAGATGACCCTTGAGATCCCTTCCAACTTTATGATTCTATGACTCCAGCAAGGCAACAGAAACAGCAAATGGAGACAGCAGCAAATGGGAACCAGAACCCCTGCCCTAGCAGCCAAAGAGGAGGAGGTAGAAGAGGAGAAGACACCCTACAAATGGTGGTTCAGTGCAACCTCCATAAGGGTAAGTGGCCAAGTGTATCCAGAGAGCTAAAGATCAGTGATGTTGTCTAGAGAAAGATGCCAGGCATGTGTGGCTTTTGCTTTACCAGGGGACAATCTGCATTGTCCAAGGATCCTAATTCTTGTTGCTTGCATCTCCTCCCCAATAGCCAAGCTCTTGTGCAATGCTGGAAAAGTGATGGTTCTTAATTTTATGAGCTAAGAAAGTCCCCTCTTTTCAGCTAGGGATGATAAGAAACAAAACAAGAATCATGAGGACTATAAACATAATAAATTAAGGGTAAACAAAGAATGTTACCATTTTAACAAGCATTCTCCGAGCTCCCAAAATGTCAGAGGAGTTGCATGCAAGTTATAGAGTACATTCATGACCCTGTGTATTCATACATCTTTTTAAAATGTCAGCTGCCTCCGTCAAATATTCTTTTACAATTATTCTTATGCAATTACAATTAGAAACCATTGTTGGTTCTTAATTTACAAACAGGCAGGATTATAATACACTATCATGGTAATTTATAGGCTAAAAAATCCCAGTCATGGTGAAACTGCATCCCCATTTCATTCAAGGATTCTACTTCTACTTACATTACAATTAAATATTGCCCTCTAGGTGAATATACTTTCCCCCTTCTTTTCTGTCTCCCTTGCTAGGGGATGGAGAGAGCTGACTCTTTCTGGGTGCAGCAGTCACTGAATATAAATGTAAAAAAATATTTAAATTGATGCTCTGATCCGCACGCCGCGGCGAACTCTCTTTGCAGTGTCTGAGACAGTTGTGCCCCATTGATCTGAGAGCTTAGAGCACATCGTCTCCAAACGGACACACCAGACAACTTGCCCTTGCCCAGTTTTGGAATGTTAAATATTTTTTATTAAAAAAAAAAATTGGGAGGTGAGAGCTTGAGCTGGGGGGGGGGGAGCTGTCTCTTGAAATCAGCGGTCCCTAGTGGCTAAAACAGAAAGCCTGCAAGTGGCCTGTTTCAAATAATCCATTGTAGCCTCATCAAATATTTCCTTCGGGCTAAATTTAGTAATCCCTGGTATCCCACTTGGCAGAAATCAGCAAATAATTTGATCCTTTCTATCTTCCTCTAACTTTGATTGCTTACCCTAATTTAAAACAGTTTGAGGAAACCACTCTTCCTAAATTAGCTTCGTACAGGGAATGCCCCTCAAAAATTTAATAGCACAGTCCCACCCCCCCCGGCCCATGTGGCTCATATACTAGTATAGCAATGAAGTCCAGAGGTGATTCTTTCTACCTGGAGAGAGCTTGCCATCAAGGCTGAGTATTTCCACCTACTCAACCCTGCCCCGTGGCTGCTGATGACTTTAAAAAGAGTCAGCTCTA
This sequence comes from Heteronotia binoei, assembly GCF_032191835.1. Taxonomy (NCBI): domain Eukaryota; kingdom Metazoa; phylum Chordata; class Lepidosauria; order Squamata; family Gekkonidae; genus Heteronotia; species Heteronotia binoei. The sequence goes on along the minus strand of NC_083238.1, from coordinate 25,910,666 downwards.
ACCTGGAAGTGCTGCTTCCTGCCTGGGGAAACCTTGCTGCCAAGAAGCTGAGCTTTTCTGTTTCCCCAGTCCCACCCTTTAGCTGCCTGCCGGTAAAAAGAAAAAGGCTTGAAAGTAGGTTCTGGTTTTGTTTTGCTTATTAATAGCCTGTCATTTCATGTCTGTGTTATAGTAAATGTTTATATTTCTTGTGTTTTAACAATTTATTAATAACATATGGTTACAGTAATTAATTGTCTCTTTTCTATACTAACCCATATGATATTTCAAACCCCCCCTCCCTCCAATATTTGACTTCCCCGAAGTTGTAAATTTAAATTCAATTATAAAGGTACCGCTAACCAATCAAAGTTCAATATTTTTCTTCTCTCCTTACTACTAAAAAATTGTCCAATGACTTTTTATATTCCATTCTTTCTCCATATATCTTTTAAATTTCATCCACTCCTTTTTGAATATATCTAAATCATAGTCTTTTAGTTTTAGTTAATTTGCCCATCTCACGCCACGATAAAACTAAATGTTTATCTTTCTTAGCCACCTTGACTATTCTTTTGGACAGAAAAGCAGGCTACAAATGAGCTAGTAAAACAAAACAAAATATTTCAAGACATGATTTAAAAAAAAAATAAGGGAGCAATTCAGTTGTGGCTGGTCCCATAGGAGGGAATTGCTAGAGGATTCAATAGAATGGTCTTCCACCTTTCCATTCACTGGCTAACTCCGAGGCATACCTGTATTCTAGCATGGAAGCCTTAATTTCAAATGGACAATGAGTACTCCCTGTTTAGGGATCCGTCCACCCTTCTCCTTTCCAGTTTTTAGGTGCAGGAGCCCCACTGAAATCATTGGACTTAATGCACGTCATATTTTGCTCCTAGTTGCCAGGCCTATGCATTTTGCAATAGATGATTTCAAGATTTGAAATGCATGGGTAAATCCACATGCCATCTGTCAGCTAGGGTTGCCAGACCCCGGATCTAGGCAGAGTTTCCCCTGATTTTGTGGGCTTCAATCTACCACTGGCCAGCTGGCTGACGGGGGAAGCCCCACCCCCAAACAGCCCCAAACAGTGGCGATACTCTAGCATTTTGGCCAAAAACTCTTATAACTGGTAACCATAGAGTTAGACCAAAAAAGCTAGAGCACTGCCGTGTGGCATGCCCAGTGTGATGACTTCACTTCCGCATGATGTCATCATGCTAATGACATCATGTGCAGCGACATCACCTTCCCCACTCCCGGAAGGTTCCCTCCCACCCTCCAGCAGCAGGGTAAGTAGACCTAGCAACCCTACTGTCCACACTGTCCCTATGAGAAAAGGATGAAGTGTGAGACTTTTCAGTTTAGAAAGGAGATGACTAACAGGGGGGGCATGACAGACATTTATAAAATTATGTATGGGGTGGATAGAGTTGACAAAGAGAATTTTTTTCACTCCTGCTCTAGAACAGTAGAACTCAAGGACATCCAATGAAGCTGATGGGAAGTAGGTTCAGGATGGAAGAAAGGAAATACCGCTTTACATAGAATGATTAAAATGTGGACTGCTAGAGGGTGGAGTGATAGCCACAGGACTAAACAGCTTAAAAAGGGATTAGATAGATTCACAGAGGACGTTTCTGAGTTCTGTGCAGGAGTGAAATTTCGGATTGGTACAGAATACTGGTAACAAAGTGGCTGAAGTGGTGTGCTGTATCTTCTTCGACCATCCCCATGACAGATAGTACTGGTAAGAAATTTAAGCTATTTTCACCTTTAGCTACATGACAACTTTGTGTACTGTATCTAATAATAGCGGCTGCTGGGTTCACAGAATGCCATGTGCAGTTCAGACCTACATCTGATGATGGGTATGGACTGCCAAAAATGCATATGATACCAGTTCTAAAACAGTGGCAATGGTTGCAAGATAGCTTTTGGACTTGATTCAGAGTGCAGTTTCCAGTTCCTACCTTGTAAAGTTCTTCATGACCTGGGTCACAATTGCTTGAAGGACCAACTCTCCGTGTGTCAACCTGTATGCCAGTTTGGGTCTGCACACCTGCTTGTTCTGACTGGGCGTGTGTCACAGCTGGGGCCGGGTCAGGCAAAGTCCAGGGGCAGTCCGAGGTCTGTAGCCAGTAAGCAGGAGGGTCCAAGGCGCCAAATCCAAATCACTGTACAAGTATCACAGGTCCAAGGTCCAGAAGCCAAGGTCAGGGAGTCCAGAAGTCACAAGCCAAAGTCAGGGAGTCCAGAAACCAAAGTCAAGCCAGAATGGATGCTAGAACGTCAGGGAGATGACTAGTTGCTTCTACAAAGCCTCCTCCCAAAGCCTACAGCTATATAGCCCTCTGCTGGCTGTTGCCCATTTGGGCTAATTGCTGGCTCAGAGAGGCAGCCAGGATCCCGTTGCAACTCAAGCATCCTTGCTCTTAGAAGGGCCAGAATCCTCTCAAAACTCAGGGCTCAGGGAGCGTCTTGCTTGTGAGCGTGCCGCCCTCCTCCGATCCCTGAGGTCCTGACGGAGGCGGTCACGCACACGCGCCACCCGAGAGGGCGAGGCAGGGGGGCTGGGATCTTCTCCAGCAGGAGGCAGGGGCACTGGTGCAGGTGGCAGGGGCACAGTTTCTTCTGCAGGCTCAACTTCCTCTGCAGGGTCCCCAGCACCCATGACAGCGTGCCTCGTGTCAGATATGAACACCAAGGTTTTAAGCTATATCACCTGTTCTTGGGAACCTGAAGAGGTTTACAAGGATTAGTACTTCATGTTATTTTCTAAGTTTTGTGCAAGACTGCTCTCTTTCAGAGAGCATTTATATTCAGGATTGTTATGGTTTTTACATACTGGATATTTTTGTGAGCGATGAGAAGTTGGTTTAGCTGTCATCAATTTTGAATGTTTCTTTTTTTTATAGTATATTTAAATAGGTTTTGAAACATAAGCCTCTCCAAGTGCATGGATGTACACAGGGCTTTCTTGGTAGAAAAAGCCCAGCGGGAACTCATTTGTATATTAAGCCACACCCCCTGATTTCACCCTTGTTTCACATGGGGGGGTTGTAGTAAAATCCCAGCAGGAATTTATTTACATATTAGGCCACACCCTCTAACACCAAACCAGCCGGAACTGCGTTCTTATGTGTTCCTGCTCAAAAAAAAGCCCTGGATGAACAAATCCTCAAATAAATTAGAAACCGAAACTCCAGAGGGCTGACTCTGTTTGTCTGGTACAGACCAAATAACAAAGAGTCTTGTTGCACCTTAAAGACAGATTTATTGTAACAAAAGCTTTCATAAACTAGCAACCACTTTGTCAGATGCACAGAAATTAAGGCACATAGAAATAGAAGTCAGTTAACAAATCTGGATTAAACCTGGAGGAGAATATAAAATGGCAACAAAACCTCATTGAACTCACTGGGTCTTCCTACAGATAATTCAAGTTCCATGGCTGCCCCACATTCTATTTTTACTCCCCAAACCACAAATTTTGATACAGATATTTGGCATGGTCTCTTTGTCCCTTATGACCCTAGTTTCCATTCTGGGTTTTCCTCCTTCCTGTGCCTTGAAATGATTACATTTCTCATATTAGTGAAAATCCTGTCCCCTATACGTGGGTGATGTCATTAATCTTATTTTACACCATGATATATTGCTAAGTGACACCGTGCATTGTGTATGTATTGTTACTCTGCTCACATGCCTAGTGAAGACATTGCTGGCATGAGGAATGCACACCTCAAGTCAGCTGTGAAGGATTTCTTTTTAAAACATAGAAAAAGTGGAGCTGAGCATTGCCCTTTTTTCTCTTCACTGTGGATTGGAATAACAAAGTGAACGATGTCTCTGAAGGACACTCACTTAGAGTTTAAAATAAAAGTTCAGTTCACATTAAAAAAAAAAATAACAGCCCAGTCCAAATCACATTTACTTGGCAGTTAAGTCCTGTGGATTTCTGAGAGACCTGCTTCCTAGTGAGGAGTCTTAAGAGGACAGCCTTAGGCTGTTTTCATGAGGGACATGAACTGTTTTTTTAAAAAAAATATATATCTGTGTGTAATTAAAAGCCAGTGGATAGAATGTACATTGGAGAAAAAAAGTCAGTCCCAGATTTCTGCTTTCTCGTTCACAGCCCCAAGATCCCAAAAATGTTATATTGTGTATTAAAATGTCCCTTGTGAAATCTCCACAAATAGGGTTGCCAACTCCCACAGTCTGGGCCGGGTTTTCCTTGCTTTTGCAGGCCCCTTCCCACCACTGGCCACCCCCCACCCCCCACAAATGCCCTGAAATGTGGCATGATCACATCGCCAATATCACATGACAATGCTCTAGTTTTTGGGCAAAACTCTATGGTATAATTTTGGGCTCAAACCATGAAGTTTTGCCCAAAAGCTAGAGCATCGCTGCGAGATGTCAGTGGTGGGATGACATCACTTCCAGGTGATGTCGCTATGCTGCACATGCTTTGCATGCACAGCCCAAAAATCCTCCTGCTGGGAAGAATGTAGGACTTGGCATCCCTTCCCATAAGATTCCATCCTTGCTCTCAGTTAAGTGTGCAAAAGCCTTGGGAAGTGCTGTAACTGGGAGCTTTTCTTGTCCCTTGAAGATAGTTTCAGAGGGTAGCCATGTTGATTTGTGCCACTTGATTCAGAGTGCAGTTTCCAGTTCCTACCTTTTAAAGTTCTTCACGACCTGGGTTACAATTGCTTGAAGGACCAACTCTCCGTGTGTCAACCTGCATGCCAGCTTGGGTCTGCACACCTGCTTGTTTTGACTGGGCGTGCCTCGTGTCAGATATGAACACCAAGGTTTTAAGCTATATCACCTGTTCTTGGGAACCTGAAGAGGTTTACAAGGATTAGTACTTCATGTTATTTTCTAAGTTTTGTGCAAGACTGCTCTCTGAAAGATAGCCAGCTAGATTTGTGTCCAGTAGCACCTCAGAGACCAACAAGTTTTGGGGGGCATGAGCTTTCAAGAGTCAAAGCTCCCTTTGTCAGGTATGCCAGATACTATCTGATGACGAGAGCTTTGACTCTTGAAAACGTATACCCTGAAAATCTTGTTGATCAGTGCTACTGGATTGGGATCCTTTTTGTCCTATTGTCTCATAAAGAGTTTTTTTTTACCCCATTAGGGCTGCCAATGCTTTGGGTTGCCATACTGCCTTCCAAGAGAATGGGATGCAGTGGGCAGGCATATGAATAAGAAATAACTTTGAAGGAGTGGGGAAAGTTCTTAAATTATCAACACCTTCTGGGTTATTCACATGCTACCCCATCATCCTTTCTATAATTTTGGAAATCACTTATACTGAGTGGACTGTATGGAATTATACCTTACTAAGCTTCCTCTGCTCCCCAAACCTCATTTTGCCTAGGCTCAAACCCCTCTCCCCAAATCTCCACAATTCCCAAACCAGGACTTGGCAACCCTATGCCCCATAGTAATGCTTTTAAACGGCAGTTCCTCATAAGTACCTTTATGTGGGCAATTTTTTTTTTTTTAAACATAATTGGAATTCAACCATTAAGTCACCCTTCGAGTCTGGGAGGTTTTGGTTTACCTTATCGCCAATCCTATTATGAAGTTTCCAAACTACAAATTCTCCGTGCCTATTTAAACTGAACAGATAAACTGAACTGGATTCAAATTGAACAATTTTATAGTCTCCCCTTCTCACTTGATGAAATAATCTGGAATAAACCTACTGATCATCCCATTAACAATATCCCTTTCTTACATAGCACTTTAACGATATGGGAGAATTTTTGTAAATTGCTAGCCCTGACTTATCTCCTATAATGCCCTTCCTGAGTCAAGCCTGGTTCCCTCCTGGGAGAGACCCAGAACATTCCAATATTTGGAGATATCATCACATATATAGATTATGTGATATATCTCATAATAGCTTAATTCTATTAGGGTGAGTTCAGACGTACCATTAGTGGCGACACAGCTCCCTCTCGCTGATGGATTAAATATGTTCATCCAGACATCCACATCTGGCAATCGAGCATCATCCAGGGTCATCCCGGCTTGCTGCGAATCCATGCCACATTAATTTGATAGCTCAGAAAGTCCAGCCCTTTTTCAAAAAAGCGGCACAAGATTGGTTTTTTCCTGTTTGGACAGCTCACGCGCGATACTGCCCCTTGAAATGTTTACCGCCCCTCCCACCTTTTTAAAAAAGGTGGACATGTGCATTGCCAGATCATCCGGGAATCTGAGGTGACGTTTCTGCTTCTCCAATCAACACAGGATCGGGGGGGGGGGGGGGATGTTATCCCACTATTCAGAACAGGACAAAAATCTTTTTTTCTATGTGGAGGATTTCCAGATATCATTGTCACTGCCAATTTCTAGGAAAGTAATTCCTGGCAGTTCCCTGGTTTGAATCGGCAATGTTAATTCTGGAAACTCCCCCCCCCCCCCCCCGCCTCTGAAGCAACGTTTGATTTCCCACCTCCAAACAGTTGGACGCAGGTTCAATGGACCAACCCCTCCCAGAAATCACCATCTGATCACGCATGTGGCAAGAAAAGAGTGTGATAGTATTGGATGTCTGATCGCTCAACAACAGGATGAGTCGCATTCTTGGATGCTCATCTGATCGGCCCTGCATCGAATCAATATTCAGCAGTTCAAATTTGAGCGTTACACACCCACTTTTCATGTGACGTGTGACTGCACCCTTAAAGAATCAACTAGAACTTAAATGCCACATGGCCATTCCTTGGTATCAGTCATCAAGTTAATCATATGTTTCAACAGCTTCATTTGAAATCACTATTGAATAGAGAACTCACCCCCTTTGAAAGCATTTTAAAGGACAGTAAACATAATGTCAAAGGTTTGATTTCATTACTCTATAAAATATTGAATTTTTTAAAAGATGGACCCTTCCTTTGTCCTTTCAAACTAAGTGGCAACAGGACTGCCACTTTACAATTGACACTGACCTTTGGAACTCGATTTGGTCATCTTCCATTTTCAAAACTAAGGCTGTTAATGTTAAAATACAATTTTAGAAGACAATCACCAGATGGTACAGAACTCCATGGAAATTATATCTAAGTCCTACTAAAGATCCTAGATGTTAGAAATTTCCATTGCCATTTCAGAGGTGCTTATTTTCACTGTTGGTGGAAATGCCCCAAAGTCCAATCTGTCTGGAAAATGATTCTAACACAATATTAATAAAATTACTGGATATACAATTCCTCTTTGCCCTAAACTTATACTGTTGAATTTATGGGGTAAAAGCTCCATACCTAGTATATGCAAAGATTTAATCTCACTTTTATTGGTGCCGTGTTAGCCCATTCTTGGAAATCTCCGAGGATTCCTTCACTAAAACACTGGCTTCAGAAGATCAGAGAATTTCTAGTCATGGATAAGATTTCTGATAAGAGAATCCCTAGAAAAAAATGTTCCTTTTTTTAGTATAGGGAAAACCACAAATATGTTAAAAACTGGCTTCCTGACAAATATTGTTTATTTTGATATCTGTATTGTTATTTCTGGATCCTTTCCTGAGTTCTGATTTGTTGTTGTTATTGTATTCTTTGTCATTGACATTCATCTCACCGTAACTTTATCTCCTTGCATTGTATTATATTGCTTTCAATTAAAAAATTCAAACCAGAAAAAATGAGTTTCATTTTTTTAAAAAAAAATTGTCTCCACACATCAGGAGTACAATTCAATATCGAGTTAAGTACATAAGAACATAAGAACATAAGAGAAGCCATGTTGGATCAGGCCAACGGCCCATCAAGTCCAACACTCTGTGTCACACAGTGGCAAAAAATGTTATATACACACATACACTGTGGCTAATAGCCACTGATGGACCTGTGCTCCATACACTGTGGCTAATAGCCACTGATGGACCTGTGCTCCATACACTGTGGCTAATAGCCACTGATGGACCTGTGCTCCATATTTTTATCTAAACCCCTCTTGAAGGTGGCTATACTTGTGGCCGCCACCACCTCCTGTGGCAGTGAATTCCACATGTTAATCACCCTTTGGGTGAAGAAGTACTTCCTTTTATCCGTCTTAACCTGTCTGCTCAGCAATTTCATCGAATGCCCACGAGTTCTTGTATTGTGAGAAAGGGAGAAAAGTACTTCTTTCTCTACTTTCTCCATTCCATGCATTATCTTGTAAACCTCTATCATGTCACCCCGCAGTCGACGTTTCTCCAAGCTAAAGAGTCCCAAGCGTTTCAACCTTTCTTCATAGGGAAAGTGCTCCAGCCCTTTAATCATTCTAGTTGCCCTTCTCTGCACCTTCTCTAAAGCTATAATATCCTTTTTGAGGTGCGGCGACCAGAACTGCACACAGTACTCCAAATGAGACCGCACCATCGATTTATACAGGGGCATTATGATACTGGCTGATTTGTTTTCAATTCCCTTCCTAATAATTCCCAGCATGGCATTGGCCTTTTTTATTGCAAACGCACACTGTCTTGACACTTTCAGTGAGTTATCTATCATGACCCCAAGATCTCTCTCTTGATCAGTCTCTGCCAGTTCACACCCCATCAACTTGTATTTGTAGCTGGGATTCTTAGCCCCAATGTGCATTACTTTGCACTTGGCCACATTGAACCGCATCTGCCACGTTGACGCCCACTCACCCAGCCTCAACAGATCCCTTTGGAGTTCCTCACAATCCTCTCTGGTTCTCACCACCCTGAACAATTTAGTGTCATCCGCAAACTTGGCCACTTCACTGCTCACTCCGAACTCTAAATCATTTATGAACAAGTTAAAAAGCATGGGACCCAGTACCGAGCCCTGCGGCACCCCACTGCTTACCGTCCTCCACTGCGAAGACTGCCCATTTATACTCACTCTCTGCTTCCTATTACTCAGCCAGTTTTTGATCCACAAGAGGACCTGTCCTTTTACTCCATGATTCTCAAGCTTTCTAAGGAGCCTTTGATGAGGAACTTTATCAAAAGCTTTCTGGAAGTCAAGGTAAACAACATCTATCGGGTCTCCTTTGTCCACATGTTTGTTCACCCCCTCAAAGAAATGCAACAGGTTAGTGAGGCAAGATCTTCCCTTGCAGAACCCATGCTGAGTCTTCCTCAATAACCCGTGTTCATCAATGTGCCTACTCATTCTGTCCTTGATAATGGTTTCTACCAACTTTCCCGGTATTGAAGTCAGACTGACTGGCCTGTAGTTTCCCGGATCTCCTCTGGAACCTTTTTTAAAGATGGGGGTGACATTTGCTACCTTCCAGTCCTCAGGAATGGAGGCAGATTTCAATGAAAGATTACAGATTTTTGTTAGAAGATCCACAAGTTCAACTTTGAGTTCCTTCAGAACTCTCGGATGTATGCCATCCGGACCCGGTGACTTATTAGTTTTTAATTTGTCTATCAGTTGTAGGACCTCCTCATTTGTCACCTCAATCTGACTCAGGTCTTTCAACACCCCTTCCAAAATTAGTGGTTCTGGGGCGGGCAAAAAGTTCTCGTCTTCTACAGTGAAGACGGAGGCAAAAAATTCATTTAGCTTTTCAGCCATTTCCCTATCCTCCTTCAGTAATCCTTTTACCCCATGGTCATCCAAGGGCCCCACTGCCTCCCTGGCTGGTTTCCTACTTCTAATATATTTGAAGAAAGTTTTATTGTTGGTCTTTATGTTTTTTGCAATATGCTCCTCATAGTCCCTTTTTGCCTGCCTGATCACAGTCTTGCATTTGATTTGCCACTGCCTGTGTTCCCTTTTATTAATCTCACTTGGACTGGTTTTCCACCGCTTAAAGGAGTCCTTCTTACCTTTTACAGCTTCCATTACTTTATTTGTTAACCACGCAGGCCTTTTCTTATGCCTGTTTGTGCCTTTCCTAACTTGTGGTATGTATTTTATCTGAGCTTCTAGGATTATAGTTTTAAATAGCGTCCAAGCTTTCTCAAGGGTTTTGACCGTATGTACCTTTCCTTTCAGTTTCTTCCTCACATGCCTCCTCATCTCAGTGTATTTACCCCTTTTAAAGTTAAACGTGGTTGTGGTGGTCTTTTGGGGCAACTCCCTATTTATACAAACGGTGAAATCAATAACATTATGGTCACTGCTCCCAAGCGGCGCAATCACTTTTACATCTCTCACCAAGTCTTGGGCATTACTTAGGACCAAATCCAGGATCGCCCCACCCCTGGTAGGTTCTGAGACCATCTGCTCCATAGCACAGTCATTGAGAGCATCAAGAAACTCAATCTCTTTCTCTCGACCAGAACACATATTGACCCAATCAATCTGCGGGTAGTTAAAATCACCTATTACAACACAGTTTTTACGTTTAGCCGCTATCTTTAAGCCTTCCATCATATTATAATCGTCCTCTCTCTTTTGATTTGGTGGGCGATAACAAATTCCCATAGTTAAATTTCCTTTTGGGCCCTCTATTTCAACCCAAAGCATTTCTAAAAGTGAATCTAATTCTCTGATCTCAGCCTTACTGGACCGTATATCCTCTCTGACATACAGAGCCACCCCACCTCCAACCCTTCCCTCCCTATCCTTCCGATATAGCTTATATCCAGGAATCACCGTGTCCCACTGATTCTCCTCATTCCACCAAGTTTCTGAAATTCCCACAATGTCTATGTTTTCTCCCAGCACTAAACATTCCAATTCACCAATTTTACTTTGAACACTTCTAGCATTTGCATACAAACATCTATAATTTCCCAGGCGAGCTAGGCCCGCCACCTTCCTCCTGCCGCCTCGAGACACTGGCAGACAGTCCATATTGTTTGTTACCTTCACAGTGGACAACTCCGGTCCGTTACCCGGTAGAAAAATAGCAGCTAACCCTTCATCTCTTTGAGACGAGTCCTCCCGAACCAGAGACATTTCATCTCCTGTCGGCTTTCCCCCAAGATTTAGTTTAAAAACTGCTCTGCCACCTTTTTGATTTTAAGCGCCAGCAGCCTGGTTCCATCCGGGGACAAGTGGAGACCGTCTCTTTTGTACAGCTCCCGCTTGTTCCAGAAAGCATCCCAGTGCCTAACAAACTTAAACCCTTCCTCCTTACACCATCGTCTCATCCACACATTGAGACTTCTAATTTGTGCCTGTCTCTCCTGCCCTGCACGTGGAACAGGTAGCACTTCCGAGAAGGCTACCTTGGAGGTCCTGGCCTTAAGTCTCCCGCCTAGCAGCCTAAATTTTTCCTCCAGGACCTCACGACTGCATTTCCCCACATCGTTGGTGCCAACATGCACCACGACCACAGGCTCCTCCCCAGCACTGTCTATCAGTCTATCTACTACACGCGTAATGTCCGCTACCTTCGCACCAGGCAGGCAAGTCACCATACGGTCAGTACGCGGTTTCGCCACCCGGCTGTCTACTTGCCTAATGATCGAATCACCAACTACCAATACCCCCCCTCTCCCCCTGCTCAGGGATGGTTCCTTGGCGCGAAAGGATTCCCGCTCACCGACCGAAGAAGAGGTCCCTTCTGAGGGCGCATTCCCCTTATCCTCAGCACGGTGCCCTGTTCCCTCTCGACCCTCACGCTCTCTGGCAGCAACGGGGCTGCTACGTTCTGAGCGGGGCTCATCTAATACGCCCCCGAGAGTCTTCCCCAAGTGCCTAACTGACCGTCTCTGCTTCTCCAGGGCAGTCACCTCGGCCTCAAGGGTACGAACTCGTTCCCTGAGGACCAGGAGCTCCTTGCATCGAGCACACACCCAAGACTTCTGTCCTTTGGGCAGATAGTCATACATGTGACACTCAGTGCAAAACACTGGAAAGCCCCCAACCCCCTGCTGGCATTCTATCTTCATTGTATATATATATATATATATATATTAAAATATACAGTCCTCTTTAAATGCTGTTTAAGTGGCTCCCCTTCTGGCGGGTCAACTTACCTAAACTTACCTTATTGGGAACTTACCTTATTTGGAGAACAAAGAAGCCAGGGATCTGGGTTCCTGCTCCTTACAGAGCCCCTAGGCGAAGAGCCACAGGCCAAGAGCCCTTTAGCTCTCGCCCTTCGGCTCGCGCCAAAGGCTCGCGCCTTTGGCAAGGCGCAGCTTAAAATGCAAAGAGGTGGAGCAGGGCACTCCTCAGCAATCACTCTCAATCAGCAGCAATCACTCTCAATCTCTTTCACCCTTAAGGCAGTCAACCAAACAAAGAGCAGTTCCCCAGCTATCACACCTTAGAATTTTAGGCAGCCCCACAAACCTTAGAATGTAGTCCTTCAAAACTCAGAAATTCTCAGCAATTTCTCCAGCTGTCTCAGCTATCAGAGCTGCTCTGCTGTGCTCCTCCCAGACCTCTGTGAGATGTACATAGAGTACAACTTAGATCATAACCAGTGAATGAACAGAAAGTTTTCCCAGTATTTGCACACTCCCAAACATAAAACACTGGAGGAGTTAATCTTCACTAGATTTTTCCTCCAGCCCCCCTCTCAAGATCTGCCCCCATCTTCGTTTCTGTACAAATACACCTACTTTTATTTTTAAAATTATGTTGCCTTTTCGTTTTGCCCATTTTTTTGTTGTTGCCACAATTCCCAATGCATGTATTTCTTTTATACCATTTTAACATTAGTTTGACTGACACAAAAATAGGGATCAATTTTAGCAGTAACATCTCTCTTGGATTTCATTAATATGGGTTGTAGGAGGGGGGAGAATTGTAGTTTGGTCCTTACTGAAGAAAAACCATGGCAGAAATTGAAACATTTAGATCAAAACAGTGGGTGTTCTCCAGGGCCTTTTTTTTGTAGCAGGAACTCTTTTGCATCTTAGACCACACACACTCACAGGGCTCTTCATACAGGGCCTACTGTAAGTTCCAGGAGGATTGCTTACAAAAGGGGTGTGTGGCCTAATATGCAAAGGAGTACCTGCTTTTTTAAAAAAAAAAAGTCCTGTCTCGTCTCTTAGGCTAGAAGTTTCTCCACCTTCAGGGGCATTTCTCTAACTTCAGTGGCTCTTCCATTGGCAGAAAAGCCCCTTGAAATGGAGGAAGGCTCTTAAGGCTGGGTGAAGGCTTAAAACTATGCTTAGTGAAGTGGTTAGATAGAGGCTACTATATTCACAAAATATGGAGAAGTTCCTTTGCCAACTGCACAAAATCTACAGAAGTTCCTTTGCCAACTTGGGTATGGGGATCCCAGAGAATTACCACGGCCTGGAAAATGGTTCGTACCTCTGGGCCCTGACAGAGTGGGCAAAGGGGAACGCAGACCTCTGGGGCTGACTGGTCTATTCCACGATGGCTTGCATACTGTTCCCTGAGAAAATAGAAATTCCTTTTTCCCCTCACAGTCTAAGACCAAAGTGTCCTTCCAATTTAAATCCAGAGGGGGAAAAAATCTCTGTCTCCCGGCTACCAAAAAGAAAAAAAAATCAAACACCCCAGACTTGAAAGAGCAGGCTGCTGGACTCTGGCTGCCTCTGCTTAGGTTTGGTCTTGAATAAAGCACCAAATGATGCATTAAGACACTGGATGATGAGTGAGGCAGAAAACCTCCTTGCTGTGAGGGTGTTTGTTAGAGTCTGTCAAGGCAGGAAAGGAATTTCCTGCAGTTTTTTTGCATTGTCAGTGCCATGGAGAATATCAGGACTGGCCACACTGACATGCATGAGGGATGCTACAGTGGGTAATTTGAAATGCTGGAATCCCATGGTATTTGTACTAGTCCAAACCACTTCTTCGGTTCCCCTTGCTTATTACATTCCCATTGTTTCTGAATATTTGCTCCATGTTCCTGATGTTTCACCACATACACACATGAAAAACACACACACACACACACATTGGTATAATTTTTGAATAATGAATTCCACATCCTAAACCTTGCCGTGGACAGGAGATGTTAACTTGTTGTGTTGTTCACCGGTATTAAACTGCCGGCGCTGTGTTGACAAAGCTGCAAATTCCTGACCCCTTTAAAAGGAAAGCAGCGCCAGGGCGTTCCTTCCCTAGCAACTATATTCATAGCAGCAATCGACTGCAGTCAGTCAAACTAAATAAACCATCAAGAATTCCAAGCTAGAAATGAACTGTTGGTGGATCTCATTATCATGTTCTCTCTGAGGTCAGATTATCGTTAAATGTAATATTTTCACCACTGGTGGATTTGCCAACTAGTGCTGGAATTAGATTTCAGAGGGAGACAAGCCCCTCACCATTGCTGATAGTGCCAAAAAAGGAATCACTTTAGAAAATGTATTTTTATGAGCTTTACAAAGGTTGCCATTTTGTTTTCTTAATGCAGCTCCCAGGAAAATCCGTCCATTCAGATAGACAAGGTCTTTTCTTGTCTGGTTCTCAGTGCCACCCACTGACTGGGAAATCCATTGCTCTGATATAATGTTTTATGATTCCCAATTTGTCTTACAAGACTAGGTTTCAAATGGAGGTATCTAAAGGGCTGTCGCCATGCCACAGCTGAATGAGCCATTGTTCACAGAACAGAAGGTCTATATTTCAGTCAAAAGATTCTTAAAATGGACCGTTTGCTGCAGTTACTGGATGGCGGGGGGGGGGGAGCCTATCTTTTCTTTAATTGCATTCCAGAGCAGATCTGAAGTTTAAAAGGTGACTTTATCCTATACAGCATATAAGAAAATTTTGCTTCCCTCCTCCGTTCATTTAGTGCATTCGAGAAGGGAGAGAAGAAAACAAGATCTTGATGAATAAACACACCATTGTTCCACAACTCTGACCCCCTTCCCTAGCCAATATCCATGCCTGAGGATCTACTGAAAACATGGTAAGTTGTTTCAAACAGTCTTCCAAAGGTTAGCGTTAATTTTATTTCATTTTGTAGACTTCTTTCTGCATCCACACATTGTTGGATATTGCCTGACCATTGCATGACCACTGCACTGCACAAAGGATTTTTTCTGTGCATGAAGATTTTTCACTGTGCAATAATTGCACAATATCGAATGAAGTGTTTTAAATTTCCACACCCAACCATCTTTCGGGTATTTCATGGCAGACCCTATTCTACAAACAAGTCAGCTACTGTCCCATTCAGTTTGAGCCCAAGACTATCCATTGAGTCCATGAATTATAATCAGGTCTCATTTTGGACAGGAGCTCACAGGAGCAGAGCTCCAGAACCTCTAATTTGTGCTCTTTCTTTCTTCCCTCCCCCCCCCAAAAAAAACTTGCTTCTGGGCTTCGTTCGAACCCCCTCTTAGAATTTTGCTGAACTCTAAAATTTGTAATATTTTTGCTGACAAAAAAATGGGAAAATAACCAAAACATATAAAGTAGACAGATGGAATTCTTCATCATGCCACTGTGGCCACATAGGAAAAAGTAATTTTAAAAGTGATGGGAGTAAGGTTTTATTATGACAATTACAATTCAAGAAGCATTGTAAGGTAGATGCTGAACTGATATAATTCAGTACACCTTTTGGTGATGTTAGGGGTGTGTGACATATGCAAATGTTATGCAAATGAGTTGTGCTAATGAGCTCCGGCACCTCTTTTTCCACAAGATGACCCCTGATTATAACAGTGCTTGAACACCCACTGTTTTGGCTCACCATCTGTTTGCTAGGGAGCTAACAATCCATTGAGTTTGTGAGTTCGTGTTCATCTGGTTACTTTTCAAATATTGGAAAGGTACAGTGCAATTGACAGTGTCTTAAACATGAGCATTCATATGGAGCCTGATGGTAGTCCTACCATCTCCTCCAACAGTTTTGGTGTCATTGCATGCTGCTTGACAGCCAACAGCGTAAAACAAATGGAGATCAGATTAATCAGATAGTACGTAAATATTCAGGTTTCAAAAACAATGTCTTACCGTTTAGTATTTAAGTCCATGCCATCAACATTCTTTCATGCATGGATATTTTTGCACAGCTCTGTGTGAGGTGTTCTTACCCCTCATATCATTTAATGACCTGACATGACCATCTGTGAACCCATGGACTATCTGTCTCACCTATTGCACAAAAGTCCCTGTGAGGCAAGGAAATGATACTCCACCACTACAATTACTGCACAGCTACAAAACTGCTCAACTACCATTTGGTGGTTGATGGGCAAGTAGACAGACTAGACATTTGGCTCGCAAGAGACTGCAGCTGTCAAACATGGTATGATTGCATGTTGAATGTATTTGCCATCCAGTCTGCAGAATCTCTAATGCATTAGCACAGAGTAGCCTAACCATTTCTAGCCTAACCATTTCACTGGCCTTTGGCATGGCATGTGTCCTAATCTAACAACTAGGGATGGGCACAAACCAGTTTGTGATTAATTCTGGCTAGTTCATGCTTCAAGAAGTCCAGTCTGTGGCAGATCACCCAACATGGAGTTCCCATAAACTGTCAAGCTGTTTGTGGAATTTTGTACTGGTTTGTGAGAGGAGTCATTTCCAGACGGTCTCCACTCAATCAAAATGTTTACATAACTTCAAAGCAACAACTTGGATGGCATGTAGAGGAATATCCAGGGGAGTCCCCTGTGACTTTGATGTCTCTAGTTTGCACAGGATCCATTCTATACACTCCCAAACCTGTCATTCTGACAAGCGCAAGTTCAGGAGCATATAGAACAGATCCTGTTCAATCTAGAGACAACAAACTTCCCATGGAAGAGTAAGGTTTTATTATGGCAATTATAATTCAAGAAGCATTTTAAGGTAGATGCTGAGCTGATATAATTTAGTACACCTTCTGGTGATGTCAGGGGTGTGTAGCATATGTAAAGGAGTTATGCAAAGTAGGAGTGCTAACGAGCTTCCGCACATCTTTTTCTACGAAATGACCCCTGCTGATCACCATTCAGGCAAATACATGTATAAAGACGTTCAGTGTGTTCAGTCATTTCCCATAACCTTCTTAAAGATAACAACCCAGTGAAGATCAGCCTGGGGTATGCAAGTTATTAGAGATGACCAGAAACATGCACACTTTTGTTGTGCATTTTGACGCATGGAGCAGGAGAACACAATGTGCACTAGAACCCATTGAGTAAATGCATGTCTCAAGCTGCCCTAAGAACTTGCATGTGACTAATAAGCAGGAAATCACCAGACTGAAATGCTTGATATGTCATTCTTGTCTCATTTTAGATATCCGGAGTCGACAACAGAAGGCGGCATCCCTTTGGGAAGCTGTGCTGCCATGTTACCTTTGTGTTTGAAAGTGATTGACTGCGAGAGTTCAAATAATTTATAATAAAGACATTATTGTGAGAGTGTGGCAAGGATTTGTGACTTTCAATAAATTAGAAAAATGGAATCTTGTGAATGATCTTGCAGGTTTAAAAAAAGAGAAGAAGAAGAATAGAAAGCCGTGCCTTGAGAATACAGGCAGCGCTAGTCAGAAGTACTGTGAGGGATTAAGCCAAACAAGAATGACAGAAAACCAACTGGGTAAAAAAGATGGCGCTCAACTATTGGTCTCCACGACCTTCTTGTAAATCAAGCAAAGCAATGCCCAGGACCTGTAGGCTGGGGAAACAGACATTACTTTAATGATTTTTGACTATTTCTATTAGATCTTCTATGGGGGTCAGAACATGCTAGGGCTACCAAGCCCCTGCCTAGGTGGGTTCCCTGAGTTCCTGTTCTGATCCTTGGAGCAGCAGTGGAGAGGGGAATTAAAAATTAAAAAGAAAAGGTTTTTTTATTTATTTATTTTTTACTGGAGTCACCTGCACAATGATTTCTTTTCTCGAGAATACCTGGAAATAACAGTGCTAGATCTATGAATCATCAGAAACGCTATGGTTTTACTATAGAGTTTTACTGTATGGCTTTACCATAGAGTTTCTGGCAATTCCTAGATCGACTGCTATTGCTTCCAAGTATTTCCTGAAAGTGACACCATAGTGCTTGCGATGCTGCCCTCCCCCCAAAAAATGCAAGCTTTGGGAGTTGCACAGAACTCTCCAGCAGTCTGATGATAAATTCTGGATTATTCAAAAACTCATAATCAAAGGTTCATCCTGTAAGATACTTCATCATCTATTTGGTATTCTTCATTGCCATTGCTGACAGGTTTGCTGACAGCTGACAGGCTGCCACGTTTATTTATAGTAAATATTCACAACGAACTTCTAATTTAATGAATTTTGCAGATTCCTGTCAGTATGAACTTGGATAGCAGTGAAAACAGATGAGCAAAAAATGATCAGTGCATCCAAAAAAGAAATATTTGTGTTTGGAATCACCAGAACCAAAATAAAAATATCAGATCATTGAAATAATATTGGCAGTTGCAACACTGAATTGGATTAAGCGAGCTTTTTCACTCATTCTCACCTAATTCCCCTCCTTACTACAGCCTCTGTTCCACACATGACATCTTTTATCTATATCAATACCCTGATCCTCAACAAGGCCTTTTGGTGGTCAATAAGATGCCTCCA
The DNA here is from genome assembly GCF_032191835.1 of Heteronotia binoei. NCBI lineage: Eukaryota > Metazoa > Chordata > Lepidosauria > Squamata > Gekkonidae > Heteronotia > Heteronotia binoei. The sequence continues at coordinate 25,892,272 of NC_083238.1, read as the reverse complement.
TCCCTTTTCACGAGTGGAAAAGCTGGTTGGATCCAATCCATGGTGATGTACAGAGTATGTAAAGCAACTCTTCTTGAAAACATTGCATCTGAAGAGATGTTGGGTACTGTGAAACTTTGTCTGTTGTATGAAAACTGTATCGACTTGTACAAATCAGCCCTGAGTACCCATTCTAGAGAAGACGTTACTTTTCAGATGATCCTTGCGATGGCTATTTTTCAAAAATATCGCAACATGCAAACGTGATACAGGTTCCTTACTGTGCAGAAGAATCCTATGAATATATAGATGTGCAGGCAGCTTTTCATTTTTATTTTTTTTAGAATTTTAAAAGTTTTATTAGTTTTCTAGAAATTGAGGGCAAGGGGTAAGAGGGGATAAGAGATTATAGTTACAAATTGATCTTAGTCTGCATATAGTATACTTTCATAAAATACAAGTCTGCATCTAATATACTTTCATAAAATACATAAATTGTCACACATTATTATCTCTTAACTTTACATCATCAATATTTTAATATTTTTCTATTGTAAATCTTCTTATTAAAATACCTATTCAAATTGACATTTCCAACAAAGAGAATCTTATAGCACAGAATACAGGGAAAAGATATAAGTTCACACCAAAGAAACTTAAGTCTTGAGTATCTAGCCAAATAAGAATTTCAATGAGTATTTTCTTGCTTCCTCCTTAGATTTCCTAGCCAACAGCTGGGATAAGTAATCCAGCTCCGCTGTTTCCAGAATTTTTCCCACCAAGTCCATTCTCATGGGAGTCTCCTGAAGTTTCCATCTCTGTGCCAGAAGAATCCTGGCTGCTGTACAAATATGTGCCAACAAGTGTCTCATCTCTTTAGGATAGTCCTCAGGAAATATATTCAATAAAAATAGTTCTGGTCTGAATTGAATCTGTGTCTTCATAATTTTCTGTGATAGTTCATGAACCATTTTCCAATATTCCTTCACCATCTCACATGTCCACCACATATGATAAAAAGAACCCACCTGTTTAGCACATTTCCAACATTTGTTAGACATATTAGTATACATCTTACACAATTTCTGTGGGGTCATGTACCATCTATAAAACATCTTATACAGATTTTCTTTAAAGGATACTGACTTAGTTAATTTAATATTGAATTTCCACAACCTCTCCCATTCTTCTAACATGATATTATGACCCAAGTTTTTCACCCATTGGACCATACAATCTTTTACTACCTCATCTGTAGTAGGTATGCATATAGTTTAGAGATTAGCTTTTCTTGAGGATCTAGAAAGATTTTGTCAAATGGGTATTGCTCTGTGTTAAAGCCTACCATCTTGTCTTTAACATAACTAGATTCAACTTGCATTCTCAGCCACCAACTCATTTTAATATTTTCTAGCTCTTCTCTGGTTTTCAATTGATTGTCTTTTTCCAACAGGTCATCATATCTGTAACTCTGATTAGGTTTTAAAAGATTTGGAGGCGTGAATGCTTCTATTGGGGATTCTTGTTATTGGTTCATTTAGAATTTTTTGTTGTTCTTCTGTAAATTTATTAAGATTATTTTGACTAATATATTCTAAATCTGCCTTATGAACTTGTTTATCTTCATATAATTTTCTGTAAAATTGTTCCAAAATTTGGCATATCTCCTTTCTTTGAACTTTCTCTTTGTTATTCTCGTCTTTCAAAACCGGTATTATTCTCTTGGCATTTTCTTTTCTCATTCTATAGGCCAACCACCTTCCAGGTTTATCAGCATGTTCAAAAAAATTTTGTCTTGCAAATCTCAGTTTTATCTCCATCTCCTCTATAAGTAATAAATTGAGTTGATGTTGTGTTTCTTTGACCTTATTTTGAAACTCCTGTCTTGTCGATTGCACTTTTAAATTCTTTTCAGCTTCTCCTGCTTGCAACATTAATTTTTGAAAATTTTTAGTTTTCTTTCTTCTTCTTTGCTCTATATCTGATTGCAAGGCCCCTATAATATGCTTTAGTGGTATCCCAAACTACTTGCATTTTTACATCTTGAGTTATATTCTGTTTAAAAAAAGATTCCATTTCAACCTTAGATTCTTTAAGAAAATCTTTATCTTTCAAGACAGAAGTACTTAACCACCAAGATCTTCTCATTCAAACCTTTGAGTTTCACCATTACAGGGCTATGATCTGATATAACTCTTGTTTGAATTTCTGTCTCAACTAAATCTTTAACCAAATTTGCAGAGAGCCAGCACATATCTATTCTTGACCATGTTTGATGACTGGTAGAGTAGTAGGTAAAGTCTTTCGAATTTGGATATCTTGTTCTCCATACATCAGCCAGATCCAATTCTTCTACTAGCTTCCAAAAGCTTATTGTTAGCTGGGGACTTTTGCTTTTAGTATGTTTATATATATTTTTGTCCAATTGTCTATCAGAAAATGCATTGAAGTCTCCTACTATGCAATGTTCTACATATTCTAGATTTGATAACTTAAAATGTAAATCCTGAAAAAATTTCTCTTGATGATCATTTGCATAAATATTTGCCAGTAGAATTTTTTTGTTGTCCATTGTGACTTCCACTAAAAGAATTCTTCCATCTTCCGAAGCATACTGTAGTTGTGGGTTAAATTTATCCTTAAATTTATCCTTTGTTGGTCTCTGCTGTCTGTTTTCTGTTTCTAGAAGCTCTTGTTTGATCTCTGCCATCTGCTCCCCTATATTATCTACTTTACCAGTCAGCTGTGCTATGGCAGTTAGTATTTTGCATCTCTTTCATATCTCCCTGCATGGTTGTAAATTTCCCTGGACCAGATGCAGAACTGAGTGATGGGATTGGTGGTTTGCTTTCTCGATTGTCTTTTTTTAATTGTTTCTTTAAAGCCAATCATGGCTTTATTTTTCATCCTTATTAATATAATTACACTCACAACCACAAGGTCCTTATACTGCCTCTTGAGGATTTGTTTTGGAACTCAATATTCCTGTGTATATTAGATAAGTTAGTATCTGCCAAACACTACCAGTATTATACAGTGATTTTAGGAAAACAGCCTTCTAGCTACTATCAACAATTCACCAGACCCAAAACAATGATAAAACTTATAATAATAAACAAGATCTTTTTAGCACAATATCCTTAGTTCCACCCAGCCAAAACAGTTCAACTCACTGAAACAACAACAGTTCACTATGACATCTCTTCTGACAATGGTAGCTCAATAAAATCCAAGTCTAAGCAAACTCATCCAACTGCACCAGGTTCTAAATTGTAATCCAGGGCTGGATGCCCCATTTGTAATCCACAGGTGAAATCAAAAATTAAAAATTAAACAAACAGCCCAAGAGAAAAAAAGAAAAAAAAATTAGCATAAACCAGAGCAAATTAATCCAGATATTCCCAGAACAAGAATAACAAAAGTAAAAAAGAAAAAGAAAAAACTCCAAATATGATATGAAAACCAGGAGAAAATGGGGGGAAAATGAGTATAAGAAGAAGAAGAAGATATTGGATTTATATCCCGCCCTCCACTCCGAAGAGTCTCAGAGCGGCTCACAATCTCCTTTCCCTTCCTCCCCCACAACAGACACCCTGTGAGGTGGGTGGGGCTGGAGAGGGCTCTCACAGCAGCTGCCCTTTCAAGGACAACCTCTGCCAGAGCTATGGCTGACCCAAGGCCATGCTAGCAGGTGCAAGTGGAGGAGTGGGGAATCAAACCCGGTTCTCCCAGATAAGAGTCCGCACACTTAACCACTACACCAAACTGGCTCTATATAAAAATAAAAAAACAAAAATGTTCAAACCATATGAAAAATAGGACCAGACTTAAAAGGTTTTATCCATAACACCCACCATCAGAGGTTTATAATCCACTTTAAAGGTTTGCACTGGTATTCTTCCTTCAGCCAACAATCTAATTATATTTTATAGTCCAGTATACACAGCCCACAAAGATCTAGATGTCTGTTTGAAGCTCACATGAATTAGTTCAGAGCACTTCACTATAACCTTCAGATTGCTTCTTATGCCAGCTGTCCTTCTTATCCATATATGCTTGCAAGCATCTTTCCCAAAACCAAGTCTTTCTCCAGAAAGAAGTTTAAAACAAGTCAGTTCAATTCAACCATCAAGTTTTTTCTATATTAGAAACTGGTGTGCTTCATCCTTCTCATGCAAGGGTTATAAACATCACCAGATTAGGCAGGAACTTTTGGAAGCCTCGGAGGAGAAAGAGAGAGAGTCTCCCCCACCCCTTCTCAGCCTTTGCCGAAGTTCCTCTTCAGTCCCAACTCTCCACTTTCCCTGCTTAGAGAAGTAATACCTCAGAGTTCGATATTAGAAAGAAAGAGAACTTACAATCTTCATAAGAATGATGCAGCTTGTCCAATTCATGCAGAAGAAAAAGAAGAAAGGTAGAAGTCCAGCAGTCAACCCCTGTGCCATTTAAAAAATGGCGATCAGGACAGCAAGGCTTTATGACGAGCCAGGATCGGGAGGCAGCCGCCGCTGTCACCCCCGTCCCACAGCTCAAGCCGTCTGCCTTCCAGGACCCCTTCTGGGTCCCAGAATTGAGTCTCCCAAGCTGGGGAGACCCCTCTGCTGCCTGATTTAGGAGTGGCTCTGGATGTGCTGATCTGAGCCGCTCCTAACGCCAGGTCGCTGAAACCGGAAACCCTCTGCAGGCAGCTTTTCAAACCTTCACTAAACTCACAGATGTTGGGGGCAACTGCTCCTGCTGCAACCCCACTTCTGCCTCATACTGTCAGTTTCCCCTATTTTGGATCTCAACAGGAGTAGTGAATTTTAGCAATCTTGCATCATTTCAGTTTAACTCAGGAGAATAAAGACAATTTCAGGAAGGGAATCTTCAGTGGATACTAGTTGCCATTGCATACTGCTTATCCACGTTGTTGAGAATTCATTCTAAGAATATCCTTTGAGATATATGGCACATGCAGACTTCCTTCAGCATGAGTGACCTTTAAATTGACCTGAAGAACATGAAAATCCAGCTTACAGTATGTAAACCCACTGATCAACAAAAAGCAATGAAGTCATGTATCTTACATCCTTCACTGGAAGATCCAGTTCCAAAATACAAGTTTTTCAGGAATGCTTTTCCAAAGTTATATTGTTATTTTGTTTTGTTTTAGGGCCCAAGGCCAGAATCATACAAGGCTGACATTTCTGCTGGTTTGAATAATGCCTCTTCCCACCACCATCACTCTTGCGATGGAGAAAGTGACACTTGGGAAAGGGTTATTCCCAAGATAGAAAAGGAGTAGACGTTTCTGGCATCCATTTTATGGGTGTTGCAGGGCACTATTCAGCAGCTCAGCCAATCCATTTTATGGGGTATTGCAGGGTACTTTTCAACTATTCAGCTGGTATTTTGGCCCTTTCTATAGCATTGCTTCGTACCATCCCTTGTCTTGTTTGTCAGATCTTTGGACTGTATAACTATCCCTCCTTAAACTGCACAATGGCTGGATCCCATGGAAAAATTCCACTAATGGAGGTGGGGCAATTTTTGCCATTTTCCTCCTTTTGCTGCAGACCTGTGACTTCCCCCTCATCTGGGAATCCCCTGTTCCCAGAAGCAGCACTTTGGGCGGGGGGCATTTTGGACTATGGAAGAAGGAGGTGGTGAGGAAGTCCTCAAGGATGTGGATAAGCCATTTGGAGGAATCCAGCTGATGTCCTTCATGTTTGACCCTTGCCTTTCATGGCTGATTAAAAATAGGGGATTAACAATGTGGCTCTGGGAACTGACACGTGTCCTAAAGGAGAAGGTAGTGCCAACTGCCTTTAAATTGTAAAATCACTACTATAAAACCTGTCTCCCCTGACCCAAACGGACCAACTATCAGCCTACAGCAAATTTACCTCTTTTTTTTGACAAAGTGTTTGATCAGGCGGTGGCTAAATATGGCAGATGCTTTTGGATTAGAGTGATTAGTTAGACCTACTCCAATATCACATGGGATCAGACAGGGTTTCAGTGCAGACACTGCCTTGATTGTTTGATTGATCTGTCCAATTTTGGGATAGAGACGGGGGAATGGTGACCACCATGTTGATTCTCCTGAGTCTTTCAGTACTTTTGATACCAGAGATCGCATTATCTTTCTAGATAGGTTGTCTGAGACTCTTCTCAGTGGTACCATCTTCTAGAAAAGATCAGCCAAACAGGAGGAGAACCACTGGAGCATGGAATCTCCATGGCTGTGCTGTTCTACCAAATGGCATTTATGCAATAGGGTATGTTGCCATCAAGCCTCCAATTTTGTTAATGTTTCTCTTTCTCCCTCTATCTTTTTGGCATGGGTCTGACTTCCATCTGCTAGTCACATGAAATGTCTGTCTGTTAATACCTGGAAATCATGAGAGATAGCAGGAGTGGGACTATACCCTCATTATGTTTATCGAGAATGACAGCAGCTCTAGATGGAAGCCTAACCTTTAAAAAAAATCCTATTTCTGAGATTTTTTAAAAAAATTCTTGCTTCTCTTCCCCTCTAGATGTGTGTTTGGGTCAGTGTTTAAACCCTGAATAAAGTGTTCTCAATGTGCTATAAACAAGCCATGCTTTCTATCTTATTTTGTGCGGCTATAGACCCTTCTTTTGGATTACTGTGGTTTATTTGTTGTCTGAATATTTGAACCCTTGATGGACTAATAAAAATAAGTAAAGTCAAGCATCCTCTCTTGTTCTACCTCTTTGAGCTCTTCTTGGCTGAAACAAGTTGCTGAGGTTGTAGGTGTTTGGTATACTCATACGTTAACATTGTCATTCTAATCTGGATTGTTCCCTCAATAAAGTTTTATTTCACTTCATCCAGATTATTCTTTCCAAACTTGTGAAGAAATTTCATCTCTTGGTCAGTGGATCCCCTTTATGTGGTTCACTGTTCAAGATGGATGCAGCCCCTTGAACTGGATGTAAAACCTAAGCTGGCAGCTCCTAGGATTGAAAGGTGGCAGAAGGAAGGCTGTCTTATTTTGAATTAGGATTGATGTATTTGGCAGATTTGCTGGATTTCTATCATTTCATCTTCGACGGGTTTTGTGTTTCTCAGAATTTTGTCTTAGGATTTTAATTATTTCAATATGTTGTAAAGACCTTTCAGCAGCCAGTTTGTCTGGATGGGAGGAAAGGTACAAACAGGGCCTTTTTTGAGCAGGAACGCAGTTCCAGCTGGGTTGGCATCGGGGTGTGTGTGTGGATTAATATGCAAATGAGTTCCTGCTGGGCTTTTTCTACAAAAGAAGCCCTGGGTACAAAGAAATGAAGAGATAAGTGGGGGATAATGATGGGGTGGTCTGCTGACCATTTCCACAGCATGCAACCCACTGACAGTCTTCCTTCCCTTTCAAAAAAGTGGTGCACTGGTCTTCCCGTTAGTTTTTCTAGCAAACATATGGATTTTTTTGTTTTGTATTTTTAGCACACACTATGGGATAGCTTTTGCCTTCTGGGTGGAGCAATAACTTACTATATACAGAAAGCCCTGTGTGCATAACCCAACAGAGAAGCACATAAAGAGGGGAAGATGGAACAAGCACACTAGCCCCTACTCTCCAGCTACACCGACATTCCCTAACACTGATACAGAGCCTATGCACATACAAATTATATATGCATTGTCTGCATTCACACAAATGGGAATATGTTTTTTCAAGGTTTTCCAAATTCAGAAAGAGAGGTGATGTACAATTACCATGTGTGTAAATTGTATGACATAGTATTGAGCCTAAAATGACAAGGTGAGGCTAGTGTCCCTTCTTTTCTTGAGTCACCTCCATGTGATTATGTTGTTTAGATAGGTTATATCTACAGTGTAATAGGTTGTAAGCTGACACAGTGGCTCAGAGCCCTTCTACTCTTGTTGGTGAGAACTGCTGCAAGTGACTTCTGCTGCAAGATTCATCTAAAATAGGAAGTCCATAGTCATTTGAAAGGGTCCCAGTCAAAGCTCTTCCCTGCACCAGCAATCTCCTAGAGGGGTGACATTGGCAAAGAAAGGGGCTATGTTGTAGGCTTCTCATGTGTACCTTAGTATGAATGGAGTCAAGGTGGATCAGGAAGGATCAGGAGAGCCAGTTTGGTGTAGTGGTTAAGTGTGTGGACTCTTATCTGGGAGAACCAGGTTTGATTCCCCACTCCTCCACTTGCATCTGCTGGCATGGCCTTGGGTCAGCCATAGCTCTGGCAGAGGTTGTCCTTGAAAGGGCAGCTGCTGTGAGAGCCCTCTCCAGCCCCACCCACCTCACAGGGTGTTTGTTGTGGGGGAGGAAGGTAAAGGAGATTGTGAGCCGCTCTGAGACTCTTCGGAGTGGAGGGCGGGATATAAATCCAATATCTTCTTCTTCTTCTTCTTCTTCCTTGCCACTAACATCTGAATGAAACCTGAGATACCAGAATTGCTGGATGTTTTGTAAACAGACTGACCCATAATTTCTTAATGACCACACATGCTTCCATACCTTTTATCAGCTTCCTTGTTATGATATCCTGACCAGACCCATAATGTTAACAAGCAAACTGGCAATGTCCTAGGAAGTTTTATTCAAGCTATAAGCTTTTGTGTGCAAGCCCACTTTCTCAGATACATATATTGTGTGCTTGCGCACAAAAGCTTATACCTTAAATAGAACTTTGTTGGTTTTAAAAGGTGCCACTGGACTCGAACTGATTCCACACTAGACCTTTAATCCTGGTTCAGCCCTGTCCTCAAACTGACATTCTACACTTGAATCATGGAATCATAGAAACCAATTCTATGAGTTTATTATTCTAGTGTAGAAAGCCAGTTTGGGAACAGGCCTGGACCAGGATTAAAGGTCTAGTGCAGAACAAAGTTGAAAACCTTTGTTTTGCCACTTCAGATCAACACAGTTACCCAACTAAATCTGGCAATGTCCAAAGGTCTGAGATATAAACCTTATTTTAAAACTATCTGGGTGCTGCTATAGTGTTTTATGTTTAATTCCTCATAAGGAATGAAAATTTGGCAAAATTCACAATGCAGCCCTAAGTACATTTACACCCTTCTAAATCTGTTGGTTTCAGTGAGCTTAGAAGAATGGAATTCTGTTTAGAATTTCACTGTAAGTGACAAAAGTACTATTGGATCCAGGGGAAACGGAGGAGGGAAGGATTGTCAGCAATTTCACCTATGACCTCCAACTTCCTCTTATGCTGTTCTTGGGAGATCCCCTGTACCATAAAAGCCGTGGGGGTGGGGGGAGGTACATTTTAGACCACAACAGGAAGCAGAGAAATCTTGGTCCACTGATGGAAATTCCTTTAGTAAGTGGAGATTTTAGATAGAATCCCAGCCACTAATTGCAATTCTACAAGAGACTGGCCCAACACAAAAATGCATCATAAATTAGAGAAGGTCAGAGCCAACTATCCAAAGACACAAATGGTTTTACAGTATAATATGTTACTAATATATGAGGCATGGAGGGTTTTGTAAATGATTCCAGTAGATTTGAAAGCCACATCTATTTTCTGCATAATCATATCTATACATGCATGCACAAAGAAACAGGGGGAGAGATTTGAAAAGTTGCACTGTACGTTTTAAAGCAAGCAGGAGCATTTATTATGTAAATTCCTCTGTAGCCTGGGCCGTTTCAGTGTAATACGAATAACTACTCTGATTCCTTGCCCCCCAAGGCAAATACATTTATGAGCAGCTGTAGTGCACTAGCTGAAAGATCCATTATATTTTTGCAGTAGATGGTGAGATTTTTAAGAATCCACAGAGTGTTTGGCTTGTGGTTCCAGTCATTGCGGTGTGCCTGGAAGCACCATTGCAGTGGCTCTCTAGAGCAAGCTTAGATGGCTTATCATTGAATTTTAAACTCTTACACAAAGCAGAAGGCCAGGGAAGATGTCAATGAAACTACAAGGGAGTGAGTGGTAAAGGCCTGTGTCAAAATCTAAAATGATAGGAATAAGCATTTTGTAGACAATGCGTTATACGATACTTTAATAATCTTATATAAGAATGGGTACATCTGCCTCCTCCCAAGTTAGTTTGCTGGCACAGAAGAGGCACCACCTGGGGGGAAGGGAACTTGTTCAGAAGGCTACTACTTGTTCAGAGTGATGGTGAGCAAAGAGGACAGATTGGGGGCCCTCCAATGAAGGGGCCCTACAGTTGGAAGGGGGGGGTTGAAAGGATGAGCCTTCCCCTCCTGGGCCCCACCGTAGCTACGGGTCTGCTCTGTCTCTTGAAGAACTTTAACGGTAAATAACAAATGCTATCCTTTCCTTAAGAGACATAAGAGAAGCCATGTTGGATCAGGCCAATGGCCCATCCAGTCCAACACTCTGGGTCACATAAGAGAAGCCATGTTGGATCAGGCCAATGGCCCATCCAGTCCAACACTCTGTGTCACATAAGAACATAAGAGAAGCCATGTTAGATCAGGTCAGTGGCCCATCCAGTCCTACACTCTGTGTCACATAAGAACATAAGAGAAGCCATGTTGGATCAGGCCAATGGCCCATCCAGTCCAACACTCTGTGTCACATAAGAGAAGCCATGTTAGATCAGGCCAAAGGCCCATCCAGTCCAGCACTCTGTGTCACATAAGAACATAAGAGGATCCATGTTGGATAAGGCCAATGGCCCATCCAGTCCAACGCTCTGTCACACAGTGGCCAAAAAAACCCAGGTGCCAATTGATTCATGACATCAGTAGTAACTATACAACCCTCACGTCCATCACAGTCATATTTGCATGTCCAGTAACCAGTATTCTTCAGCCAAATACTATAATTCTTATCCAGCCTGAAAAAAAGAGTCAGGAATGAACGTGGGCACTCTGCTACATCTACATTATATACCCCCTGCGCATACCATTTGCCAAGCATTCTGCTAATTGTTCATGGAAGGCGATGGATTTTTTCCTGATACTAAAATGTCAGATGTCATTCTATCAAAATCCTGTTTGGACAAGCTCAGTGATATTTGGTGAATATACTAAGTTTTGCAGGGCAGGTCTGAAAAAAGTAGAGCCAAACACAAGACTTCCCGTACAAGTAGAGGTTTGTGTGTGTTTTGTCAATGATCTACTTCCATGCAGAGCTGTACTGGTGATGGACAACTTTCCATTTGTCATTCCTGGTACTGAGAAAGGTAGGTTTGCCAAAATCCCTAAAGAGAAATGCCGTTCCAATAATATAACCTTAATGGGATGTTGTGCCCCGTGGCGCAGAGTGGTAAAGCTGCAGTGCTGCAGTCGGAGCCCTCTGCTCACGACCTGAGTTCAATCCTGGTGGAAACTGGTTCAGGTAGCCAGCTCCAGGTTGACTCAGCCTTCCATCCTTCCGAGGTGGGTAAAATAAGTACCCAGCTTGCTGGGGGGGGGGGAGTGTAGATGACTGGGGAAGGCAATGGCAAACCACCCCATAGAGAGTCTGCCATGAAAACATGAAAACAACGTCACCCCAGAGTCAAAAATGACGTGCTTGCACAGGGGACAACCTTTACCTTTAATGGGATGTTATCTCCTAGTTGATATTATTTACCTCCATGCCATGAAAAGCATTAATTGCCCATTCCCTCAGGTTATGCCTGTATTAAAGAGACAGGACATTTTTCTCCAGGCTGGGTGGCAACCCTACAAAGAGGACACACACGAAGCTGCACATACTGAATCCGACCGTTGGTTCATCAGAGTCAGTTCTGTCTACTCTGACCAGCAGTGGCTTTCCAGGGTCTCAGGCAGAGGACTTCCACATCACCTACTGTGAGAGCTTTTAACTGGAGATATCAGGGATTGAAACTGGGACCTTCTGCATGCCAAGCAGATGCGCTACCACTGAACTATGGCCCCTCTGAGTGTTTTAACTAAAGAAGGCTCCAATGAAGTCCTTACAGTAAGTATTTGCCAGTGTCAATTGCTCATATCTGGATTCCCAGCCCTTAAGCTACTCATAATAATAATAATAATAATAATCTTTTATTTATATCCCGCCCTCCCCACCGAGGCAGGCTCAGGGCGGCTTTGGTGCAGGGGAAAGTTTGATTTGAGTTAGATGCCTTGAGCATATTAATGGCAAGGTAGGAGACAAAGAACACCTAACACAAAATGGGAAAAAGACACCCTCCTACCCTCAAAGCTAATGCTCAGTTTTGGTCTGCTTTTCTTCCCTCCTCCTCAGCTCTCTACTGAGCCATAATACATTTCAAAAGATTTGCTGGGGCTCTTAGTTCTCACTTTTTGTATCACTTGGCCCAAATGCAACAGAGTCAGGTTGGTATAATAGCTAGAGTAGAGGTTTCCCAAGGTGGTGCCAACCAAAGCTTACCTGGCACCTGCCAATTTTTTTGGGGGGGGGGAAGATGGGTTGGGCCAAGTGGGACTTCTGTCCGGCAAGGTTTTATTGGTCATTGGAGGTTTGATGGCTGAGCAGATTTTTAAAAACATTCTTTTTGCTGCAGCAGCTACCACACCACAACGATCTTCACTGTGAGGCTGAAGGTAAGTTGCAGCAGCCATTTTCTGGCAGCCAAACTATGTCCCAATTCCGAGGGTGCCCACAATCTCAAAAAGGCTGGGGACCCCTGGATGAGAGCATCGAACAGGTATCTTGGAGACCCAGACTCAAATCCCCATGAAAGCTCACTAAAGTGATTTTGAACCAGCCACTCTCACTTCCTCACAGGGTGGTGGTAGTGGTTGTGAGAATAAAATGGAAGCAAATAAATGTTGTAAGCTGCTTTAGGTCCCCATTAGCAGGACTTTTTTTTCATAGCAGGAAGCCCTCTGCATATTAGGCCACACACCTCTGATGTAGACAATCGTCCTGGAGCTTACAGAAGGCCCTGTACTAAGAGCACCGTAAGCTCTTGGAGGATCGGCTACATCAGGGGAGTTCCTGCTACCTGCAAGGGAGTTCCTGCTACAAAAAAAGCCCTGCCTTGTTAGTATAAATAAGTAACATGGGCCATGTGGACAAGAAGAATATTATAATGCCAGAGATGCATATTGGGCCTGGGGGAACCCAGGGCTAGGTAATCATACAGTATGTTTGTGACCTGGTGGCGTGTTTCAGTTGAGTGGCCTGCAAATGCTTTGAAAACTAGCTCAATGTACATTCAATCAGTATTAGACTACAGCATAGCATATCCCAAAACTTCAATTTCATTCCAAGTTTGGATGACTAGCAGCCCCGGCACTGCTTGAGGCAGACCCCCATGCCATGCCACCTCCCCCTGCAAGCTCTCTTAAGGAAAGTCTTCTTGTGAGCGTGCAAAGCATGCATGCAGCGGGATGACATCGCTGAGTGATGTCATCACACGGGGCAGGGAGAGGGAGCGACAGGCGATGCACAAGAGTGCTGCCGCGCCACTGCTTTCCCTATAGTGTGCTCTTTGGAGGCTTCCTTGGAAGTCCCCGAAGAGCATAGTGCGCTTTGTAGCACGTAGTGCGCTTTGTAGTGCGCCCCAAAGGAGCATAGCGCGCCTTAAAGGCAGGCTCCGAGGAGCACTCTGCAGGGGCAAGGGGGAGTAAGACAGGGTAGTGCTCTAGGCAGCCACCTCCACCGCCTATTTCCACACAGTGGCCCTGATGACTAGCAAGACAACATCTATTGGATTAAGCTGGTATGCCACTGTTGGGAAGGTACATACCACCCCAGCTTTGGGTAATCCTTTTTTTTTTTATATTTACCAATGCCAAGAAATTTCCTTAGGTCTTAGTCTCACTAACTTGTCTTGGATTGGGGCCATCAAGCTTAATGAGATCAATGCCTATTGGTAGTGTGATGAGACGTGATTCTTCAATGTATTTGAATTTGAGAGATCTTGCGTCCTACAGCAATGCAAATTGGTGTGTTCTGGAGGGGAATTAATATAGCACTTTTAATCCTTGTATCTGTATTCTTTGTAGGTATAATGGGTGTCTGGACCCTTAAAAGTATGTCCCAGTACTCTGGCATATGCACACTCGTGTCCATCTGCTAGAGTGGCAATATGCCCATCCGAGCACACGGCAATATTGCTGTTTAAACAGGCGACAGTTGCCAAGCACATATAAGTTTATAAGGATGGCTTGCAAAATGTGGCATGTGTTCCAAGATGGGCACTTCCTCCCCCCGTCCTAAGATTCTCTTGAGATAAAAGCTACCAAATTAAGCCTTATATACACATATTTCATTACCAGAGATCACATCTGCTGGATACCTAGTATAAAATTTGTGTAAGGGAATTCTGCCATTATCCTCAACTTTGATAGATATCTTTTGTAGGCTATTCCTACATGAGTGAAGTCCAATCGTAGCATCTTTAAAAGGTTAAAAACACAACGATCATGCTGCTACTTCTGATTTCACTTTATTCTGAAGAACCTATATCAGTGCCACGAATCTTGTGATCTTGTTACTATTGAATTGGACTTGACTTGATTCTAATACGAAGAGCTATTGTTCTGTGAGATACTTTTTGGTTTTGTCTTTGTTTTTAGCTGAAAAAACTTTTTAAATGCAAAATTACTGTCGAAATGAGTCATGGCAAATCACCTAAGTGGCGCCAAATGATGTCATAAATGAGGGATCAACGTTCTGCAACAAATGGTAATGACAGACAAAGCGCTAGAAAAGAAAGGCAGGCCACCTACAGAGATTATTAAACAGCAGAGCCAGTTTGGTGGAGTGACTAAGCGTGTGGACTATAATCTGGAGAACTTGATTCTCCCCTCCACATGCAGCTGCTGGGTGACCTTGGGCAAGCCATAGTTCTCTCAGAGCTGTTCTCTTAACAGCAGTTCTCTGAGAGCTCTCTCAGTCCCACCGCAGTGTTGGGAGGAGGTGCCAGATGCTGCCATGCAGGAGGGGGCAGCGGCGGCGGGGCCCTGGCCGGGCTTTGCCCATGAGTGCTAGGGAGGCAGGGCATGGCCTGGTGGGCTGGGCAGTGGGACAGGAAGTCAGGGGCAGGGGCTGGCTGTGGAGGAGAAGGCTGATGGGGTGGGGCCTCACCTAAGGCAGCAAAAAGCCTGGTGCTGGCCCTTCCAACAAGTTTTTTGGGGAATATAAGCTTTTGAGAGTCAAAGCACCCTTCATCGGATACAAGCCAGACTGGAGATCTCCAGGTCCTTGTTTGCCCACCAGATGAGTGGGAGGGGTGCTGCAGAGGAGAAACTCCGGATGCAGAAGTACAATGTGCATTGTAATCAGCTTGATCAAAACGGAGGGAAAATGCTTAGGAGCAGAAAATCTCATTACAGATGCAAATTTTCTTATATCTGATGAAGTGTGCGTGCACACAAAAGCTTATACCCAGTGTTAAACTTTTGTTGTTTTCAAGTTTATTAGATATCTATATCTCGTGATACCCTATTAAAACTTGCCAGGATTAATCCAGACAAGGCAAACATGATGCTGGTTGGAAAGGAAGATTTTCCCCCTGATATTGATTTTTTTTATGATAACGATCTTGGCCCAAACCTTGTCAAGGGCAAACAGGTCAGCACAGTTGCTAGGAGTGCCTTTGTCGGACATCTGCATTCGTAAATTGGCCCTTTGTTCAGAGGCGTCACTAGGGTGGGTTGCACCCTGGGGCCAAGTGCGTGGGTTGCACCCTAGGGCCAAGTGCGCGAGAGGTGCATCTTGCAACCCGGTGGTGGGTAAGTAGCCCCTGGCTGCGCCTTTTGGTTCCAAGTTCTGCGCACCCTCCTTTGCAACAGGCTGCTGTTCCGCGACGTGCGTCTGCCTGTCTGTCTCTCTCTCCAGCTTCACTTGGCGCGCCCCTCGGCAGAGAGAATGGTTGTTTTCAGGGCCGGGTGCTGCAAAACCCGGCAGGGTGGGATCCTTTTAAAAACCTGGATCCGATACTAGGGACGCCAAGCTGCCGAGCAATACAGGGCTCTGCGGCAAAGCGGGAGAAAAAAATACCGGGGGGGTAGTGGGCTTTGAGGCCAGCAGCTTCATAAATAAATAAGCATGTCTTAGTAGATCCGGGTGGGCAGCCGTGTTGGTCTGAAGCAGAGACTCAGCTGCGTCCCAGCGCCATCCCCCTCTCCTCCGACTCCATGGGTGACTCACTGCTCCAGGCGCGGGCTCCGGGCGGGCAGCAACTAGAGGCAGCTGTCGACGCTTGCGCAAGGCGGAGAGGGGGGCCAATGAGAATGCTCTGGGGGAGGGCCAATGGCCCCCTTGGCCCCGCCCCAGTGACGCCGCTGCCTTTGTTTAGATGCCGCCAACCTAGCAAAAATCATCCATGGTGCCGTAGCCTCCAGACTGGAGTACTGCAATGCGCTCTTTGTGGGTCTGTCTTTGAAGCCTTCTCGAACGTTCCTTTGTAATGAAATTTAATCTTGGGACTATTGGTGGTGGTGATGGAAAGTGCCATAAAGTCGCAGCTGACTTATGGTGACCCTGGCTTATCAAGGCAAGAGGAGTTCAGAAGCGGTTTGCCTTTGCCTGCCTTTGCGTCGCAACCCTGGACTTTATTGTAGCCTCCCATCCAAATACTAACCAGGGCTGACCCCGCTTAGTTTACAAGATCTGATGAGATCAGGCTAGCCTAGGCTGTCCAAATCAGGGCCTTGGGACTATTATATTATGTCTCCTCCGACTGATGGCATTGACTTGCACTGTCTGAAGTCTCAGCGAGAAAAGGAGACAAACAAATAAATAAGATGCTGCAGCAAGACTCTTGTCTGAGACCAGCCACTTGAAAATATTGGTTGTTACCTTACAAACCAGGGCGGGTTTTTTTGTAGCAGGAACTGCTTTGCATATTAGGCCACACACCCCTAATGTAGCCAATCTTCCTGGAGCTTACAGTAGGCCCTGAACTAAGAGCCCTGAAAGCTCTTGGAGGATTGGCTACATCAATCAGAGCAAGTTTGATGTAGTGGTTAAGTGTGCGGACTCTTATCTGGGAGAACCGGGTTTGATTCCCTACTCCTCCACTTGCACCTGCTAGCATGGCCTTGGGTTAGCCATAGCTCTGTCAGAGGTTGTCCTTGAAAGGGCAGCTGCTGGGAGAGCCCTCTGCAGCCCCACCCAGCTCACAGGGTGTCTGTTGTGGAGGAGGAAGATAAGAGAGATTGTGAGCCGCTTTGAGACTCTTCGGAGTGGAGGGCGGGATATAAATCCAATATCTTCTTCTTCTTCTACATCAGGGGGTGTGGCCTAATATGCAAAGCAGTTCCTGCTACCCAAAAAGCCCTGTTACAAACCCTTCATGGTCTCCTGTTCTCATACTTTTCAAGCCTAATTTCCCTGTATACCCCTACATTCCAGCTGTGATCTTCAGATTCCTAGGTGATGAGCTTTTTCCATGCTGGGGACAGTCCTTTGGAATGGATTACCAGTGTGTCTCCGGAGGGGGTTTATGCTTGCTGAATTTAGAAAGGCAATCAGAATGGGTTTGTTTCAAAAGGCATTTGGTAGAGATAAATCATTTTGGCAGAGGTGGCTGTATTTTTTTTTTTTATCGTGTGTTGTTTTTAAAAATTCTGATTGTTATGCTGTTTTTATGTTTGCATCTTTTTGTTTCTTTGCTAAAGTATGAATACTTTAAAAAATAAATTTATCTAGCAAGGAATATCACTGTGGATTTATCATGATTTGTCACTTGTTTCCAAAATTGCCTTAGGAGGTACAGTTTTATAGAAACATCTCAGCTAAACTTTAGAATTTACTACTGTTATATAACCTATGAAATGGGAAACAAACCTGCACTAGTTTGCATTTTTGCAAAAATGTTCAACAGGCATTTGTAAACATTCTGTGAGATACTTTTTGGTTTTGTCTTTGTTTTTAGCTGAAAAACTTTTAAAATGCAAAATTACTGTCGAAATGAGCGCAATGTAAGTCATGGCAAATCACCTAAGTGGTGCCAAATGATGTCATAAATGAGGGATCAACGTTCTGCAACATTGAGGTGCTTGCAAAATGCGTGTGTGTGCAAAGATGCTTGCTCTAGATCTGTTCTCCTCTTACCAGTTCTCTTCTTCCCCAAGCC
Source organism: Heteronotia binoei (assembly GCF_032191835.1). Taxonomy (NCBI): domain Eukaryota; kingdom Metazoa; phylum Chordata; class Lepidosauria; order Squamata; family Gekkonidae; genus Heteronotia; species Heteronotia binoei. Next base: position 25,874,295 of record NC_083238.1, on the reverse strand, counting down.
ACAAAACCTGACCTCTTTAAAGGCTGGGGAACTGACCAGCCATAGGGGATGGCTCAAATGGTGATAGACTCCCGCAGGGCCTGCCTTTCCTGTAAATTCCCAGGCTTTGCCAGCATGGGTTCCTTCTGGAGCAGATGGATGTTGCAGCTTCCTCAGCCTCCAAAATGGAATTGAAACACTGAACAAACCACAATTTCCAAAAATCCAGTAAATGCTGAACATCTGCCAACAACAGCTACCAGCTGGTTGTCCATGTTGCCTGCGGCCAACTGTGCAGATGCATAATGCATTCAAAATGCTGTTCCTTTGAAACTGTGAGCAAAACCATCAAGGTAAGCGTATGGAGTGCTAGATAAGGGAGGAAACTGGAGTTGTTAGCAGGCAAGTTGGAGTTTTGAAAATGAATCCTTTTGATGTTGCCAAACATTTTTAGAGTGGGGGTGCATGGTGCTAAGAAACAATGCACAGGTACCAGAAACTGAAAGCGAACATCACATTTCTGAGACATCACAAAAGTACTGATATGGTTTTACCATCTTTTCATTCCTTTAGAAGAAATAGAAAAATGCTGGATCAATTAAAGGGTCTTCCAGAAATGGTCTTCTGGTTCTGAACACAAGGCACCTTTTGTGTTGAACAGGAACCAGAAGGGGCCAGGAAAACTGGTATGCATCCTACCACTCTGCTGAATCTTTCCTCCAGTCTAAGAAGTTGGAGGAACTTCTTCCAGCGTAATGTTGGATGTATGCCAGTACCTACCCATTGATTCATTCTCACCTCCCCAGTATGAAGTATCAGGGACTTTAGAAAAGCCCTCCACTTCACTTTTCCAAGAAACCGGAAAAGACTCTTTGAAAGGCTTAATACGGGGTCTGTGTCCTTGAGATATTAAAAGCCACAGACTCTTGAAGGCTCAGTGCCAGTAATTTCTACTTCTCTCTAATTTAGAAGTACGTGTTTTATCCACAGTTTGCTTGTGTGGATAGGAAACCATTTTTTCCCCCATTCGGGAAGATTCTCCATGGCAAAATAAGCCAAATCAAATTATACGTCTGAAAATAGATTGTTGTGGTCTTTCATGAGAAGAAGATATTGGATATTGGATTTCTATCCCGCCCTCCACTCCAAAGAGTCTCAGAGCGGCTCACAATCTCCTTTACCTTCCTCCCCCACAACAGACACCCTGTGAGGTGGGTGGGGCTGGAGAGGGCTCTCACAGCAACTGCCCTTTCAAGGACAACCTCTGCCAGAGCTATGGCGGACCCAAGGCCATGCTAGCAGGTGCAAGTGGAGGAGTGGGGAATCAAACCTGGTTCTCCCAGATAAGAGTCCGCACACTTAACCATTACACCAAACTGGCTCTCACCAAACTGAGTATGTTGTACTTTTGATCATGAAGGCATAATGCTCATAATGCCCATGTACATGATGGTATGTAAGTTGGATCTCATTGTGCCTTCTTTACTTGAAGCAATTTGACCTGTAAGATCAGGTGATGAGACAGCACTAGAAGAAAACTAATTTATTCCGCCTACAATTGGTTTGCACAGTGGAAGAGAATCTGGTCACAACTTGTCTTTCCCAGAGGTTTTTTTTTAATCAGCTGTTGGTGATGTAATATAATCAGCAACCTTTTGGCTAGCATGAGAAACTTTCTCTCCTAATGTCTATCAGAAATATATCTATTGGCTTGCCAGAGTGATTCTAACCATGGTGCTATCTAAACAACAATCTTCTTTGATGGAGACTATTAGATAAATTTAGTGTAGTGAATTAAGCGTGCATGCTCTAATCTGGGAGAACCAGGTTTGATTCCCCACTCCTCCACTTGCACCTGCCGATATGACCTTGAGTCAGTCATAGTTCTCTCAGCCCTACCTAACTCATAGAGTGTCTGTTGTGGGGAGGGAAAGGGAAAGGGGATTGCAAGCCACTTTGAGTTTTGAGTGAAGGATAGAGTATAAATCCAATCTCTTCTCTTCTCAGTATGGAGCTTCAATTAGTTGTATTATAGTCCCAACTGAAGAAGCTGAACAATGCCATCCTAAGCAGAATTGTTTCCTTCTAAATCCATCAAGTCAATGGGTTTGTAAGGGCATAACTCAGTTTAGGATTATACTAATGTGGGACAGAGCATTGTCTGCTTTTGCAACAACAACATCCCTGAGAAAGTGGGCAAAGAACAATTTTAATTTTCCTTTTGGCTGCTGGGAACAACCTGTGGTCACTATTTTCCCCCCACTGATTTTTCAGTCATGGTCCTTGGCTCCTCATCGATTTTCTGAAAAAGCTTAACTCTCACCCACCATGGCCTGTACTGGGAAGTCATTTTTGAAAAGCAGGATTCCAAAATAAAATTCAACTGCATGAGACACAAAGCGTGGATTTGATTGGATCCTGATTTCTTTTCTTCCTGCCAAGCTAGTCTTTCCAGGAATAATGACTATGGTGGTAGCAGATTGCTTTACCTTGCTGGGATAAAGTGCTATTCTTCATACAGGCATTCTCTCAGTAGGAGAAAGAACCCCAAAAAGTGGACCTATATGAGTGATATTGCTCCATTCAATGCCGGGACATTAGATAATGGCTGACTTGGCAGGCATCCAGAACTGCGAATTTCTGCTTCGAAGCTCTTCTTTCCTAGTCATGACTGTGAAGTATGGTGGGACAGAAGCCATTATGAGGGAGCAAAAAATGAGTTGGGGGATAAAAGTGATTTTTTAAAAAAGGAATAGGAAATTATTCTGTTTCAGAAGACGACATTTGGTGTTTTCAAAGTATTACATTCTCTCTTTTTTTGTTGCCTTGTGACAAATGAATGTAAAAATTCTCGTGCCTTGTGGCCTAGAGGACAACACAGTAGGATCAATGTTCTCTTTGTACTCTATGAAGCTTGAGATTAAAGTCTCCGCTGATAAACTGAACATTCTTTAAAACTGACCAGAAGCAAACATTGTCTGTTTGCTGCCACTTTATTACAAAGATACCACTGAGAATAGTGAAGACCGCTGTTTGATCTTAAACAGGTTGACCGAATGATTGCCGCAGTCAGTTTGTGGTACGTGAGACGCTGTCTGCAAATTATTGTTTCTGGTTCGAAACCTTTATCATAATATCTCAGAATGAATTATGTATGTATTTCATGTTTTCTCTTCTCCTATCAGCCTTGATGTTCTCATTTCAAGTTTCACCCGAGCCTCCTAATAATGCAATATTGAGGCCATTCAGACACTAATTATGCCTCTATGGCTTTCTTGAAATGACTAAATCAGCATCACTTCTATAATTATCATTAGCAACTTTGTATCAGTGGCTCACATTACACACACACAAAAAAAACTCCTTGGCTTTAAATGAGTTATGAATATATATGCATCCACAGCAGTGAATAGATACCCTCCACCTATCTGTAGATATGTCTGGGATACATACACATACACATATATGTATACATTTGTGTAAGGGTACAAAAGTGTATCTTCGCCGATTTAATTATACTTCATAATGCTGTTTGCATATGATTAATGAACTTTTGCAAAATATGCACATTCAATATACTGATGTTTTAATATAATGACATGGTATAAAGGACAATATGCTTTGGGCTGGTTATAGACATTTTTGTCCCACCCTTCCTTCACGGATCTCTGGGGTGCATGCCTAGTCTTCCCTTCCCCACTTTATTTTCCAACGATCATCTGAGACAGGTAAGGTCATCAAGGTCCAAGGTCACCTAGTGAGCTTCATGACTCTGTGGGCTTTTGAACCTGAGTTTCCTTGGTCCTAGTCTGACATTTTAATAATAACACTGCACTGATAAGGAGTAACACAAAGTATTAGTTGGGGTCAACTTTTATACCTGAGAACTTCCTAATTTTTCATATGCCATTCATTAGAAATACAATAAGGATCATTGGTGGAACATGACAAAGTAGCCAATACAAGTATGTATGATATTTCTCTTTTTGAATTATTGATAGTACCGATCATCATGTATCCTGGAAACAAAGAGAGATTCACATGCAATTCTTACATACCGTAGTATTATGCCTTTGTTGTGCTTTGAATCTCTTGATTACATGGTGAAGCATAGTTTAGGTAACACATGAGGAAAAGAACCTCCCCAGTTTATAGACCATTCCGACTAAGCTATTTCAGTGTTAACATGCCTAAGAAAGCTGTACAGATACTGTACAAAATTGGTGTGGTCCAATGGGCATGAACTTTTGTTCAAGTAGTAAAGCTGGTAATGGTTGGTAATGATTGAGCCAGGCTAAAACTGGAAGGATTCATAGGGGAAGAGTGCTAAAGTTGAATGTGAAAAGTCGGAGGCAGAGCCAAGACCGAATTTGGCAGGCCAGGGTTAGAATTTAGGGGACTGTAGAAACAGTCTTGCTAAATCTTGTGGGCTATGGGCAGTGACTAAAAAGAATGTGGAACTTACTGGCTCACTAGACATCAGTATAGTTTCCCTGGGTGAACACAGTTTTACTGGTTGAATTAATATAGGCACCCTTAACAAGAACAAGGTTTAAGTTCTGGTTTAGTTAGTGCTGGTGCCTTAGGATGCTGTTACCGACATTCTGTAGACCAAGGAGGGCATGGTCAGACGGGCTTCTTGATCCAGTGTTACTACTTCTCCCCTCCAGTTTTAAAATATTCATCCAGACATCACAGAAAGTATCTGGTAGTTCAGTCATTCGTCTCACAGATGACTTTCATGACACTGGAGAAAGTCCATGCTTTGTGGATCCTGTCAGTCTCACCACCCGTTGCTGGCCGTCTGATCACTCCAGTGTGAAGTCAAGCCCTTTGGCACTGTTCCTTTCTGGAGCCATTTTTAAAAACTGAGTTAGCAATGTATGCATAGGCACTCAGGTGCCCATGGGTGGCCACATCAGTGCAGATGTGCTTAGACTTGATTTTGCATTTGTGTGCATGCACAGACATGGAAGTAAACTGCAACATGTCAAATAAATGCTTATATGCATTTGCAAATGATTTTTTTTTTAAAGGAGCATGCTGGCTCTGGGGTTACAGTGCAGCAGCGACTGTCTGGTCAGTCAGCCATGGGGTGAGCACTGGGTAGCGCACTGCCAAGTGGACTGTCTGATTGAATCACTACGGAATAGATAGCCCCTGATAAAATTGGAGGTGCACCAACAACGTAATTATCATACCATCTGACTACAACCTAAATGTGAACAGGAAAAGTGCTAACTAAGCAATCCTAAACAGAGTTGCATTCTTCTAAGCCCTCTTAATACAATAGGCTTGGCTGCCCAGTAGCAGAGTTGACAGGTGTAACGCTGCTTAGGATTGCTCCGTAAGAGAGACATTGATTTGTTATTATTGTTTAAACTTCCCCCTTGTTTTTCTGTTCCCCAAATGACTTCCTTGACAGATGTTGTATAGTTATGTGTGTCCTCCACCCTGCCCCCTGGGGCTGATAATCCCAATCCTACACATTTTCCAAAAGCAGCACAAGCCCATTTTGTGTGGATTGCTATTTGATGATTGAGATAAAACATCTAAGGGGTTATTTGAATCACTGTATTTTATTTATTGCTGGCCCAGTTGAGAGAAAGTTAATTGCACTTAAGTCACATTGAAATCAATGAAGCGAGTTAGTCATCAGAGCTAATGTAAGGCTCATTGATTTTGGTGGGGCATTATTATTACTTTGGTCTTTGAGTTGGACCCAACAGATATGTGATCCTGCTTCCACAATATAGTCTTCCCTGCCTTTACAAAATTGTACTCAGTCACTGTTGTGGAGGCTGAGGTTTGCTGTGGCACTAAAGAAAGTTTAGTATATTTTGCCCAATTCCTCTTTCTCACTGCAACCTCTCATATCCTACCTGGTGAACTTCACTAGAGGGATTTTGAGGTGTGCAGGGGCTGTTAGAGAAAGGGAATGGTGGGGTAAGAGACCCTCTTGAACAAGCTCCTTTTGTTCATGTGTCTATAGGATCTAAGCCTATTATCTTTGAATGAAGATAGATGTACACAATTTCAGTGGTGTGTCTGTTCTGGAAACAGTTACTGCACATCCCCATGTGTAAACACCTCCTTCTGACTATAAGACTTAGGGGAAGAGGGACCAGTTTAACAGAGAGCAGAAATCTAAAATGAACAGTGTATTGGCTCTTTTCTGCCTGTCAATGCACCAAACGTCCAACTTGTGGACCAGTTGTGAACCAAGTTTACTGCATGACTCTTGTGTCACCCATGAAGGCACCATCCTTCTGCTATTAGAGGAAATGATAAATTCTAAACAGAGGTTTTTTTTTTAAGAAAAATTTTGAATTGTGGAATATTGATACTGTTACTTTAAGGCCAATTCCCAGAGGGCCTCTAGAAAGCATAGTCTCAGAAGATGCATTTGATTCAATAGTGCTTCCTCCCTGGTTTAGAGCTTTTAGGATTGCAGTCATCACTTTGGTTATTGAGGAGCATGTCCACTGACGGAAGGATTTCTGTCAGCACAGAGCATCTTTCTAGGACAGAAAGGTGAGGAAGACACATTTCACTGATGGACATCCTCCCCTCAATAGAAAAGCTCCATGGGATTCAGGACATAGAGTGTATTCTTGCCAACGTTTATACGGCTTGCATCCCATTGAAATCAGTGGGATTTAGCAGCTTCACTGTATGGGATTGCAGCCTGAATGCTTCATCATAATTAAACGGGACAATGAACTCACCTTTATTAATTGCACTCTTCCTATTCTCCCCTCTGTGATGGTGGAAATCCCTGACTTGTTTCTAACCATCAAGAGGAAGCAGAAGGAAGGAAGGAAGGAAGGAAGGAAGGAAGGAAGGAAGGAAGGAAGGAAGGAAGGAAGGAAGGAAGGAAGGAAGGAAGGAAGGAAGGAAGGAAGAAAGAAAGAAAGAAAGAAAGAAAGAAAGAAAGAAAGAAAGAAAGAAAGAAAGAAAGAAAGAAAGAAAGAAAGAGAAAAGCTAAGCAACTCAGATGGCCATGATTATGTGGTTCAGTGTTCCACACCTTCAGCAACCAGTCCTACATAGGCCCATAGCCCATGCAAGTTCCTTCAATGCTTTCTGCTTTACATTACCTGTACGTAAAAGAGTCACCCGCAGGGCCGGGTTCACAGAGATTAGGCTGTGTGAACCCTATAAAAGGGTTTCTCTAAAGTCCTGTAACAAGGTCCATCAGAAGCCAAAGCTCTTATACTGCCTAACCGTAACACGTTTTAAATTTCTGACCTATGGCTCTCTCCCCTATAACAATTCTTAGTTTTGTACGTATGTGTGTATGTATATATATAAAAACTTGTAATGGGCTTTTATATTTTATGACCTATATTTATTGCTCTCCTGGTAGCAAAATGATGGTGCCAAACTAATTATTGCTTTGTCTAATTTTAAATCCAGGTCTAGTGAGATTAACAACTTGCACATTAATTCCAAGTATCAACAGACTACATAACATACTGTGGTTTTAAAGGAATTAAGGAGCCTGTTTTGAAAAACCTTTGCATGTTTTCGCTGACGTACAGTATTTTTCATCATGATGCTTTAGGTGGAGACGTGGAAGCCACCATTTGCTGAAGAGGTGACATTTAAAAACAATAATAAAACAGCACTTTGGACAGTGATCCAGTACAGAGGCTGCATTCAGGCATCAGGATAAATCTTGATTTGTCATATTTTGTGTTCACATGAAAATTCCTTATACCAAGCTGAACCGCTGGTTTATCAGGACCAGTACTGGTTCTTCAACGTGTTGAGCTGAAGTCTTTCACATCGACTGCTACCTTATCCTTTTAGCTATAGATGCTGGGGGTTGAATTTGGGACTCTCTGCATGCAAAGCAGATGCTTTACCACTGAGCCACAGCTCTGTGCCCGAATAATAAACCCTGGTTAGTCTACAAGACATAGCAGTCTGTGAATAAACCTTGGTTTGTCTGCTTCTTGGTTCTCTTCTCAAAAGGGAAAACATCCTCTCTTTTCACTCTTTATCATTGCAAATTAATGAAATGGTGGCTTGGATTCAACCTACTTTTCCGCTGATGGAAAAGGAAGAATACCTTTGCACAAAATAAAAGGGGGGCGGTATTCTGAGAATCATGGGAACTGCATGTGCAAAAGTCACAAGGTACAGGTGGCTGTGACAGGCAGCCCCATTTAAAACCTCGTTATTTGTGGATTCAGACATAACAAGAAACCACCATTAGTAGTGCCTGAGGTTAACAAACAATCTACAATGCCATTTTAGGCTTGGGTGCCAAACCAAGAAAACCCAGCTTGTTAACCCATCTGTATTCAAACTGGAGTTTGATCAAACCATGATTTCAAACAGGGTTTATTACAATGTCTGAATTCAGGCATAAGACACCCTTAAATCCACTGAATTTGAAGAGATCCCCAACATTTAATTTTGGAGCTAAACATGATGTCTATATTTGCCCAGGCATAAATTCATAGAAAACAAACTATGCTTGTTTATGCAATACTTGCTGTTTTTTCTATGTTTCTTAGGATCAAGATGGTTTAAGCATATATAATATATATCAAAATAGCATCATGGCTTTTCACAACTGTTGAAAATTTCCCTAAATCTTTAAGAATTTAAAATCTGCTTTTTTTTTGGCATGGTAAAGATATTTGAGAATCAGGAAGTGGTCACCAGAACTGTGATAACCCCATTTGTTTCATTGTTAGGGCCAAAGTAGGTATGGTGCTGTCCTTATGGCAGCCATGAGGATGATGCTCCCATTTTAAAGACATTAAAAATGATGAGAGGGTCCAGTTCTGATTGGGCCTGTAACACAGAGCTCTTGTGTCCCCCAACCATGCCTTTTCAAGTGTGAAACCAACCACGGGGGGGGGGGGACACTTGAGCGGGCACAGCGGAAAGGGAACAAGATTACCTCAGCCTGAAGCAACCTTTCTAAAATGACTTTAAAATGGCAGCAGTGTCCTTGTGGCGGCCAAAGGGATGTTCTCACAGGCCTCAGGTTCAGGGGGAGCTCACAGGAGCACAGCTCCTGAACCTTTCTGAGAGTTCCACCTCCTTGTCCATTGAATAGTATGTGCAACTGCATAACAATCCCTGAATGAGCTCCACCACCTATTTTTCTACAAAACGACCCATGCTCACATCTAATTTGGGTCTCGGGGTTGCCAGGTTCCCACTGGCCACTGGTGGGGGACGGGGGATAGGGTTGCCAGATCCAGGTTGGGAAACTTGTGCAGATTTGGAGATGGAGCCTGAGGACAGGAGCAGAGCTCTGGAACCTTTAGATTTTATTGTGCTTTCTCCTTCTTTCTTAATCACCCCCTCCCACTTGCTTCTGGGCTCCATTGTTCAATCCCCCTGTGAAAATTTTGCTGAACTCTAAAATTTGACATTCTAATATTCCCCCCCCCCACACACACACACACAAATGGGAAAATAACCAAAACATATAAAGCAGACAGATGGAAATCTTCATCGCACCACTGTGGCTACATAGAATGTAATTCAAAAGTATGATGGGAGTAAGGTTTTAATATGACAGTTATAATTCAAAAAGCATTTTAAGGTAGATGCTGAGCTGATATAATTTAGTTCACCTTCCAATGACGTCAGGGGTGTGTGGCATATGCAAATGAGTTGTGCTATGCTAAAGCCTTTGATTGTGTGGATCACAACAAACTGTGGCAAGTCCTTAAAGAGATGGGAGCCCCAGGCCACCTCACATGTCTCCTGAGAAACCTCTATAAGGGTCAAGAAGCAACTGTCAGAACGGGATATAGAACAACTGATTGGTTTAGAATAGGAAAAGGAGTTCGACAAGGATGTATATTGTCACCCTGCTTATTTAGTTTATATGCATGGCCTGGATGAAGCACAAACCAGAATTAAGATTGCCGGGGAAAACATCAACAACCTCATATATGCAGATGACACTACTCTAATGGCAGAAAGTGAGGAGGACCTAAAGAACCTCTTGTTGAGTGTGAAAGAGGAGAGCACAAAAGTAGGCTTGAAACTCAACATCAAAAAAGCTAAGATCATGGCATCTGGCCCCATTACACCTTGGCAAATAGAAGGGGAAGACATGGAAGTAGTGACAGACTTCACATTTCTGGGATCCAAGATCACTGCAGATGGTGACTGTAGCCATGAAATTAAAAGACGTTTGCTCCTTGGGAGGACAGCTATGGCGAACCTGGGCAGTATAATAAAAAGCAGAGACATCACCCTGCTAACAAAAGTCCGTATAGTCAAAGCGATGGTATTCCTAGTAGTAATGTATGGCTGTGAGAGCTGGACCATAAGAAAGGCTGAGCACAGAAGAATATATGCTTTTGAGATGTGGTGCTGGAGAAGACTCTTGAGAGTCCCTTGGACTGCAATGCAAGATCATCAAATCAGTCAGTCCTAGGGGAAATCAACCCAGACTGTTCCCTGGAAGGTCAGATGATGAAGCTGAAGCTCAAATACTTTGGCCACCAAATGAGAAGGGAGCACTCCCTGGAGAAGATCCTGATGCTAGGAAAGACAGAAGGCAAAAGAAGAAGGGGACGGCAAAAGATGAGATGGCTGGGCAGTGTTACGGATGTAACAAACATGAATTTGAGCAGACTTCGGAGGATGGTGGAAGACAGGAGGGCCTGGCATGACTTGATCCATGGGATTGCAAAGAGTTGGACTCGACTGTGTGACTGAACAACAAAAACTGAGCTCAATCACCTCTTTTTCTATGAAATGATCCCTGGCCAGAGTATAACTTAAGACAATATCCAAACAATTTGGGAATTAATGCAGTTTGTGCGAGTGATTTTGCTTTATAGACTCACTCATAAACTTTGGGTTGTGGCTAAAGGATGCCCAAATACTGGTTGAGATCTATATTTGCATGCAGGAGGTTGAGATCTATATTTGCATGCAGGAATTACAAAGAGCTTGCAGGAAAATATGTGGAATATATATTTCAGTCCTTTTGTGTGTGTGTACATGTGTTTGTTTGCAGGGGGCCAGCATTGGAAAGGATATTAACACCCTCTCCAAGCACTGAGTCACCATCAGAAAATTATGTGGTTTGATTAATCAAACAACATTTTATCAGCAGGGGCTAACATGTGCTTGAACAGACTTTATTAATTCCAGAAAGTGGAAAGTGGGCGTGAGAGATGCAGTTTCTGTAAAGTTTAAAGTTTGTATTGTTTAATATAGTTCTTTTGAGCGTCCTTAGCTGACTGACTAAATTTATACAATTTTTAATAGAATTGTTCTACTATCTCTTGCATTTCTTGCCTCTTGTATTTCTCTGCATTATCTTCTCCTCTAAGAACAGTGATGGTCCTTTTGGCATTTTTTTGGCGTCTGTAAGCTAACCATCTTCCTGGTTTATTAGCATATTCAAAGTAGTTCTGTATGGCAAACTTGACAGATGCGGTTTCAAAGGAAGGGTTGCCACTTTCTCATTTGATTTCGGGAGCTGTCGGGTCCATGTGGGTTTTATAAAGTGGCATTAGGCTGTAGTTGGGGGAGGAGGGGTTGAAGAAGAAGAATGTGCTGTTGAGTTACAACCAGCTCATGACCTCAACGAAAGGATGTTCAAGGCAAGGGATGAGCAGACGTCACATGATCTTCCATTGCCTTCCTCTGCGCAGTGTGACAGACAGGAGGCTGTGCTGTCCTTGAAGGGAAAAGCAGTCACGCAGCTGAGCCTATGGGAGTATGACTCCAGCATCCATTCACCTTTAAGAATGGGATGGACTGTTGGAGGGAAGCACAGGAGGAGGAGTTCAGTTCTGCCCTAGGGTTGCCAGGTGTGAAGAAATATCTGGGGACTTGAGGGTAGAGCCAGAAGGGGGTGGAGCTAGGAGCAAGGGTGTGACAAGCATGGTTGAACTCCAACGGGAGTTCTAGCAATCATATTTAAAGGGATTGTATAGCTTTTAAATGCCTTCTCTTCATTTGGAAATGACATAGGATAGGGATACCTTATTTTGAGGCTTATGGAACTGGACCCCCTTGTCCAATCTTTTTGAAACTTGGAGGGCGTTTTGAGGAGAGGCTCCAGATGCTATGCTGAAAATTTGGTGCCTCTCCAGAAACTCACTAATTTCTCCATTATATCCTATGGGAATCAGTCTCCACAGAGTATAATAGAGCACCCAGCAGACATTTCCTCCCCCACTCCCCGCTTTCTGATCCCAAAACCAGGGGATCCCCGCCCTCAGTTGGAGATTGGCAGCCCTGTCAGGGAGAAAGCCATGAGAGCTCAGGGCTGGTTCAGACAAGGAGCTGCAGAGTGAAGGGTAGCTCTGCCTGATATTGTGGTTCTACCTCTGGGACACAATAAGAAGATAAGAAGATATTGGATTTATATCCCGCCCTCCACTCCGAAGAGTCTCAGAGCGGCTCACAATCTCCTTTACCTTCCTCCCCCACAACAGACACCCTGTGAGGTGGGTGGGGCTGGAGAGGGCCCTCACAGCAGCTGCCCTTTCAAGGACAACCTCTTCCAGAGCTATGGCTGACCCAAGGCCATTCCAGCAGGTGCAAGTGGAGGAGTGGGGAATCAAACCCGGTTCTCCCAGATAAGAGTCCGCGCACTTAACCACTACACCAAACTGGCTCTCCAATTGATAGGCCTGTCTCTGATAATGAGCAGACCTTGTACCATTCAGCCTGACTCTTGGGAAAAGGCAGGCTGTTGTGGGTAGAAGCCTATATGTGTGAGAGAATCCAACCTAGTGGCTAGTCAATAAAACCCTGTTTGTGCCTGCATTAAAGAAAATTCTAACTAGTCTCTAACTAGTCTCTGAAGCCGTAACTAGTTTAAATTTAGGTGCCTCAACCAGGTTACTCCTTTGTCTACTTGGAGACTGGTCTGCTCCTTGAAACCAACCTGTAAATAAATTTATCTTCTGTTGTTTATGTACTAATCCTGCCTCAGTGATCTCCATATTCTACTTGAGCACCAAAAAACTTACCTCACAGCAGTGAATCCATTTCTATACACTTGCTACCTTAAGAGCACCTGGTAACTGTGGGGAAGGTTTACAGTTTAAAACCTGGTTCCCCAAAATCATAGGAAGCTGTGTGAGTCCCCTCAGTTAGTAGAAAAGGCCTGTCACAATAGCAAAGTTGGTCTTCCTCAGTCTCCTATCCTTCCTCAGTTGGTCTCCTATCCAAAGTACTCAACTGTTGTCAACCCTAAATAACACCCGTCTTGATGGGCTATTTGGACTGCTAGTTGAAGCCCCATCTAATTCACACCACACAAAAGTTTTGAGGGCTATTCTAACACAGTTCTATTTTTTCCTCGATGCACTTGCTCCGGTGCCCTAGGCAAAATGGCTGTTTGCTTGCACTGTGCATTCTGGGATAGCAGTTTGTCCACACAACCACATTTATCGCATACGTTCAGTGGAGGATATTAGATTGGTTATACCTTTTTTATAGATCAAAACTTTACAATTCTTTTCACTTGCTCTGGAATTGGTGCAGATTTCTGAAGCATTCCTTGTTTTAAACAATCTGTTAGGAGGGTTAGGTTGTAGCTGCTTCCTTACTTTAGAGACATTTCAAAGAACAAAATACAGCCATCAGAGATTTCCAGAATCAAACCCAAGTGTCAATGTACATTTTACTTGCTATGAATAATAACAGAAACTTGTTAGGTATAGCAGAACAATTATTTAAAAGTTTTTACCTACATAGAATAAATACCTTTCTTCATTAAACCCTTTCCTTAAGTTACTAGTTGTAGCACACTGCAATGCTCTCAGTAATGGTAGCTGAAGGCAGATTTTTTTTCCCCTCTAGAAGCACAGAAGCATGGTAAAAATCACAGTGGTCTTTAAAGACCAATCTTCATCTAGAGGTAGTCTTTGATAGGCAAAGGCCCTATTCACACAGAGTGTTGAGTTCCGTTTAAACTGACCCAGTTCTGTTCCGAATACCTTTGTTCCAGATATTATTGATCAGACTGCCATACTGCAATTCAAATCACTCCGCGGTGAAACCATCATCTGCCATCCACATGACGGCACCATGCAGTTCTTTTTCCCCCCTCCACGATTTTGTGCATGTGTGCATTATGCACATGTGCACATTATGCACATATGCATGGGTTAAAACATGTGGTTATGCGCACATCGCTATGAAGTAAAAAAAGAATGGCAACGATAAACCGGATGTCTGAAGCTCCTTTTGCTCTGGGACAGCCTTCAGACATCCGGAAGTTGGTTAATATCTCAGCAGAACTATCCAGACGGAGAAAACTACGAGGTGAAACCAGAGAACTCAAAAAACACCGCAAAGGAGCAGGTAACGAAATAATCTGGTTCCAAGAAGGATTTGGGGGGGGGGGGCTACCACGAGTTAATACCGGGAAGCAAATGTTGCTGTCTGATCAGCCACTTTAAATCCGGAAGGAAACAGCAGTGACATCTGATTATACTGTGGTCTGAACAGGGCCAAAGCTTATCTGGTCAAATGGACAGAGACTGAAACAGTACTGCTGAGCCAGAGGAGGAGTTCCAGCTTCTTTCCACTGATTTTTGTTTTAAAGCGGTGTTCGTTTTAAGAAAAGCTCTAACCTTTATATGGAATATGTCATGTCCAGAGCTTTTTTTGTAGAAAAAGCCCAGCATGAACTCATTTGCATATTAGGCCACACCCCTGACATCACCATTGTTCCACACAGGGGTTTTTTTGTAGAGAAAGCCCAACAGGAGTTCATTTGAATATTAGACCACACCTCCTGATGCCCAGCTGGAATTGTGTTCCTGTGAGATCCTGCTAAAAAAAAAAGCCCTGGTCATGTCAAAAATTTAAAAGGCTGGATTTTTTTTTTTTTGACAAATTTTAGGACATATCAGTGATCCAGGTGGGGCATTTCACCTGCAAGTTACAGTCCTACTCAGCAGACTTTAAAATGCCCTGATTTTCCATTATTGTCTTTTGGGGGGTAAAAAAAAGGGGGGGGACTACACTGAACTTCTGAAGGACTATAGAAATAGCACACTAACTATTGTATCGATAAAACTATTACTAAAAGTGTCTCAGAAGACAGCAGGTACTGCGCAAGCTGTTGCAATGATTCTGAAATCACCTTTGCATCTGCGGTCCAGGTTGTTGAAGGATCACTCTGACCCCCCTTGATCCTGCCGCATTTTACATTGACTCATCTCTTAATTCTGATTATGTGGTGCAATTGTATCAATTTAAGGTCAAGGGCCTGAATAAATTCTTTTGTAAGAACTATTAGCAGATCTTTTAAAATTGAAAAGACCCCTGCGTCTAATGGTCTTATGAGAACAGAATTACAAATGAAGAGCTTTAAAACAAATTGTAATTTTATGGAAACTTATTAAGAGAACTTATTGTATTGGTGATTGAGAATATTGTTAAGTGATGCTGTCCATTTGGAAAGGAATAACAAAAAGGGGTTGAACAACTTTTTAAATTG
Organism: Heteronotia binoei; assembly: GCF_032191835.1. Taxonomy (NCBI): domain Eukaryota; kingdom Metazoa; phylum Chordata; class Lepidosauria; order Squamata; family Gekkonidae; genus Heteronotia; species Heteronotia binoei. Next base: position 25,858,853 of record NC_083238.1, on the reverse strand, counting down.
TTTGTCTTTTCTTTTCTTTGTTTTCCTCTATTTGCCCATGGATTTGTGCAGAGTGTAAAGTTTTATACAAACTTTTTTTACCTTTGCTTCCCGGTATTAACTCGTGGTAGCCCCCCCCCCCCCCAATCCTTGTAGAAAATTAATGAAGTAAACTGTTAAGCACTCTGCCCCATAATTCATTATAAAATAAAGAAGTCTTTAACACTTACTCTGCCAACTCTTAAGTGTCAGATGGAGGTACATATAGATGTACCTGCAAACAGGAACAGTTGCCAGTTTATTTTCCAAGCACTTCCTCTATCTCTTACTCCTCAAAGTTCACATCTACTACATCCACAAACAATGTTCTTCTCCTCTTCGCTATTAGCCTTCAGCCAATGACTCAGGTGATGTGTCTGCCTTTTTCCCCCTCAAGCATTTTTTTTTTACTGAACGTCAACAAAACCTTTTATTTAAACTGTGTAAAGTTACTCCAGGTAAAGAGAAAAGTGGATTCCTGATTGTCACAAGGACCAACCAGTACTGTCTAAACCCCCTTCAGCAGCAAACCAGAAGGTAAACCTGCGCAAGCACCGGCTCATTACCGACCCATGGGGTGATGTCACATCATGATGTTTTCTTGGCCGATTTTTTGTTATGGGGTGGTTTGCCAATGCCTTCCCGAGTTATCTACACTTTACCTCCAGCAAGCTGGGTACTCATTTGACTGACCTTGGAAGGATGGATAGGGTTCAGCCGGCTACTTGAACCCAATTTCTGCTGGGATCGAACTCAGGTTGTGAGCAGAGCTTGGACTGCAGTATTGCACCTTGCCACTCTGTGCCACAGGGCTCTGGAAGAACTAGGGGCCAAACTACGTGTCTAGGCAGACAGGGGTTCAACCTATGGCCTCCAACGCCTTTCAGAGAAAAATGTAGCTGGCTTTAAAATTTGCATGGTTAGGCCTGTGTCACAGTGGCACCAGGTGTCTTCCTCCTCCCCTTTTCAATTGCTTAAATAACTATGGGTGCTAGGCGATTGCTTTATTACTGCTGTGCTGCCTGATGACAATGTTCAAAAAGCTAAATTTTCCTCTACAATAGTATCAGCAACTATAGGTTGGACCTGTGTCAGTTGTAAAGTATAGTTTGGCTCGTTTCCCCTAAATTTTTCAGGTTGACTCAGCCTTCCATCCTTCCGAGGTCGGTAAAATGAGTACCCAGTTTGCTGGGGGGGAAAGTGTAGATGACTGGGGAAGGCAATGGCAAACCACCCCGTAAAAAAGTCTGCCGTGAAAACGTTGTGAAAGCAACGTCACCCCAGAGTCCAAAACGACTGGTGCTTGCACAGGGGACCTTTCCTTCCCCTATATTTAGTATCATGGAGAATATTTGATGGTATGACCAAATCAAGGGCAGTGTACTTCCACAGTGAACCCCTCTGCTCAAATAAGTACATCTGTATATAATCAGTTGGATCCCACCAGTTTTTTCATTCAATTTCTCGCAGTTCTCCTTACTGCAGCTCCCACCCCACTTGGCTTTTGTGTATGCAGCTCCCATAATCTCTAGCACAGGCTTTTTGCAGTCAAAGGGGACTCCCTCTTCTCCCCTTTCACAAGTGGAAAGCCTGGCTTAATCCAACCCAGTGTCTCTCCAACATGCTTTTCTTGGATGTGATATGACCTCACAACTCCAATATAAATACTTAAATATAATTTAAGTATTTATATATAAATACTTAAAATTCTACAGTAATCTGAATAATCAAGTAGTTACAGCAACGAGAACAATTCAGCTTCTAATTCCAGACAGTGACTGCCTCCTGGGAGAAGGGGGTGGGGGACAGTCTGAGGGGGGGGGACCAAGAGAGGAGTGTTGTTCCTTGATACTGGCTGTGGATTCTTGAGGAATTGTGCTGTTGTTACCCCTGAGTTCCACTTGTGGCTTTGTGTCCTGTATGATAAGAATATATTTTCACCGTTGCTTTTATTGTGATTTTAATTATGGGTGATGAGCTTCTTTGGGGGAGAGGGGGTTAGAATTTTTGCCAAAAAGCATGATTTTTTTTTTAAAAAAAATTGCTTAAATAAAATCTTTATTTCTTTTAATACAAACAACTTCCTTGGGAATGCTCGTAGGCTTTTCCCCAGTTTGACAGAACTGGAGATATATCTGTGTCGTGGTATATCAGCATCTTGCATTATGGTTAGAGCTCTTTCAAATGAAATCTTAAACTCAGAGCAAGAAAAGACAAGCAAGGTTTTGTTAATCGTCCCTTCTCTGGTGAGGAAAAGAGTTCTTTGAGATGCCCCTTATGGATACATGTGTTTAATATAATTAGATGCCTTAAAGCAACCCCCTCCCCCCAATCTTTGGTCTTCCAGTGGAGAGCTGTTTTGGCCATGCAGTTTGAAATGGAATGACAATGGAATAGAGACAACTTAGAATTGCCCTGGTAGTTTATAGCTGGGTTGAGACTTGTACTATTGGGGAATTCGTAACTTGCAGCTCATTCTCACTATTAATACCTCTTCCAGAGCTGTCAAAATGCTCCCAAGATTCTTACAGCCCCGTCTCTTTACTTAGCAAAATATATATCATGAGTTGGCAAAAAAAAGAGTCCCTTTTTGACAAAGGACGTGAATGCCAAGAACTGGTGGCAAGGGAGGTGAGAAGAGATGGTGCTTTGTCCCATAATTAATTTTATCTGAGAATGTAGCTTATGCAGCACTTGCCAAATTAGAATTATCCAAATTGTCCTTGGAGATGCTTAAATCTCTAGAACATTGGCTCAATTTAGCAAAACGGCTCTGTGAGTGGAAGCAGTTACTGCGTTTGCAGGTCCATCCTGCACACAGGGATGCTTGGAGATGGTGGTGGTGGGGGAAGAGCCACCTCTGACCCTCCTGGTGTATCCACATCATACGAACATCACCAAACAGATCATTAGTGCTGTCAGCTCTGGAAGTGTATGTGTGTGTGGGAGAAATAATTTCTTTACTTATTTGTTCAAAATAATTGTATCTTGACTTTCTTCTGTGTATCTGGGGAGGAGATAATAAAGAAGAATCTAAAATAACATAATCAGAAAATAACACCCATATATTGAAAGTTACTGTCCTAAAAATAAAACCATGTCTTGCATACAACAATCTTTTACTGAGAAATTGTTGTTTCCAACAGATAACAATTTTCCTAGCTTTCCTAAAGGCTAAGGAGGGAATCACAGCCAAATGCCATGTGGGAAATTGTTCCAAAGCATTGGGGCTACAGCTAGAAAGTCTGTTCCTTCCTGATCTACTTCATGTTGTGCAGTTGGTAATAGCTAGAAAGGAACAAGAAAATGAGACCCTTCCAATATAAGTCGTTCAGATCTCTGGCTGACCAAGAAATCAGATAAAAAGCTTGAAACTGCAGTGTTCATATGCACAAAAAGTGCCACATGAGAGCCAGTGTGGTGTACTGGTTAAGAGTGGTGGACTCTAGTCTGGAGAGCCAAGTCTGTTTCCTCACTCCTCCACATGAAGCCTGCTGGGTGATCATGGTTCAGTCACAGTTCTCTCAGCTGCACCTACCTCACAAGGTGCCTGTTGTGGGGAGAAGGGAAGCTGCCCCGAGACTCAAAGAGGAAGAAAAGCAGGGTATAGAAACCTGTTCTTCCTCCAATGAGTTCAATGGGGAGCCAGTTTGGTGTAGTGGTTAAGTGTGCAGACTCTTATCTGGGAGAATCGGGTTTGATTCCCCACTCCTCCACTTGCACCTGCTGAGATGGTTTTGGGTCAGCCATAGCTCTGGCAGAGGTTGTCCTTGAAAGGGCAGCTGCTGGGAGAGCCCTCTCCAGCCCCACCCAACTCACAGGGTGTCTGTTGTGGGGGAGAAAGGGAAAGGAGATTGTGAGCCGCTCTGAGACTCTTCGGAGTGGAGGGCGGGATACAAATCCAATATCTTCATCTACCTTACAGGGTGTCTGTTGTGGGGGAGGAAGGGAAAGGAGATTGTGAGCCGCTCCGAGACTCTTCGGAGTGGAGGGCGGGATATAAATCCAATATCTTCATTTACCTCACAGGGTGTCTGTTGTGGGGGAGGAAGGGAAAGGAGATTGTGAGCCGCTCCGAGACTCTTCGGAGTGGAGGGCAGGATATAAATCCAATATCATCTTCTTCTTCTTTTGAAGTAAGCACACATAAGGTTTTGCTGTTAGCTTGCAAGCCCCACCCCCATCTTGGAGTCAAGTCTAGTAGTACGAACGGAAGTGCTGCTAAGTGGCAACCAACTTATGGCAATCCTGGCAAGGGACTTCCAAGGCAAGTGAGAAGCACAGGCAGCGTGCCATGGTCTTTCTCTGCAGAACCTTCCTTGGTGGTCTCCCTTCTAAGTACTGACCCTGCTTGGCTTTTGAGATCTGGGCTTACACCATGTCACCTTCCCTTCCAAGTCTGGCAGTACTTCTGGGTATATATGGATGTGGTCAGGCTGCCCAAATGTCTGTGAGCCGGGGTCATTTTGTAGAACGAGGTGCCAGAGCTCATTAGCACAACTCATACGCATATGCCGCATACCCCTGACATCGCCGGAAGGTGTACTAAATTATATCGGCTTAGCGTCTACCTTGAAATGCTTCTTGAATTACAGCTGTCGTCATAAAACCTTACTCCCATAATTTTTGAATGGATTTCCTTTACGTGGCCACAGTGGAGTGATGAAGATTTCCGTTTGCTTTATATGTTTTGGTTATTTTTTCCATTTTTTTTTTTGTGGGAAAAGATATTAGAAAGTTTGTCAAATCTTAAAAGAGTTCAGCAAAACCCTCACAAGGGGCTTGAGCAATGGAGCCCAGAAGCAAGTATGATAGGGAAAATAATGCATACTGGTATGGGAGATCATGAATGATGTCCCAGAGCATGGAAACCAAAGCGACAAACACCATGTGGGTTTTCTTTGAAACGGGATGGAAGTATATATACAGCAGCTGCCTAATCTCTTTTGATGCCAGTCCTTTTGCCGGAGTTGGGAATGTGCCATTTTCAGATGGTAAAAACTCCTATTGGGGCTCTTGGCGCTTGAGCATACATTCAGTTGTTGAGTCTGCTCTAACCTGCTCCTGTACCTGATACGCTTTGCGGCTGCTTTGGGAGCGTATGAATCACATATTGTACTGGCACGAATCATGAGAAAACCAGCCAGATAGCATTTTCTGTGCATGTTTACTTGGGAGGAAGTCCACTGAAATTACTTCTGAGCGAATGAGCATACGAGCAGCCTTGGTGCATTAGGGTTTGTAGAATCCTTCGGGATCAAGTGCCGTGTTCTACTGGAGAAAGTTTTCCTTCCAGACGTTTCGTTCTCAGCTGCGGAGAACATCCTCAGTGGCGTTGCAGCCGGAGCAGGCGCTCTGACCTTCTTGGCTGCTGTGCATTGAGTGGGGCCAGGGCTGCTGGAGAGCTGCTATTTCTAGGCTGGAGGGGGTGTGATGAAAGGGCAATTGGTTTGTGGATCCCGAAAGATTCTACAAACCCTAATGATGTTACCAGCCGTGAAAACCTGAAATCTTTGATAGCCTTGGTGCAGTTTATTTATTTACTACATTTTCATCTGGCCCTTTCTCCAAGGATACTCAGGTAAGTGGACATCGGTTCCCCCTCTTGTTTTACTCTCACAACAACCCTGTGAGGTAGGCTTCAGTGTGTGACTGCCCTAAAAATACCCAGAGAGCTTCCGCAGTAGAGTGGGGATTTGCATCTGGGTCTCCCAGATGTTAGTCCAACACATTACCGGCTACTCAGAGGGTGAGTCTGCATCCTTTATTGCTATGTTCAGAAAGGTGGTGGTGGGGCAGCAACGAATCTCCAGATAAGAACTGAAGACCACCCAAATGATGAAACGTGCAGCTTTCCTGTGACAAGCTCAGGCAGTTAACTCGGATAAATAATGCAGTGCTATAGCCACCGAATATCAAGACGGCCCTCGTTCTCTAAATCAAAGTGGATAAAAGGGCATGAAAGATTACAGAGAGAGACTTGACTACAATTTAACACTAAGCCAAGGGCGGCAATTTATTTATTTAGTACATTTTTATTGTACCCTTCCTTCAAGGAGAAACGGAGCAAGGGGATCTAATTTGAAGGTGTGGATTCACGTGTGAGCTTAGCATTCAGTGATCTGAATGAACAACACAAATTGGTTTAAGAGTCAGTGTTGTTTAATGGTGAGCAGGGCTTTTTTTGTAGCAGGAATTCCTTTGCATATTAGGCCGCACACCCCTGATGTAGCCAATCCTCCAAGAGCTTACAGGGCTCTTAGTACAGGGCCTACTGTAAGCTCCAGGGATGTGTGGCCTAATATGCAAGGAGTTCCTGTTACAAAAATGCCCTGATAATGAGTTTGCACATATAGGATAGGGTAGATCAACTCCCTATGTTGTTGTGTAGTTCAGTGGGTGAACATGGGCCTTTCATGCTCAACTGTGTCTGGCTCGCATGCTTGTTGTGAGGCCAACATGGAAGAGAACTGTGTACAGGATCCTGAATTCCATGGTGGGAAGGTGGTCTAAAACTGTAGAAGGGATGAAGATGCCTTATTGTGAATCAGATAATTGGTCTATCAAAAACAAGATTGTCTACTCTAGCAGCAGCTCTCTAGGGTCTCAAACTGAGGTTTCTCACATCACCAACTACCTAATATTTTTAAATAGGGATGGGATTGAACCTGGGACCTTCTGCATCCAAAACAGAGGCTCTGCCATGGAGCTGCACTGCCTCTCCTCCCCGAGACAGATCTTCCCTATTGCTACATGTCACTCAACCACAGGGAAATTCACTGGAGGCAGTTCATGCACCCCCATGAATCACCAAGCTGTAAATCAGCATGTAATAAGAAAACTAACAAATTATATACACGTATGCATAAATCAACATTCATTCCAAAGATGCAGTGTGTTCAACTGCACCCAACTACAGAGGATTTTGAAGAAGCCTTACCAATGAATTGTCATAGCTTAGTAAGTTATGAGAAAGGTAATGCAGGAATAGAAGGCATATGTGAACTACTTCTAAGAAAAGAGGGGTTGTGTCTTGGCAGAAGAGCTTCCGCTTTGCATGCAAAAGGCTCAGTCCCCGGTAGCTGTTGCCAGTCTGAGTAGATAATGGACCAAGGGTCTGACTTGGTATAAGACAACTTTGAAAGGCTTCAGAGTGAAATAGAATTAAAAAAAAAAAATAGATGGCCAAGAAAATGTGAGCACCTTGAGGCATCTATTGATGAAAGGTGTTTGTTTCAGCCAGCTGCCTATTGGGAAGGGCACTCCCTGGGTGCTGGGCAATACACAACTGAACTCTCGCTTCTGCACGGCATGGGAGATGTTGGTGGGGTTTTGCAACTTGCAGCACAACTGGGTGCAGAAAATAAATACGGTGCTAAAGAAAATGTTCTCGCCACCTTCAAGAAGGAAAAGAAGTGAACCCATAGGCTGTGGGTGAAACATCCCTTTGCCCTCCCCTCCCAAACCACAAATAGTCATAATTTTGGGGAGGAGGGGAAAGCAAGATGGTATGACCCCGTCTCATCAGATCTTGGAAGCTAAGCAGGGTCAGTACTTAGAAGGGAGGCCACCAAGAAAGACTCTGAAGAGGATGGTAAACCATGTCCGTTTCTCACGTGCCTTAAAGAGACTCTTGCTGGGGTCACCATAAGTCACGTGCAACTCGACAGCACTTTTCACTCACACACACAAGCTATGGGGAAGGTAATGCAGGCATATGGGGTGTATGTGATCTGCTACTAAAAACAGGGCTCGAGCTGGTCCTGATTCCCATTTCACAGCTGGAGAAACTGACAATGCCAGTGACAGCTGCATGGATCACATGACTTAAGTGTCTGACTGTTCAGCTGTTATTGCTTGGGGTCTATGCCCTTCCTGAGTCTGTGCTGCATCTCAGAGGGAGGCCCTGATTCGGGTCCAGTTGTTGCAGAGAAATCAGTACCTCTCCAAAGAATGGTTAGGAGGCAGCTTATGTAGCGACCTTGTGAAATCCAGGCAGCTGGGGGGCGGGTGGTGGTCAGTGGTTGGATAAATCCATTGCTGCAAGTTCCAAGGAAAGGGATACCAGCGTAATAAAGCAAGCAAGCCAGGCCCTTCAGTGGAACTTCTAAGAATGTGTGTGCGCTGGACTGCGGCCTTGCAGAAGGCTTCCTAGCAGGAATCCCTCGGAATTCAACGGGCCGTACAGACTAGCAAGCTTCAATCTGCAATCCTCTGCAGGTTCGTGGCGAAGGAAAGCGCCACCGAAATCAGTGGGCCTCCTCCCAAATCGGCGTGAAGCAGCTTTTCATGTCAATTCACTGAGGCTTCCCTTCCGGGCTATGAAATTCATGGTAGGGAAATTCACGGGGCTTCCTCCCTTTCCTCGGTCAAATGCGCACAGCAGTCCTGCTCCCCGGGGGGGGAGCGAGCCCCGTGGCACACCTTAGGGCTTCCTTGGGAGTAAATGCGCGTCCGAAGTGCATCACAAGAGAGGGAGAAGGTTTTTTGTTTTAATTATTCTTATTCTTACTTACAAGAAAGAGTTTGCCATGCCAAGTAACGTCAGGAGCAGGCCCCTTCCACCCCTTCTCGGGGAGAAAGTAGAGAAAGAAGTGCTTTTCTCCCTTTCTCACAATACAAGAACTCGTGGGCATTCGATGAAATTGCTGAGCAGACAGGTTAAAACGGATAAAAGGAAGTACTTCTTCACCCAAAGGGTGATTAACATGTGGAATTCACTGCCACAGGAGGTGGTGGCGGCCACAAGCATAGCCACCTTCAAGAAGGGTTTAGATAAATATATGGAGCACAGGTCCATCAGTGGCTATTAGCCACAGTGTATGTGTGTATATAAATTTTTTTGCCACTGTGTGACACAGAGTGTTGGACTTGATGGGCCGTTGGCCTGATCCAACATGGCTTCTCTTATGTTCTTCTTCCGCCGCGTTCAGCGTCCCCTCTAAGCTGCAGAGTCTTGGGGAGCAACAAAATTCCACTTGGTGAGCTACGGGCCTTAAAGGTGCGAGTGAAACCATTTTCGAGCCGAGCCCAAAAAACCGTGTGAGCTGGAGGCGAAAAAAGATCCTGCGCCAACTCACACTCAACTCCGCTCCGAGGGAACACCGGCCGCGTCCCTTTTCCCTTTCCCCCCCCCGGGCCCCCTTCGCAGGCGTGCGGCCGCCCACGACCCTACGCCGCGCACGTGGGAGGAAGCCCCTGTCGGCCAAGGCGGCGAGCACCTCGGCGCGAGGAAGGAGCGAGGCCGCCGGAGCCGCGCGCCCTTGGCGACCTCTCCAACCCGCCGCGCCAAGAACAGGCGCGCCAGCCCCAGGCCGGGCGGAATCCCTCCGGCCGTCGCCCGCGCCGCGCGCCCTGGGAGCTGCGGTAGGGGCCGGAGGCGCCGCGGCTGCTGCTCCGCTTCGCGCATAGGGGGAGGGGAAGCCCGAGCCGGCCGCAGCTCCTTGGGGCGGCGAGAGGGGGAGGAAGGGAAGGATGGGACTCGGACCATGGAGCTCCCCCCGCTGAAGGGAACCGCCAGCGCCGGGCGAAGTCGCTCTGCCGTGGGGCGGGGAAGCCCAACTTCGCTCCCCCCTCTGCACCGCCACCAAGTTCCCGCTTCTTCCCCTTCCCGCAGGCCCCGGAGGGGAGAAGGAGGGCGTGCTTCCTGGCTGACCTCCCGGCCACCTCCGGGCGGTGTTTGCATGTTGCAGCCCCTCCGCCGTGTAACCTGACCTGTGCTGTCCAAGGGGGGGGCCTAGCGCGGCCATTGCGCGCGGCTCCTCTTGGCCCATGGAGCTGGCGGTGCGGGGCTCTTCGCCTCGTGCCTCCCTCCCTCCCGTCGCCCCCCAAGTCTCCTCTCTCTTTCTCTCTCTCTCTCTTTTTTTTTTTTGAAAACTGATCTTTGGCTCTCCGTGTGAAAGTGATTTGAATTTGGCTCGGCGGCGCTCTGCGCAGGCGTTTTCAGCTGCTGGCATGCTGGCTCTGTGCGAAGCAGCTGTTTGGGGTTTGAAATTCCAACATGGCAGAGGCTGCAGTCAGTCTTCCCTTCAAAAACTTGGAATGATTTCAAATCATAGGCACCTTCACTTAACCCGAGCCCCCATTCATCAGCGAATAGAGAGGATCGATGCTACTCTAACCTACCGGGCTTCTGTAACAATCCTCCAGGTAAGAGCTGCTTCCATTGCTTTTTCCATCGCCCCCCCCCCCCGCGCTCTGTTTCAAATTTTATATAATTTTTATATGTATCCCAGGCGGCTTCGTGTGTTTTTAAACTCCCTGCGTGTGCTTTTAAAGGCTACAAATAAGCGGCGCCGCTTAAAATGTGTCTTTAGGTATAGGAAACCCTCTTGCCTGCTTTATTATTATTTCTCCTCCTAAGCGCAGTGTGGAAAGTAAAAGAGAGCGACGCGTTGGATATGCCCCCCTCCCATCATCGCTAAACAATAGTAGGGAGATTCCAGAGTTCGGAATCGCAAGACACCTTCTCTCTCCCTCCCTCCCCCTTTCACTTAAGTGCGGCTTCTTTTAAAATTTTGTGCCCCCCCCCCCCCAAGTTCTAGTTAAGGCAATATGGGTCAAGATTTGGTTAAGTCTGTTCCGGGGCAATGAACTTTTTTTAAAAAAGCAAATTGGTGCAAATAATCATAGTTAAGGAAACAAAAGTTGGGGTTAAATTGCAGTATCTTAGTTGAGGCTGGGGGGCGTGAATATGTCAGAGAAGCTGATGCAGTGAAATGTAAGCACATCATCACGGATGGGGGGGGCACCCGCACGGTGGGCGTATTGTTGGCTCGGAAGGGAGAGAAAGATGTATAATTTAATGGTATATACAATCCACTGATCCTATTACTATCCTCCCTGGAGCTCTTGTTAGTTTCAATGGGAGTGAGTGAAATTGACATGGACTTGTATTCCTGGTCATGTGCTCTCTCTTCTCTCTCTCCCCCCCCTTTCTTTCTTCTCTTGTGATCTGAGATCCCCTTTTTGTTGATGTTGCTTTCCCACTTAATTATATGCATGTAGGTTAAATGAATACCTGACGAAAGGGCCCATGTTTCAAGGCAGTGACATTTGAGAGCGGAGAGGAAAAGTGGCTTTAATGAAAAGCAACCTTTGGAATTCCTGCTTGTGAGAAAGAGAAAAAAAAATCCAATTCAGCTTTTTTTTGTGCTGCCAGCAAGAAATGATCAGCAGCACCAGTGTTTATGGTATGTCCGTCTGGGGATCTACTTCCTCCTCCTTCTTCTTCTTCTATTAATGTCATTGTTGTTATTTTGCATCAAGATTCTTTTGAAGTGCATGATTAAAATTTCTGAGGACTTTTGCATGCGAATTTGGCTAGAGATAAAATGCCTGACATTAATGGTAGAGCTCCCAACTGTATGGATAAGCAATCTGTGTTTGTCCGTGCTGTGTTTTTATCATTTGTTTTTAATTTTTCCCCTTTTTGCTTTGAGTATTAAGTCGGTTCTCAGTTGTAAGCTTAAAGTTGCATGTTACTAGCAGTGCGCTGTGTACGCTCAAATAGTATGTAAATTAGGAAACTCGCTGACTGTAAAAGGGGGAGGGGAAACAGTACACCCATCTAAACATACACAGCCAGTGTTTCCTTTTAAAAAAAATCTTTAAGTAATAGTTATTGTCTGTGTTTTCTCTAAACCACTGCTATTTTTTCACTTACACAATTTTATGGGTTTTAGTGTGATATGAAAAGAATGAAATATTTCCTGTAGGGACAATAACCAACCAACCAACCCACCCCTCCATCCTCCAGTTTTCAGCGATACTTCAACGGCCTTGTATATTTTTCCTGTCCTCTTTCCATGCGTTTGCTTGTCACTGCTGTTTTGCACAATGCATTGATGAAGCGCTGAGACAGACTTTTAAATGATTGCGAGAGGACACGCTCTACCTTCTTCTTCTTCTTTTAAGTAGGGTGCGGGTGCAGGGGAGACTGATGAAATTGAGCGTGGAGGATTTCAACATGTTTTTGCAGCGCAGTGTACACAAGTCCAGGTACAGAAGTCTAGAAAACTATATTAGCAGGTTGCATTTTTGCACACATTACCTCCCTCCACCCCCCAAAAAGCAGGAATTAGAGGTGAGGTAGAGAAAGGAGAATAGACTCACTTTTCGTAGCTTGTGGCAGAAACAAATAAGGACTGAAGCAAAAGCGCCTGACGGTGTGTATGTGGAGTATGTAGCCGTGGATCTTTCATAAGAACACGAACCTGTGTTTTGGGAAAAGTGGAGAGAATCATGCCCAACGTGTTCTCCTAGACTGATGCTGTAGCTGTCCAAAGTAACCCTGTGCTGCTGTGACAATAGGAGTGATTATCTGATTGAATGGTTTTTGTGCATTTTAAACTTGTTGATTTTGAGGCGATCAATATGACTCCTGTTTATTTGAGAGGCACATAATTTGCCCCAGACTTGTTTTAAGGTTACTGAGGGAAAGTGGGGAACACACTGCTTTTTCTTCTCTCTCCACCTCCCCCCCCTCTTTTCTTTCATAGAGCTGATGGAGCGAATGTGATTGCCAGATGGGAGATTTCCCTCTGTGATGTTAAAGCTGTAATATATATTCACAGCAGATTGGACCTGCTGCTTGTGATGAGGATATTACATTTATAAATTTTAAATCGGGAATTGGATAGTGTGTGCTGAGAGCTGAAATTGGATGGGGTGGTTGGTAGCCACTGTTTAAATGCAATTTCGGGGCGATGATAATGATAATTCTAATAGGAGTAATATGCAGTAAACATGGTTGGGTTACACTGCTTTGTATATTGCATGTTACTTGTCTAGCCCCCCCCCCCTCTTCCATGTGTGCCCTTTTTGCTCTTTTCCCACCCCTCTTTCCTACTTCTCAATTTCCTACTCAAATAGCTTAACCAGCAGCGTGGATCTGAAGGCAGTGCAGTTTAGGAGAAGAGACAGAGAGCCAGTTCTGTAACTGAATTAAAAATAATGTTAAAAACACCTCCCCCGGGTGATGCAGTAATTGTCAGCAAAGGTCCAGTTTTTGTCTTGCTCAGCTATATGCCCTGGCGGCACCTGAATTCGTTCAAGCTGGCATGAATAACTGACTCTCAGTCTACAGGTTCTAGTAGTGCTGTGAATTTAAAAGTGTGTTTGTGGTCAGGAAATGAAAGTTACAGTGTGTGTGTGTGTTCTTTGAACAAGTCATTTATCAATGAAGGGAAGGGGGACATTCCTTCAGGCAGCCAGTTGCCAAAGTAATGCACCAGCAAACAAACTTAGGCCTAACTTAGGGAAGATGCTTTGAAGCCAATCTCACCTGTAGAAATCTGAAGGGGGGGGAAGCATTCATCCCTGCATTTATCTATTTGCATTTAGTTAAAATCTCTTCCTGGAAGTGATAAAGCTTTCTTCAGTGGTGGTTTTGCGTTTTGAAAATAAGGGTGCCCAAAACATTTCCCCTGTGATTTCAAATATTGAGCAGAATTTCAAATATTGAGCGTGTAATATGTATGGATGCTTAGAGTTTCTTAGTTTTCTCTGCTTTGCAAAAGCGTGCTTACATTGTTTTCTAAGTGGTGGTTCTGTGGCTTAAACAGAAATAGGAGTCTTCCTCCTTTCTTTTTTCCGTTTTTACTTCCTCAGATCTTGTGCATTCCATTGTATTTGCCATTACCTCTCTATTGCGGAAATCTTACCTCGCTGCTAATCTGGTGTAAGGCAATGCCAGTTTCTTGCCATAAATATCATAGCTTTGACAAGTCAGCTACTTGCTATAAGCAGTTGTATTGCAGACAGGAAATAACAGCCACAGACCTTTCCAATCAGAAATATCTTTTTTTTTAATACCGGTGCATGGCACATAACATTCTTCAGGAAATTACACTGCAGATGAAGTTTTATTTGTGTCTGAAGGAAAGTTTTGTGTTTTCTAAGCAGCTTTTGCTTAATGGGGAGAATGAATTGTTCCTTGAAACTGGCTAATTTTAGGTTATCTATTCAACCCCTTTATCATAACTGAGAAAGAAGTACTAGTTGGGGCCCTTTTAGGAACTGGATGTAAACAAAAGTGTAGCTTTTACTTGGGTGAATGTTGTCTTGGCTAATGAATTGTGTCTGATTCAAAGGAATTGCAGGGTAATATGGAAGCCGTATTGTTTGTAAGGAGATAGGATTGCAATATAAACCTTGTGTATCCCCCCCCCCCCCATTTGTTCTAGCATTGCTAATTGTATTGTACAAGAGCCTGAAATGCTTGGGGAAAGAGGGGGATGTGTCATATTCTATCCAGCCATATAAAATGATGTTTAATATTAGTTGGGCAAGGAACAATGATTGCAGGCGTCCGTACATAGAAACATAGCAAGGTGTCGCATGAATGACAACTTTAGTTCCTTCCAAGATAAATACAACTGAGACGTCAATGAACTTTTCTCCAACTCCTTGCTGATGGCAGACATTCAGCATGAGAGCTTTATTACTCAGGTTTTCCAGTTTGTGTGGGGCCCCAGAATACATTCTATAAGCAATTTGGCAGTAATAATTGTGTTGTCTTTTCGTGATCGTGTGGGATATTTATTATTGTACTTGAGATTTTATGTTGTAGTTTTTAAACAGTGATGGAGTTACTGATTTTTTTTTTTTTGCTTCATTCTTTTAGGTGGCAAAACCTTGAACTTTAAAATGAAACTCTTTTGTTTATGGTGGGTAAAACTGCTGAGGAAGGGAAACATTTGGGGTGTGAGCTGGATGGGTGTTTGTAAATGACTGCATTTTGGAGAACAATCATTCCCGTGTGTGTGGTTGTCAATCAGTTGAGCTCTGTGTGCATGCAAGAAGTATTTGGATGTAATGAATGATCTTCCTGCGGTCTTAATCATCAATTAATCAGCTAATCTGCTTGTTTAGGAGCTGTTTTAATGATCCAAGATCAGCACGAGAGCTGTACCTAGCAACAGTCCCTTCCATTCTTTTTTTTTTTAATCCGCTGGTCTAATCTAGTGTTATTACATCCAATAAGAGAAATACCTGACTCTTTTGCTTTCCATTAATGTATACTTTTTTAGGAAACAAAACTTTAGGCTCTAACTTTTTTTTAAATAGAAAGTGTTTGACGCAATGTTGATTTAATTAACTGGAATTTCATCTTGATTTATTGATAGAAGGGGATTGTTACATGGGCATTTTGTGAAGTAATGGAGCATTTTTCCTGTCAATAAGTGTGAGAATTGATTCATCAGCCCAGCCCCCCCAATAATGCTCTACAACTTATCCCTTTGCTTAAATGAACAAAACATTTTGAGATGTCAATATGTCATTCATATAATACAATCCCCCCCACCCCTGGAAGTTATTTATTATTAACTTTGAAGTCATTAATTCATATGGCTGTTATTAAATCAACATATTTCCCTTTATTTGGGAGGAGGCATGGTAATAATCTGTATCTTAAGTATTAGAATTTTTTTTTAGGAAAGAGACAAAAGGTTTTATTTTTTAAATTATATTTTGGTAAACAAAATACATAGAGTTCTAATTAGTTTTCATTTTGTAACACAGAAATATTGTCCAGGGCTGTAGAATCCTATTTGTACATTACTGATGCCATATAGGCTATTATATTCTTTCTTCTGCAGATGTTCTCCTTTATTGAAAAAGATGTTGTCTTATGAATTGGAGGGAGAAGTTTGACTTTTTAAAAAAAGTGCAATCCCAATGAATATACGTAAATTTTCTAGGCATAAAATCTGTGCCCCAGTTAAATTTTTATATAGTATTATAAGCACAAGAAAATTTTCTAGGCATAAAATCCATGCCCTAGTTAAGTTTTTATATAGTATTTGAGCAATCTGTTGATTAGTCTGGTTTTTTAAAAGTCAGAATATGAACACTGAACATGTATACCAAAATATCTACTCTCCCCTTCAAATCAAATTAATTGTGTCCATTAATTGTACTGCTGGAAATTCTCAACCTCACAAGCCTTTCAAAGAATGTTAGTTAAAAAAATAGAGAAGCACCAGGGAATAAAAATGAAATAAATTATAGCCAGCCTATTGAAGCTGTGTTTGTTTTCTGGGTGCAGGATCTTTATTTTCTCCCACAGTGAAGTCAAAACTTTTGCCAAAGTCACATTTTAAATGTTAGATGTATCCAGAGGCAGTGTATCTGTAGGCAGAGGTAAAGAGAGTATAGGCTCCGTTCCCTAGATCTACAATTGCAAATGTAGAAAATACCTGTTGAGTAGCCATTGAGAAGTCAAGTCAGTCTGAAAGGGGAATGAATTTTTGTCTGTCCTGTATAATATTAAGAGAAGCCTGGGAAAAATCAAAAGTGTGTTACTTGAAGGAATAATCACAGTCCCACTCTCTTTCCAGCTGCATGGCAAGCCAGGTTTCTCTGCATCAACATCCATGTGGGCACCGATATCAAAGTATTCCAGGAACAATGTTGGTCAGCTTTTTTCTGTCAGTGTCAATAATTGTTCCTGTCAGGAGCTTCAAGGCAACACATTTTATTCCAAGGATAAATTTTATTTAAGGGAAAATGAATTTTCTTTATGAAGGACACAAGTAAAAGGTAGCAATTTTCTTTAATGAATTTTGGTTCCCCACCACCACCTACACTTTAAAAATCTCCTGTCTGTGTCTACCTTTTGATCCTTGAGGAACTTTTTTTATTGTATATGTTAAGAAGTTATGTTATTGAAGGATGTTGTTGTTGTTATTCTTGTTGTTTATTAATAATAATAGAAGGATGTTAAATCTTATACTGTTAATGTGAATTAACTCTCACGTATACTGCAGAATGAATCCAATATCAAATCAATGTACACCTCCCCCCCCCAACCAATGTGCTTTTGGAATAGCACTCAAGGGTTTATTGCGTGACATTGTCAGAATAAAGCACACACCCTTTCCAAACACCACAGTTGATTCTTCTGCTTCTAAGCCATATGTTGCTGTTACAAGAAGAGACATAACTAGATAGGACTCGGATCCTATAGATTGAAGTATGGTTTTGGATATTGTTTATTTGTACCATATAGTTGAAATACTCCTGTATCTCCGGTGAGTGTTTGCAACAAAACGGATTGTTGTGGGACATATGTTTGAGCTTTTTGTGAAACTCTATAGGACTTTGAGTTTTTCCTCTTACGCAAGATGCCTGTGTTTTCGTGTCATACTCCTTTTTGTTTAGTCTCTCCTGTATTCTCAGCTCCAGTTCTGAAATGTCTCTTAAGTCTGATGTTAATATTGGCACTGGGGCTGCCAGTTCTGTGCTCGGTTAAGCTGACTTTAAATCCATCTGAAGTCAGTAGGATTTCAGTAGGTGAACTGTGAGCAGGACTGTAACCCAACTAATGTAGTGACAACTATCAATTAACATTTGAACCCATACTTTGTTTGTCTTTTGTGAAGGGCGATGGAGTTAGATTGGGACTGAAATCAGCATTCCCTGGAAGTTTTTTCCCCTACTGGTATTCTGAGGAGTCGGATTCCTTGTATATATTCATAGTTTCTGTTTTTTTTCTGTTGAAGGCCCTGTTTGTGGGTAGTTCATTGGTGTGCTAAGGACAGTGGTAGGACCGTAATTCTTGGCACAGATAACTTGGGAAGAAGCTGGATAAGTGTGCCGAGAAGCTCACTTCAACAGAATACCCGTAACAGTGTGACTATGTGGATGTATACCAAGACGGTTACCACTGGATGAGGGCATTTTGTACTGATGCTTTAACTCGTATGAAGTGATTAGTGTTCTGTAAGTATGTGGTGACAGGGCTGCTTATGGATGTGAGGAAACTGTTAAGTGCAGTAACATTAACCTTTTCAATATGTCATATGCAAAGTGTGAACTTAGTTTGTTTGGATGTGCAGCAACAATCGCCTAGCCTGTTCTCCCCTCCCTCCCTCCCTTCCCCCCCATTACCTCTCCTCGCCAGTCCAATTTACTGTCTGCCTCCCATGTCGATGTGCAGAACAGAAGCCCCTCAAGCTGGCGCAGTGAGAATAAGGCTTGAAGGCTGATAGAAGGCATCACATTTTGATACCTAAAACAAATTTAAAAATCAAGCATCCTTTTCAAGTCCTAACTGAGGCACACAGGAAGGTCCAGCCAGGATGTATCTGAACACACTTGAAGGGACGCCATTTATTTTCAAAAGAGATTTCTCCCATCACTCATGAATGGCTCCACCATGGAGAGAGAGAGAGAGAGAGATATCAAAAGAACTCAGAAAAAGCAACAATATTCTTTCATGTCCTCGAGTACTCAGACACTTACAAGATTGTTTCCGAGAAGGAAAAGAATTGATCCTGTTTTGAATTCCTTGGTGTTGGCATTTGTGAGCCACGCTCCAGATAGAGAGTTATAAAAATTAAATTCCAGATCGTCTAGGTTTGTAATGTGAATACAGATTTACTTAGCGCATGTGTACCTGTTTTCACCTAAGTGAGGGAACTAGGGCGAGAAATTTAAAACAGAGACTCAAAACTGGGGTTTTGTGTTCTTTTTTTTCCTAATCGTTTGACTATATAGGTACTATCTTTTCAATTTCTGCAATTAAAGGTGCAATTTTTACTGAAGACAGTGACATGGGTTTTGAACAAAAATTTATATACTTGCCTGATGTAACCAATAGGCTAGCATACAGTCGCATGCAGCCAGAGCCCTTGCCTATTTATTCAGAAGTAAGCCACAGTATATTCGGTTTGATGTGTTCCCTAGTGTGTTTAGGATTGCAGTCTAAGGCTTCCATCTCGTTTCCTATCCTGCTTCTATAGAAGCCTGAGAGGCAGAAAACTTGCAGTGAAAGGTGTGAGCTAAATTATTTTCTCGTCCAAGAAAACTTTTCTGTGTTTGTTCCATATGCCACATGTTGAGGATGATGTTTTTAAAGCACGAGGATGTCTCGGTAATCTCTGATTTGGGCCGTTTAGACTTGGAAGCAAATATAGCTGAAATAATAAGGCATCATTTGTTGAAATTACAATATTATACCAATAGGAGGAATCTTCATGCCGTTAGATTCCACCAAATGGCTTGTACTAGCAAACAGCAGGGGACCTCTAGTTCACAAGCAGAGGTGTTTATAGGCTGAATTGCCTTCAGAATATCAGTCAGATGTTTAGCTTTTAAACTGCTTAAAAGGGAAAAAGGAACACCCTACTGATTCTAGCATTTGTGTCAACCCATCACCATTGCTGGGATTACTCCAGTGTAAGCATTCTGAGAGCATGAAAGCTTATTGAAGCAAATCTATATTTGAAACGGCTAATGAAGAAACGAAAGAACACGAAACACCTTGTGATCTTTGTTTCATTAACCTCATTACTTTGAACTGTTACTAATTATATGCCATGCAGCCGTTTGTGCGAAGTGTATACTATGGAAGCTTTCTCTCGCTCTTCCTTTGTTACTTTTTCCATAAACCCTGCAAAATTCCTCTATTGCCATGGATGTGTAACTGCCTCATTATCTGTGTGGAGAAAACCAGAGATGGGAAAAGCATTTCCCATTTCAGTTCCAGGTGTTCTGAGGCTTGATGGACTGTGTTGCTTGCACTGACCATGTTTTCAGGAAATTCTTGAATTTTTGGTGGTGTCTCTGCTTTACATTGTAGAACGAGGCAGTAGGACCAAAAGAATTTGAGAGGTTCTGAGTGGGCCTTGAGATGAAGGACTTTTTCATGACCTATACAGGAATCTATGAATAAAGGTGATTATGCTAGGATTTCCCCCACGTTGCTTTACATGATTTCAGCTGTTTCTCTTGAATGGGTCATAGTACACTAATGATAATCCCTGGAACACTCTGTATGAGGCAGTATGATGAATGTTCTTTGGGCATCCAGATATTTTGGAATGCTACCTTAGGACATTTTTTGTTATAAGAGAACGAGATTCTGTATAAGAATGTGGCTTACTAACAAGTTAATATCCTTTGAAAGTAAGCTGTGATGAGGTAGTCCCCAAGAGGCCATCTTCCCTTCTCAGCACGTGCTGCTCTACATTGTGTACTTTCACTCTTCCTCTTTTGGCAGCCCACCTGTATGTAGAGTGCTGTAACCCCCTCCCCCCATGCACACGTAAGGGAGGAACTGCGTTGGAACCTTTTGTGTCTCAGTTTCTAGCACTTTCTATGCACTATCACTGTGACAGGGTTTAGCTGGGTGGAATGGATGGCAACGGAAGCAGTAATGTGAGTTTTCCAGGGAAATTTGCGTCAGGAAATTTTGATTCAGGTTTTAAATAAATCGTTTAAATAGTATTAGCAGGATTTTGCATAATGATTAAAGACAGCACATATACCATGTAGAAACTCCTGGAATTTGTTCACGTTTTATATTCCGCATTTGCCTCATCTAACACAACTGATTTGCAGCACAACCAGTTCCAAGAACTATTTATATTATTTATTTATATTGGGATTTATACCCCGCCCTTCGCACCGAAGTGTCTCAGGGCGGCTTACAACATGATAATACAAATACTACAATTTAAAACACTTACAAGTAAAATTAAAACCATAAATTAATAAAAGCAAGATAGATAAAAAACCG
This sequence comes from Heteronotia binoei, assembly GCF_032191835.1. NCBI lineage: Eukaryota > Metazoa > Chordata > Lepidosauria > Squamata > Gekkonidae > Heteronotia > Heteronotia binoei. The sequence goes on along the minus strand of NC_083238.1, from coordinate 25,838,308 downwards.
GCGGTCTACAGATGCATTTTGTTCCATCCAAAAGATTTCCTTGTCAGTCAGTATTATAGGCCTGCCGGAAGAGGGCTGTCTTACAGGCCCTGCGGAACTGCCCTAGGTCTATAGATACACTATGTATTTGGGATGGGATATTTTCCATGAAAAAGAGTTGGCATTGGGAAATTTCCCAGTTTTGGAACATCACTGAACGAAAGCATTTACAGTTGAAGGCTTGGTGAAAACTAATACCAGCCTTGGCTGGTGCAATTAACAAAACAATTGAGTTTTGGGGGAGTGTAGAAATCTTTTTTGTGTCTGAATTTCATCTATAAGCTTCTGTTACTCTTTATACTGCTGTAGACCTTTGTTGTTTAAACAGTCATGCTGGAACCCAGGCCATTACATACTGTGACGTTCTCTGTTCATTTCTACTGGTTTTTAACAGCGTAAACAAGATTTTTAACTCCAGCTTTTTGGAATTATAGTAAAAATTGGGTCCAGTGAGATACATTGAATGGCAGGCAGATGCACACCCTCCTTTGTGTTTGTAGAGAACTTCAAGGGCCAAACTGTGGCTTTAATCTGTACTTAAAACATCTCGACATAACCAATCCATTAAAACGACGACACTTCTCCAACTGGAGCAACTTGATTTTTCTCTTTTGTCCCTTTTCTTCTGCTCAGACAATTACAGGCACAATGGTTAGTTCTTCGTTATTTTAAAGTTAGGAAGCCTAGAATTGTCAGTCTCTGATGATAACGTAAAGGGGGAAATGGCTAGTGAGTTAACAGCATGCTGGTATCCATATAGGAATATGTATCTGTGAAACAGCAGACTGATTATCTTGTTTTGGGAAATGCCTTTTGTTGTTTGCAAGCATTTTACAGGCAACTGCGCGCATTGGCACGCCGTTGTATTTTATTGTTTCCAGCTCCAGCCACTTCAGACTGAGATTCCTTAATTAGTCTATGTTGTACTTACAAATAATAAACCGTAGTGATAATGACACATTAAATTTTTCCCCCTCCTAGCTGTGCTGTTACATGCTATGTTGTATGTAGCCACTGTGCAATTATGTGAAAGAAAATGACCTTTTAAAGGAGCTTTATAACCCTCCTCCTCGTTTCCTTTTTACAGAAACCCTGGAGTTTGGAAACCTTTTGGTTCAGAGTAGCGTTTTCTGTAGCTGATCCAAGTCTTGGCAGAGGTTTATTTTCTTTTCAAGCAGTTGCCCATAGGATGGCAGCCTTAATTTTCGGGACGCCTGATGCATTTGTGTTCTTCAGCCCCCAGATCCCATGGTTAGAAGGCTTGAGAAGAACCTTGTGCATAGCAGAGTTGCTATGTAGGGCGAGGATCCTTTGCTTGTTAGTAGTGTAGATGGGCATTTTTCAGCAGGGCTGTTTACCTCTTCAGCTCTGTGACTTGTACAGCTAGCTGCAATCGCTGGGATGCTGTAGACTATTCAAAGTGGCATTGTTCTCTTCTATGTTGATTTCTCAAAAAGCTGGGCCTCGCTTAGCAATACGGCTACATTCCACGGTACTGTTTTCTTTTCAAACAGACTTGATGCTAGGTTGGTTACATGTGAGCTTCTGAAGGGCCAAAAAGAGTGCCGGAAAAAACTTTCTGGACATGCCTAGGGGCACTGTTTCTGTTACCCCAAAATCAAGTGCATTCACCATCCTAAGATGCATGGACAAGGGTCAAAATGTATATCTTTTGAATTACCAGTCTTTGGTGTTCTTTAACTGGGATCACACACACACATACTCCCCCATGCCTCCGCCCCCCCCCCCCCCACAAGCAAATTCCATCTGAAGTAATGTTAAGTGGTCAGATTTGTAGAGGGCATGCTATACAAAGGCTAGGCATCTGGGAGAGGAGCCTAATTATGGTTTTCAATTAATTATCCCTGCATATATTTGAACAGAGGAGTCTGTTTCAGTTGTACAAATATATATTGATTGTTCCCAATAAAACGGTCGTTCGGTACTGTCGAGAGGATTCTGGAGGTTTGGGGATGTCTTCGAGCTGCTTCAATAGAAGAAAAAACAAGTTGTCAAACTTAAGTGAAAAACGTGTTAAGGAGCCAAAAATTTTCTTTTGCTTTGCTGAAGTACATTATAGAGAGACGGAGACTGTGTGTGTATGTCCTTAAGCAACAGAAGGGTTGCTTTTGATAAATAGTTGTGTGCTATACATGTCAGCTGGTTCATTGCTGTCTCTACACAGAGATAACATGTACAGATACCTTTTTATTAGGAGCAATTAAAATATCTCAAAGTCATTGGTAAGGTTTTACATTTGCCCAGGCTTCTTCATTAGTCTTGGTGCTAAGCAAAACAGAATAGCGGGGTTTGTTGGGGTCTTATGGTGTTTTTATCTCCACCCAGAGTGCTGGGCAACTTGAAACAGAGTGCCCTCAACCTTGTGATGTTTTTGTTGCTCCTAATAAAGATAGTAGTTTATTATAACAGCCAGTTGTTGCTATTGGAATCTTTCAGTGGACCAAATTGCAATTTCTATCTGCGAAACTGTGTTTTTCTTGCACGTATTTTCATTTTTCATCCCTCCAATCCCCAGTAAATGTTACCTGTGTCTTTTACTGATTGCATATCCACTTATAGGTGGTAAAAGTTTTTTGTCAAGCACAACGGTTCTGTGTGTTGCTTTCTGGCACTTAAGGTGATAGGAAATTGATAGGATATTTTCATGGTGATGAATATGCATATCATTACAGACAGGTGTTTACAACCAAGGGCCTCATCCAGATTGTAGCATTAGTGGAAAAACTGCTTTAAAAAAAGGTTTCCATTTTTTTTTTTGGTGATGATCCTAACTTGTTATGAATACAGTTTTCTTTATTGTGATAGATGGTAAACTATTTGTGGTAGATGTCGATCTTAGGGCTGATCCGTATAACGATTTGAGAATGCACTGGTGGCTTGAAAACCCTGTGTGTGTTGGTTCCTGTCTGCCTGCAGCATAAGAACATAAGAGAAGGCATGTTGGATCAGGCCAGTGGCCCATCCGGTCCAACACTCTGTGTCACACAGTGGCCAAAAAAAATTATATATATACACACACATATATATATATACACACTGGTTAATAGCCACTGATGGACCTCTGCTCCATATTTTTATCTAACCCCCTCTTGAAGCTGTCTGTGCTTGTAGCCGCCACCACCTCCTGTGGCAGTGAATTCCACATGTTAATCACCCTTTGGGTGAAGAAGTACTTCCTTTTCATAGGCACCAGCGTACACAAGATTCAGCCTTCAGGGGCATGTTTGGCAATGGTGTTTTGATGGCACACTATGTGGTGGTAGTTCATGACTGGTTATCTAGAGAGAGAAAATATGTGTGGCCTTTGCAAGGGGATTTTTAAACGTGCCTGTTGGCAGCTGACTTTGCGCTTGTTTTCCAAATAGGCTTATAAAAGCAGCATATTTGAAATAAGGGTTTGGAAATGGTGATAGATCCAAAACCATAACTGAATCTTCATGGTTTTCTTTTTTAAAAAAATCTAGTGATTTTTTTTTTTTTTAAGCAGCACCCTTTAACATAGTTTTTTAACCATGAGGACTAGAAACAGAAACGTCCACTAGGGCTGCCAGATCTGGATTGAGAAATACCTGGAGGTTTCTGTGTGTGTGTGTGTGTGTGTGTGTGTGTGAAGCCTGAAGAGCATGGCATTTAGGAAAGACTTCAATGAGGTATGCAGCCATAGATTCTACCAGTGGCCATTTTTTACAGGTGAACTTACCTCTGTTGCCTGGAGATCAGTTGTAATAGCAGAAGACCTCCAGCCATCACCTGGAAGCTGGCAACCCTAATTCCTCCACCCATATACACAGAGGATCCTGTCCCCTGCTTATGCAAGATTGGGATGAGCTTCTTTTTGCTGATTTATCCAGATGCAGCCCCCTGTGCCACATCCTACATCGTTTGCCAGACTGTCAGGAACAGGATTGTGAGGACATAGAGCTGTGGTAAGAAAAGGAAGGACTAGCACATGTCTGTTATATGAGAGAAGCTCATTTCTGATTCCTTGGAACTTATCCACTGAAAGCTGGAATTGTGTACATTCTGTTCTGCCCCAACTGAGGCACATCCTGGTTGTAAAGCAACTTATTAGCTTAGATCATGTTTTGAGCCTGTGAAGAATCGTGGTAAAAAGAAATTACACTTCTTTGTTTTTTTGACATATTTCATTGTTTTTTGATGTATTTCATTGTTTTTTTGATGATTATTTCATTGTTAATGATGGATGTTGGGAACACAGAAGGCTGCCATGTCCCCACATTATCAGCATTGCTTAAGGTAGTGCAAACTGTTAATGTGGTTTTCAGGGAGCCTTTCATACGAATGCAACAGAAAGATACTTTACTGGTTTGGGGTAACACAGAGATGTGCGCGCAGGTGCTTCTCTGGCTTCAGTTTTCTATCTCATGTAGTTCATTTTGCGCAGTGTTTCTGAGTTTAACAGGTAGTATAACTTTTGCATCCTTAACGCTTTATGTTGGTTACAAATATAACTACAAAATATGTGTAGCTAGGCTACAGCTAGGCTCCATTCTCAGAGTTCCAAGAATTTCCCAATCCAGAGTTGGTAACCATAGGCTGACCATACGTGAACTTGGTTGCATGTAATATGGGATGGCGGCCTGTGTGGCAGTGTTCTATTTGCAAACATTAAAATTTTGGACAATGTTTGTGAAGCGGATATGACAAGATGTCAAGAATGGGTTTGCAAAGGTACTTTGGCACCCGGTCATGAACTTGTTTAATTTATTTCAGTTGATTATTTTACCACATATCTTGTGTTTGACATGGGGTAGATAACAACGCTATAAAATCTGGAGGGTTAAGACGTATGAGACCAAATTAAAATTAGCCCTAGGTTTTAAAACTAAATTGAGCAAAAAAAATCTTTTTAGAATGCTTCTAGAAAATATTTGGGTTCATGTTTTAGCAGACTGCTGTGTTTAGCTGTTATGGGTAACCAGTGGACAGTCCTTTTGTAGAACACATTTAAATTCTGCAGTCTTAAAAGGTTCTCGTCACTAAGGCTGCTATCCTACGACGACCGTAGTCTTCTGGTGTAGGCCCTGCTGAACACAGTGGAACTTACTTCTACGTAAATGTAGGACTGTACTTCCAAATCTGAAGATAGATATATAAATATAGGAAGCTGTTTAGAAAAAACCCTGCTGGAGTAAAGGCGGAAGAAAGCTGTAAATAAATAGTTTTGAACTACCAGAAGCCAAAGGAGAAGATCCAGCTATGGTTTTCTCTGCTGGGAAGGATTATACATAATTTGTATAAAACAAACATCTGCACAAATCTGTAATCAAAACTCTGTTCCAAAGAAACCTGAATTTGGTTACCAAAAAGTCAAAATTCATCAAGTCCTACGAATTGTAAAATTTGGGTTATTTTTTGGCTAGCATTTTTAAAAATATCCCTCAACATGTTTTTTTTGTTTTTCTAAATGGCTGGTTTAGTTTTGTGTTTTGTAGTTGTAGAGAATATGTTATTTTTAAAGAACACTGGAGAGAGGCATCAACACTATGTTAATAAATCCCTTCTGGTGTGAAGTGTGGGAAAGTTAATTAGGTAGACCTCCTGTTCCCTAGAGGGCATTCTAATAGTCCATCAGACTCTGAGGTGAAGGTAGCTCTGTGGTAAGCTATTGAAATTAAAAAATATTCATCTGAAATACAAGAGATTTTTTTTTTCCACTGAAATATAATTCATACTTTAGTGTAGCTGAATGTATATAGTATTCTTCATTCTGACAAAGGACCATTGTTTGTGCTACTGCTACTTAAACTAAATAGCGTACTGAAATAACATGTTCTACTTCTGGTTTCTCCAGGAAGCTTGTTTTTGTTTCCTTCATACCATCCAGTGGTTGTCAGCCAGGAGTCTGATAGGGTGGTAAGAGCTTATGGGAGAAGGCCTTGGGGGCTGTTGTGTGACATAAAATGTTTCAAATTGTATTTTATCATTTAAAAAACTATTAATTGTAAGTGTCTGAACTGATTGTTAGCCACCCTGAGTCCGCTTGCGGAGGAGGGCGGGATAAAAGTTGAAAGTAATAAATAAAATAAATAAATTTTGGTGAAAACAAAAAAAATGACATCACACCACTTTTAGGAATTGCCAGAACATCTATGATAAAAACACATAGGTTCTGGCAATTCCTAGAGCAGACTTAAATGACTTGTGGACAGGCCCGGCTCTGGGGCACATAGTGTCCCAGGCAGACCGACTGCCTACTGCCCCCTCCACAAGGGCACCCCTGCACTCCGCACCCCCCCCCCCCCGAGCAGTGCTTACAGGAGCAACTTGATCCTACTACTTCCCTGCTTCGGCTAGGGTTGCCATATCTAGCTGGGACCTCATTGGACACCCCATCCCAACTCCGCGCCGCGTTGCCCAGAAAGTAACGCAAAGGCAGTTGGGTGACTGTTTACCTGAGGCGCGCGCCGTGGCTGCTCCCCCGTGACGTTCTAAAGGGGGTCTCGCGCCTCCTCTCAAACTGCCTGAAGAGCGCGGCCACTGCAGCCACAGCTCCCACCGCCACCGCTGCTGCTGCTGCTACCTCAAATGCCGGTTTCGAAGTGGGAGGGGTGGGGGAGAAAATGAGCCGAACTCTCCTTAGTTGTCCTCATCCTCCTCCTGGCTTTGGCACATGCGTAGAAGAAGCAAGCATTTTGCCGGCTGTTGTTGCTGGGTTTTCTGCTCCTCCAAAAAAAGCCGCTGAACGGGGTGGAGGGGGCAGGGCTGTGTCGAGAAGCCCAAGAACGGGGCGAAAAGGCTGCTGGGGGCTGTAGTTTAGCATTTCAGTCAGTGTTCAAAGTGCTTTGCACGGTGCAAATTCGGACAAAATTGGGTCTTGTCGGGATGTCGGGACAAGAAGGTCCATAACGGTGACGGTCCCGATATATCGAGACGGATGGCAACCCTAGCTTTGGCGCTTCCTGCTGCTCGCTATTAAGAGAATGGGCACTGAAGCATGGAAGCAAAAGGATCGCCTGCATCACTCCTCTGCACCCCCCGCGCTCTGCACTCCCCCCCCCCCGTGCTGCTTACAGAAGCAACGCGACCCTCCTGCTTCCACGCTTGGGTGGTCATTCTCTTAATAGCAAGCAGTAGGAAGTCCCTTCCTGCTGCTCAGTATTAAAAGAATGCCTCCAAAGCGGGGAAAGCAGGAGGATCATGTCGCTCCTGTAAGCACGGGGGGGGGGGGGGGGTGGCCTCTGGGAAGCACATGGGGAGGAGGAGGGGAAGGGCTGGGCAAAGGAGGAGAACGGTGGATAAGAGGGGAAGGACCAGGCATGCGGAGGAAGAAGACTGCGGGGTGAGCAGGGAAAGGGGTGGGCTACTGAGGAAGAGAAGGGCCAGGGGGGTAGAGGAAGAGGACAGCAGGCAAGGGGGCGGAAGGGGCAGGTGGGCTACTGAGAAGGGCCAGATGGGTGGAGGAAGAGGACAGCGGGTGACCTACTGGGGGCGGGAAAGGGGCGATTGGTGGCAGCAGCGGCGGGGAAGCGGGAAAGTGTGGCAGAAGGTAAAGGAGTGGGCTGGTGGCAGTGGCGGGGGGAGGCAAACTATATGGTTGTCTTGGGCACCGGGAGGGGGGAGCCCAATTTGGCGCCTCTGCCCTTCCCGGTGCCCTAGGCAACCGCCTAGTTTGCCTAGTGGAAGAGCTGGCCCTGCTTGTGGATTTTCCTCAGAAGTGGCATCACTGATGACAATTTCTCCTCCCCCGTTATATTTCTAGAGTTACTAACTTCCAGGTTGGGTCTGGAGTTATCCCAGTATTACAACTGGTCTCTAGGCTAAAGAAAGCAATCAGCAGTCCCTGGACAAAAGGTCAGCTCCAGAGGACAGACTCAATGGTATACTCTAGGTCAGGGTATAGGAGAAATGGTAGTCCTTAAAATCTTCAGGAAGTTTGAAAGCCAGAGTTGGCAACTCTGCTATAACCTGACAAATTATTTAGTGATGGTGGTGTTCACTGAGGTTTCAGCTCAACCTTATTGTACTAGGGGTGCCAGTGCACAGGTCTGGGTGGGGATCCCCTGAACAGCCACATCTCTGCATGATGTCCCTAACATGATGATGTCACATGGAAGTGATGTCATCGCATCAGCAACATCATACAGTGATGCTTTGCTTTTTGGCAAAACTCTATGGTTTGAACTGGAATGCCTCCCAGATTCCCTCGCCAGCTCGATGAGGGGGGCTGGCAGCCCGGTATTATATTTTAATGGACTGACTTTTTTTTTTTTTTTTTTGCTGTCAAGTCACAGCTGACTTATGACCCCTGGTGAGTTTTTCAAGGCAGGAGATATTCAGAGGTGGCTTACCATTGCCTGCCTCTGCATAGTAACTTTGGATTCCTTGGTGGTTTCCCATCCAAATACTGACCAAATGACGACTCTGCTTAACTTCCAAGATCTGATGAGATTGGACTAGTCTGGGCTATTTATGTCAGAGCATATTGGTTTGTGGGCGACTGTTAGACTGCTGTTTGAAAATCTGAAATAAATGGAATTTACTCCAAAAGTAAATAACACTGTTTTGGGGGTATAAGGGAAGTACTCTGTTCCCCTTTTTACTTGGTAACAACAATAATTCAGTGAGTGACAAATGAGGATATGTTCCACTTATCTTAATAATTCATGCAGAAACTTACAGAACTCTTCCACTTCAGTTTATAGGACACTCGTAACGTTCTTGAAAGACAGTACAGAAAAACTCTAGGGGATGTTTAAGCAAGGTTTCCTGCTAATTTAGTGGTTAAAAAAAATCCAGTAACAGGAGTTTGACAAACAAATGGGATTCACCATATTTTGCATCCATGTGGGTTTCCCTGGCACAGTACCAAATTCAAGATGTTTGACTATATCTGGTAATAATGATGCACTGTGTTGTAAATAGGTGTAAGTAGCCATCTTCTCCACTAATCTCTCTCCCCCCCCCCCCCAAATGGACATCAGAATTATTCCAGTTTATGTATGTCTCTGAAGCCAGAAAAGCCCATCTCGAAGTTTGTTAGCAAACCAGTTGTCTGTTCTTTCTGTCTCTCTGGCCTGTTTATCTTTTGTGAGTAGCTTTTTCCTGTACATTGCAGCTTCGTGTGACTTTATGGCTTTCACAGCATATTGTGATTGCAGCAAAGTTCCCAGGGATACATAGGGGATACTATTCCTAATGTGGCATTCAGAGGTTAAAGAAGGAGATGAGGTACCCTCAAGGCAAGAGAGGAACTCAATGAGAAGACTTTGTGTGGGGCACCTGAAGGGATAACTTGTGTCCAATCAACCCCTTTTTCTGTTGCTGAGTCAGATCTGTCAGCCAGTGCAGCGTTAAGTTAATCACTCCATTAATACTGTAGTGGAGGAAAAGGAGGATTGGTGGCATATTAGTCAGCAAAGCTCTCCCTGCTTTCTGCCCCTGAGCCCATTCAGACGTGTGTACTGTTCACAAGCCTGGCCCATCTTACGGTGCCAGTGAAGATCACTTCCCCAGAAAGCTCCCTCATCATTATTTTCTTCTATGAGAAAAGGTTTAGGATGCTGGCTTTCTTCAATGGGAAATGCAATGCGCTCAAAGCTCTTCTGATGCAATTTGTTCAATTTTGGTATCACAGTTCAAGAAGAGTGCTGAAAAACATAGTAAGGAGCCGGAGGAAAAAGGATTGCAGAGGGTCTAGAAAACGCACACTATTGAAGTCGAATGTATTTTAGCCCAGGAAAAAAAGCTGGATATGCCGATGGTAGAGCGTTTGAAAGGATCGCAGAAAAGGAGAGAGAATTGTTGTCTGCTTAGACTTAAGGATGAAGCAATGAGTTTGAGCGATGAAGAATCCAGATGTAGATGTAGGTTAATTGTAAGGAAGAAATGTAGGGCCTCCCCATGTTGAGGCCACAGAAAATTGCTTCCATGTGGCTGTGTTCCATGCAGTAGCTGTAACGCTTGAAAATAGCTTTCCACCTGGCTCGACGTAATAGCATGGGATTCTGTGCCAGCCGTAGAGACTGCTGGGCCTTCACAGCTGTTGAATGGTTTCGGTAGAGAGATGTATAACATACGTCGCAGGCTCTGTTTCTTGGGGAGATTTTCAGGGAGTGGAAAGACTTCCCTCAGTGTAAAAGCCACTAGGCGACACCGCTTACGTGTCCTTGTTTGTGAAGGAAGTTCCAGATCTGTTTGGCTAGACAGCAGCAGCATTGTTGATGGGATATGGTGTGTTGTCGCAGCGCAAGCTACAATATTTTGTTAGTGGGGAAAATGCCATTTTCCTGGCCTGTTCTGTTTTATGAGCTTTTATGTGTTTTCTTTCTCTCTCTCTCTCCCCCCCCCCCGCCCCTTTTCACTGGAGGAGTTTTTCATAGTGTACATCTAGTAGCAATGTCATACGTGACTTTTTGAAGGACTTGGTAAAAAAAAACAGCATATTTTCTGCCCCCCCTCCCCCCGTGTGATGCTGCCTTTTTCCAGAAGCACTTTCCCCTTGCTTCTGTGGAATGGTTGCTTGCCAGCATCCATTCTGAAGGTTCTTGCACACATAGAGGTGTTGGGAAGTGCCAGCCAGCCTTATGTGGGATATGCAATGCACACTGGGATGTTCCAGTACTGCAGAAAAGTACGTTGTGGTACACATCGACTGATCGTCTTGGAAAGTCCAAAGCAATCTCTTGGCTCCTGCGCAGCCCCTTGATTCTGTTAATGTTGCTATGCTCCATACCATGCAGGGATGCATTATTAAATTCTCTTTATATCACTGGATTAAGCCCAGAGGTACAATGTATAATTTGCCAATGCTGCATCGCTGCTACAGATATAAGAAGCTCTGCTGATCTGGTTCCTCGAAAGTGACTTTTCAGTAGTCGGGGCAGTTTATCACCTGCAGTTTTCAGTATGAGAAGTATTTACCTGATTTATAGAGCTCTAAATATTCTGAGTGAATATTGGGAAGGGTTTTTTTTTTGGAGGGGGGGGTGCCTTGCTGAGAAGATAGGCATATTTCACGAATTGCTAGCAGTGATGTGGCGGCTGTGGCTATGGGGTAGCTTCCTTTAACCAGGGTCTGGTCACCTCAGTGTAGTAGTAATACTGTTGTCCCCACCCCCTCCCCATCCACATGACGGCTCCTTTCCAATATGAACAGATGAGACAACATTGCTTCTGCTAATGCATGAATCGGAGCTAATTTTTCAGTGCCGTTCAAGGATATCATCATAATGTGGTATAAAAATGTTACCAGAGATAGATTGGAAAGATGGATTTGTAAGATAGCCGCCCGACAGTACAGAGAGGGGCGAGTCCTTCTGGAAATGATTTGTGATTATACTCTGGAGATTTTTAATTAGTTGGCGTGCACAAGCGTGCATTTGATGCTGGTGTGCTTGGGCTTTGATAGAAAGAAAACCCAGCCGGAACTCATTTGCATATTAGGCTACACCGCCTAACACCAAGCCTGCTTGGAATTGCGTTTCTGCTCAAAAAAGTGTCCTGATTTAAGGACTTTATTTTTTTATTTTTGGTTTGGGGGGATATGACATTATGATTTGATCTGGTAGCACATGACTGTTCATTTTTAGCTTGGCTGAAAATAGACATTCCTCCCAATACTTTCTTCCTTGCTTCTTAAGGCACTGGGTACATCTGCAGAGAAAGTATCTCCTCTTTCAAAATTGTACCTCCTTTTCATCTGTGTCATAAATGATATCCTAGTAATAATGAGAGACGGGCATTAAACAAAGAAGCTTCTCATGAACCCTGTCTATGAAGATGGCAGTGTTCTGTGTTTTTATCCTGCCTACCCTTGGGATGCTAGCCTCCAGGAAGAAGAAGAAGAAGATGATGATATTGGATTTATATCCCGCCCTCCACTCCAAAGAGTCTCAGAGCAGCTCACAATCTCTTTTACCTTCCTCCCCCACAACAGACACCCTGTGAAGTGGGTGGGGCTGGAGAGGGCTCTCACAGCAGCTGCCCTTTCAAGGACAACCTCTGCCAGAGCTATGGTTGACCCAAGGCCATGCCAGCAGGTGCAAGTGGAGGAGTTAACCACTACACCAAACTGGCTTAGGAGGGACCTGAGCATCTCTCAGAATTACAGCTGTTCTCCCTCAGAGTCAGAGGACATCTGAATGGGTTATTCCCATGGTTCTCTTGGGAGGCAGGCAATACTTTTTTCTTCTTCCCTTTGGCACCCTCGGAATAACCCTGAGCTTTCAGTTTCGTTCCTGCCTCTACTTCTATTTTTTCTTTCGTTGTTTCTTTCAAACTTCTTTCCTGTCTTCTGAACTTACCTGGATTCCTCCCCTGCCTTTTACTATTTCCCCTCCATCTGTGCTGCTCTTTGGTGGGGACAGCAATCGAATTACAGACCCATGGAGGCAAGGCAGCCCAATGGGTTCCTTTCGGAAGGGGAGGAAAGAGACTGTTCTACCACGGCCACGCCTGCACAGGAACCAGCTGGGGCCGACGTTCTTTCAGAGCACAACCATGCCAGCACCAAGGAAGCCGCCGCAGGGAAGCGCAAAAACAAGCGGCCCAGATCAGAAGACGTCCCAGGAGGGTCAGGACGCGTGGCGAAACATGGCGGCGGCCATTTTGGAAGGCAGTGCCTCCCGCTCTTTCAGCATGGCCCTCTCGTGGCCGATTCTGCAGCGGCCAATGGCTCATGGAGGGACCTCATTTTTTAGGTGTCTGCCTCTACTTCTGCAGGACCGGGTAACGTTGCTGCGACCTCAGACTCGAGTGATTTTGATTCTCTCCTGCTCCTCCGTCAACTTATGCTAGATTTTATGCAGGCTTAGCATGGCAGGGGCTCTTATGCCTTCCAATCCTTCCACCACCCCCAACCTTCTCCCTTCCTGGCCAACTAAGGCAGCACGCAAGGAGCCCAGGCTTAATGTGGAAATAGACTCAGACTCTTCAGACCCTGAGGGAGAGGAGAGGGAGGAGGGGGAGTTTCTCTCCGATGAGGAAGAGAATGACCAGGCTAAGGTCCCTGAACTTCCTAATCGTCTGTTTAAGTCAGAGGATTACCAATATCTGGTCACCAAGACACAGACTGCCCTGGAAATATGCGACCTTCCTGCTGAAGAGGAACCTAAGCCTTCTCAGGCTAAGAGATTTAAATCCAGAACCAGTGGCAACACTGAATTCCTGCCCAAGGAAGAGACTTCTGAAAAAGTCTTTCCTTTCCCTCAGTATTTTGAGAAGCAACTTAGATCACATTGGGAGAAACCAGCTTCTAGTAAGCAGTTTCCTCATGCAATGACGTATTTGTATGCCTTACCTATGTACACTAATGAGATTTTATAGGTCCCAGCAGTGGATGGTCCCATGGCAGGTCTTCAGTCTTCAGAGCTACTAGCAGAGGACGGGCATGGCATCATCAAGGATGCCTTAGACAAGAAGGTGGAGGTTGCTCTCAAGAGAGTTCATGAATTGCTGGCCATGATGGTGAGGGCATCTTCTTCTGCCTCCTTAGTCTCCAGGGCATCCATTGCCTGGCTGCGCAAGCTCCTGGACTTGATTCCTGAAAACAACAGACGTGGTTTGGAAAGCGTTAACTGCCTCCTTAAGGCAGCACCCTTCATAGCACATGCAACCTTAGATGTCATCTCAGGAGCTTCCAGAGCCGTTGCGCCGAACACAGTAGCCTGAAGGCTTTTGAAAGCGTTAACTGCCTCCTTAAGGCAGCATCCTTCATAGCACATGCAACCTTAGATGTCATCTCAGGAGCTTCCAGAGCCATTGCGCCGAACACAGTAGCCTGAAGGCTTTTATGGCTTAGAGCCTGGTCGGCTGACCTGTACTCCAAGTCTATTGTAGCTGTGTTTCCCTTCTATGGAGAAAAGCTCTTTGGTGAAGCATTGGAGAATATCCTTGTGGAAATGCAAGATAGGAAGAAGGCTATGCCCAGATCCATTCACCTCTCCGACAAATGAGGTTTTCAGCCCTTTCATTCTCACCACTCCCTACCCAGATTTCGACAAGAGACTAAGAGATCATCATGGGAGTCCTCCAAGTTGTCCTCCAAACGGGGCTCCTTCGGATCCAAGTTCAGCAAGTTTGGCCCCAGCAAATCCGACTGTGCAGATCAAGACAACAAAACCAAGCAGGCATGACTGCGCCGAATTTCCGGTTGGTGCCAGACTGCGGCACTTCCTTCCAGCCTGGCAAGCCTCTCAGGCGGACTCTTGGGCATTGGAAGTGGTCTCTCAGGGCTACTCTTTTGAGTTTTCCAATTTCCCCCCCAACAGATTTCTCAGGTCTCCCCCGCCAGGAGCCCCCAAAACCGCCTAGCCATTGCCAGGGTGATACAACATCTGTTGAATATTCAAGCCATCGAGCCAGTACCCTCCGGGGAACAGGGCCAGGGGGTCTACTCCATCTTATTTCTGATTCCCAAGAAAAACGGTGACTGGCGGGCCATTCTGGACCTCAAGTTTCTAAACCACCATGTCAAACTTCCGGATGGAGACCTTGAGATCGATTGTGGAAGCTCTTCAACCCGGGAAGTTCCTAGCATCAATAGATCTGACAGAGGCCTACCTCCACGTCCCAATTTATACAGCTCATTGGCGTTTTCTTCACTTTTTTATAGAAGACCATCTTCAATACACGGCATTACCTTTTGGACTAGCCACAGCCCCAAGGTTGTTCTCCAAGGTGCTCATCAATTCAGTCGTCTATCTCAGACAACAGGGCATCCATGTTCACCCATACCTAGACAATCTGTTGATTCGATCGGGCACAAAGGACAAATGCTTGCAAGACACCAATTCCACCGTTAGGTGCCTGCAATCTCATGGGTTCTTGGTGAACCATTCCAAGAGTGTTCTCACGCCCACCAAGCGCTTGGAACACCTGGAAGCGATCCTGGACACCTGCAGCAACAAGCTGTTCCTGCTAGAGATCAAGGCCAACAGAATAAGAGAGTCTGCCTCCCAGGTCCTGTGCAATCACTTATCCTCTCTATCCCACCTGGCAAAGATCATGGACCTCCTTATTTCCACAACAGATATGATTCAGTGGACCTGTTTACATTCTAGGCCCCTGCAGAAGTTCCTGAGACCCTACCAGGGGGCGATCATGCAGTGCCGGGAAATGTCCTTGAGGGTTCCAACAAGAGTCAGGTCCAGTCTTGTTTGGTGGACTCACTTGAGCAACCTACTGCAGGGGAAAGTTTTTCACATCCCTATCCTCAAAGAGATCTTCACAGATGTCAGTCTGCAAGGTTGGGGGGCAGTTCTGCAGGAGAACCCAGTTCAGGGTCTCTGGACCCCATTGGAATCCAAACTACCTATCAACGTTCTGGAACTTGGAGTGATTCGTTTAGCTCTACTTCACTTCAAGTAATCAGTATCCAACCATCATCTTCTGATTCGGATGGACAACATGTCTGCCAAAGCATACATAAACAAGCAGGGAAGGTCTAGTTCTCCTCAACTACACCTGGAGGTGATGCACATTCTTCAGTGGTCAGAGAAGAACCTCACCTCAATTTGAGTGGAGCACATCAAGGGACAGGACAGTATTCAAGCCGATTGGTTGAGCAGGCAAACCATCTCCGAAGCAGAGTGGAGTCTTCATCCAAGACTATTCCTTCTCATTTTACAATCACTGGGCAACCCAAAGGTAGATCTATTTTCCTCTTACCTGAACAGGCAGCTCCCTCATTTCTTCTCCTGGTACCAACACCAGGAAGCGGAACAGATAGATGCTCTAACATCTTCCTGGCCTCAGGAGCTACTGTATGCTTTCCCTCCACTACCACTTCTACCCAAAACCATCAGGAAGATCAGAGAACAGAAAGCAGAGGTTATTCTAGTGGCACCTTGGTGGCCACGGCATCCTTGGTTTTCCATGATTCAGGCATTGTCAATGCAAGAACTGTTGATCCTTCCAGCAACTCCAGACATGTTACTCCAGGGTCCGGTCTGGCATCCCAATCCAGAGTGGCTACATCTAACCGCCTGGAGATTAATCGGGACAACTTCCATCGGTTAGGATATTCACCGGAGGTTACGGATACCATCTTCGCATCTCACCGCCAATCTACTATTTGCATATACAACACTACCTGGAAGGCGTTTGTTAGGTGGTGCAGAGGCAAAAAAATCAGTACCTTGTCTCCTTTGGTCGCTTTGGTTCTCTCCTTCCTGCAGGATGGTCTTCAGGCTGACCTCAAACCTTCTACACTTCGTAGACAAGTCGCAGCTTTATCTACTGTCTTACCCCTCATCAGCGGATACAGACTATCCCATCACCCTCACGTGAAGTTGTTTTTGCAGGGTGCAACAGCCAAGTGTCCACCTCAAGTTCATTGCTTCCCAACATGGAGGTTGAATGCTGTTCTTGCATCTCTCACAAAACCACCGTTCGAACCTATCAGGGAGGTGGGGCTAAGATGGCTTCATATGAAGACACTTTTTCTCGTGGCGATTACTTCGGCACGGAGGGTCTCCGAGCTAGGTGCCTTATCCATCAAGACCGGCCTATGCGTCTTTCACTGGGACAAGGTGGTACTCAGAACGAATCCATCCTTCCTTCCTGAAGCCGTCTCTAGGTTCCACCGCACAGGAGTTGTGTTTACCAACCTTTTGTCCTCAGCCGAAGCATCCCAAGGAGATCGTGTGGCATACCCTGGATGTTCGGAGAGCCTTGAAGGTCTACATCTCCAGAGTTCAAGAGATTCGCAAATCAGATGGCCTGTTCATCAACATAGCTCCTCCCAGACTTGGGGACAAGATGTCCAAAAGTGCCATCAGTTCAGTACTAAAGACCTGCATTGCGAAGGCCTACAAAGCATCAGGCCTGCCAGTGCCAAGAGGCATCACGGTACATTCTCTTTGCTCGGCAGCTACTAACGCAGCTTTCCTTAACCAGGCATCATCTGAGGAAGTGTGTCGAACAGCTACCTGGTCATCCATCTCGACCTTCATCCGCCACTGTAAGATTCACACAACAGCTTCAGCTGAAGCAGCCTTCGGAAGAAAGGTATTACAACGTATTCTCACGACCAGAGACAATAAAGAAGAAGACCCACCCAACTGAGGGACACTGCTCTGTGAGATGGGAAAGGAAGCAGGCTGGAAAGATATCTCCTGGCTAGAATAGGTTATTTTTAATTTAACAGCAGAAGGCTCTGTCTGGCTAATGTAACAAATAGACCAAATCATATAGACTCCATAGGTGAGTTTTGTATACATGTATTTTGTATATAAACCTCATGTCTCCCTCTACCACTGTCTATGAAGTTGTGACCCCAGTTGGCCTATACCTTGGGCTTTTGCTTGCGGTCGAAATCATGGTCCTGACCTGGATGGGTGAGGCTAGCCCAATCTTGTCAGATCTCAAAAAAGGTAAGCAAGGGTTGGCTCTGGTTAGTATTCAGATGGGGGACCACCAAGGAATTCCAGGCTATTTGGATTCCACCAAGGAATTCTGTGCAAAGGAAGGCAATAGCAAACCACACCTGAATGTCTCTTTTCTTGAAAACCCTACAGGATCGTCATAAGTTGATTGTGACTTGATGACACTTTATACACACAAAATTATAGTGTATGCCCTGTGAGTTATTGAGGATATGTCAGACTTGTGCTTAGTGTAACAAAACTAGGTTAGGTGGAAGTCTGCATGGACTCCCTCATCCTGAAACTGGTAGCTACCTTTCCTGTAAAAAAAGGTAGTCTCCTGTGCAAGCACGAGTCGTTTCTGACTCTGGGGTGACGATGCATCACGACGTTTTCACGGCAGGTTTTTTACGGGGTGGTTTGCCATTGCCTTCCCCAGTCATCTACACTGTCCCCCCAGCAAGCTTTTTACCAACCTCAGAAGGATGGAAGGCTGAGTCAACCTTGAGCCAGCTAACAGAACCCAGCTTCCACTGGGATCAAACTCAGGTCGTGATCAGAGAGCTTGGACTACAGTACAGCTTTACCACTCTGCACCGCGGGGCTGCCATACAATTCCTGTATTTCGTTGCTAATAAATGGATGTTGTTCTGAACATCCCCATCCCTGCTTTGTGAACTTAAGAGCAGGAGCCTAAGTGAGTAGTACTCTATTCTTGAAGTGCAAGCAAAAGGGACCGTCACACTTTTTGTCTCCTTCCATGTGTCTCTGTCAGGCAGCCATCTGTTGGCTGTCTCACTACTTAGGGTGGTCTGTCTGGCATTGACCAAAGCTCAGGCCTTTTCCACTGTGTCATTTTGGCTCTGGCTTTATGGAATGGGCTTCCTGAAGAGGTGAAGTGGGGCCCCTTCTTGGAGATCTTCAAGGAGGTGCTGCAAAGCTTACCTGTTTTCCAGGGCTTTTGGGGGGATTTCAATGGCAGGTGTCTTTTTTGGGGTGGGGAGAGAGATTTCAGGTTTGCTATTTTGGAAATGTTCAGTGCTGTTTTAAGATACCTTGAACCACAAGGGAAGACAGCATATGAATGTTTTAATAAATAAATAATCCTTGCACACAGCAGAAGGGGTGTAGGCACACAGGAGTCTCATCACTCTCATCGGAGAGCCAGTTTGGTGTAGTGGTTAAGTGTGCGGACTCTTACCTGGGAGAACCGGGTTTGATTCCCCACTCCTCCACTTCCACCTGCTAGCATGGCCTTGGGTCAGCCATAGCTCTGGCAGAGGTTGTCCTTGAAAGGGCAGCTGCTGTGAGAGCCCTCTCAGCCCCACCCACCTCACAGGGTGTCTGTTGTGGGGGAGGAAGGTAAAGGAGATTGTGAGCCGCTCTGAGACTCTTCAGAGTGGAAGGTGGGATATAAATCCAATATCTTCATCTTTATCTTCAGCTTGTTGAGCCGATTATTAGAGA
The DNA here is from genome assembly GCF_032191835.1 of Heteronotia binoei. Lineage (NCBI taxonomy): Eukaryota > Metazoa > Chordata > Lepidosauria > Squamata > Gekkonidae > Heteronotia > Heteronotia binoei. The sequence continues at coordinate 25,819,454 of NC_083238.1, read as the reverse complement.
GAGACCCCCTCCAAATCAGGGCATGTTGGAGCAGGGATTACCCCCCTCCCCCCCACGTTCACCACATTTGGGAAACCCCTTGTGAGAGTGAATCTTTTTTTCCTTCTTCACCTGTTTTATGTGTTTCCTCACTTAGCACGGTATATCAACTTAGGAACTGAAGGCTGCGTTCTTTTACACACCTTATTCATGTCTCTTAAAATATTTTAATATTTGTACTGGAAAATGTGTCACCTGTGACTGAACAGATATGAGGGAAGTTGTGCCTGGAAGGTTGGCACTTGCTGCTTAGAGTGGGTGTAGAGTTGCCAACCTCCAGATGATGCCTGGAGCTCTCCCAGAGCTACAAGCCCATCTCCATACTACAGAGATCACTTAAAGGTAAAGGTAGTCCCTTGTGCAAGCACCAGTTGTTTCTGACTCTGGGGTGACGTCGCATTACGACGTTTTCACCGCAGACTTTTTACGGGGTGGTTTGCCATTGCCTTCCCCAGTCATCTACACTTTACCCCCAGCAAGCTGGGTACTCATTTTACCAACCGCAGAAGGATGGAAGGCTGACTCAACCTTGAGCTGGCTACCTGAACCCAGCTTCCACTAGGATCAAACTCATGTCATGAGCAGAGCTTGGACTGCAGAACTGCAGCTTACCACTTATCGGCATGGGATTCCCTTACTCTGGAGGAAATAGCAACTTTGGAGGGCCAACTCTTATGATATACCACTGAGTCTAGGAGAAGTGGAAATCCTAGAGTAACATCACATCCCTGCTGAGCTCCCTCTTCTCCCCAAATCCACACTCACCAGGCTTCACCCTGATGCTCCAGGAATTTCCCAACCCAGAGTTGGCAACCCAAAGTCGGCAAGTTTAACAAAACTTTGGGTTTTTTTGGGCCATCCTAAACAGTTACACCTTTCTAAGTTTGACAAAGTTGGTGGGTTTAGAAGGGTGTAAAGTAGTGTTCCCAACTCCAGGTTCAGAAATTCCTGGAGATTTGAGGCTGAAGCCCTGGGAGGGCAGCATTTAAGGAGAGAGGGATGAATGGGGATGGTATTTCATGGAATCCACCTTCTGAAGTTGCCATTTTCTCCAGGGGGCTGACTTTTGTCGTCTGGAGATCAGGTGTAATTCTGGGAAGACTCTAGTCTCCACTCAGAGGTTGGCAACCCTGGGTGTAACTGCTTAGAATGACAAGGTCTGCAGGATGCAACTTGAAAAGCCACGCTGTCAAAAATAAGTGACCGCTTCACTGTGGGACTTTACTGTATGAAGATTCTGTCTCACAACTTCTTGTGACTTTTTAGAACTAAAAGAAACTATTATTTCATTAGTTCCCAACTAGGTTTGCCAATCCCCAGGTGGGGGCAGGGGATCCCCTGGTTTGGAAGCCCTCCCCCAGCTTCAGGGTCATGGGGGGGGGAAGGGAAATGTCTGCTGGGTACTCCATTGTTCCCTATGGAGACCAATTTCCATAGGGTATAATGGAGAATTGATCCATGGGTATCTGGGGCTTGGGGCCCCCCTGTTTTTTGAGGTAGAGGCACTACATTTTCAGCATAACATCTTGTACTTTTCCCCAAAACATTCCCCAAGTTTCAAAAGGATTGGACCAGGGGGTCCAATTCTGTGAGCCCCAAAAGAAGGTGCCGCTATCCTTCATTATTCCAAACGGAGGAAAAGCTTTTAAAAGGTGTGCAGTCCCTTTAAATGTGATGGCTAGAACTCCCTTTGGAGTTTAATTATGCTTGTCACAACCTGGCTCCTGGCTCCACCCCCAGTGTTTCCTGGCTCCACCCCAATGTCTCATAGCTCCACCCCCAAAGATCGCCAGATATTTCTTGAATTGGACATGGCAACCCTATTCTTAACACATGTAATACGTTGCTTGCAAAAGTGGTTGTCTCCACACAGTTTAGAAGAAGAGGACAAAATAGAGATGAGACCTGTTCTAGACTTCTGGTAGCCAGAGACTTGGGGGGGATGACTCTCTCTCAACTATGCCTTTTTGTGAGCATGCTGGGAGCACCTGGTTGGTGGAGACCAGATCGCTAGACTCAAATGAACCTTGCTTCTCTTCCAATAGGCAGTTCTTGTGATCTTATATTGCCTTGGCAATATTTTAATTGCTAAATAAATCCAGAAATATAATCCAGTGAGGAAATTAAGCTTCTACCCTGTGGATGATTGACAGGATATACCACCCCTGCCTAAAAGCCCAAACCCTTAATCTTTCTAAGCCACCCTATTGAATAGATGGCTTTTACAGCTTTTCTTTTTAGGCTCTCTTGCAGTGAAAAAGGGCAGGGGCTTTTAAGAACCCAGAGGGTCTTCGTGGCCCCCTTAATACTGCTTAGGAGGAAAGCATGCCTGAATATTTGTGATGGCAGCTGTGATAACTTGGCATCAGAATTGAATGAATTGACTCTCCAGTAGAAGTATTAATGAGCATGCTGATAAGTGTGTTAATGCTGTTGTGATGATACTTTTCGAACGACGTCATTAAAAGTGGGTGTTTTTTTAAAAAAAAAATAGTGAAGCTGTGAAACTGCAGAAAGTATGCTTTAAAAGATGCTCTTAAACATTTCAGCTTGGTGGCCACACCTTCTGTAGCATAGTGCTGTTGGTTAGAATTTAGAATAGCTTTTGAGTGTTTGTCCTTGAAGTAGAAATGCTTCATTTGTTTTCTAAAGAAGTGTTAGAGAGAGGGTGTCCCCCCCCCCCCTTTACCTATTCTGTAATGAGATCGAAATACAATCATCCTTACTGAAGCATTCCTCTTCTGAGTTTCTTTTCAAGATATTTTAATATTCTGCTGTAATAGAAACGGCAAGTGCATAAATCAATTGTGCAAATAAGTCAAAATAAGTCTTTCTCTCTCCCTCCTTTTTGTTTCAGCCCAGATGTTTCTCAGTTCCAATATTTGCCCTGCCCATATATTTGCAGCTCAATTTCTGACCATATGCTCTTGTCCACCAAGGCCCCCCCCCTCTCCATTTCCATTCGGATAACTGCGCCACTTATGAAAGGGGAATGGTTTCAGCTTGGAACAATAGCAAGGAAGGAGGAGGATGACTCTGCTTTTGGAAATCTTATGAGCCCATTTCCAAAACAAACAAACCAAAATGAGATTTGAGATTCTGATCAATACATTTTAAATTTTTTTTTTGAAAAATTGCAAGGAGGTGGCTCTCTCTCTGTGTGTGTGTGTGTGTGTGTGTATGTTTATAATTAGCTCATCCTATGCTTTTAAAGGAGCCTCTGTGCTCGATTATTTTAATTTGATTGCAACCAGGATTATTTGATTGCAAACCAGGATGCTAACCTTTTTTCCACCTTGTCATACATTTTGCTCTTGCCTCCCCTCTCTCCCCACCCCCCTTTCCACCCGCCCTTTCTTTTCATGAAACTAAACAAATTGAAAATAATGATTGGTAACCATTTGCAGGGCTGAAATTCCACGTATGGCAGTTAACTCTGTTTTACAAAACGGCTCCCAATCTAGTGAATTACAGAGCAGTTCTTGTGTGCCAGCAAATAGCAACAAGCAGTTTAGAGTTCCTCTGGACAAAGACAGGCAGCCAGCATTTCATTATGCCTAGTCACTTTGTGTGGTGGGAGGGGGTGGAGTGGTAGTGGTGAGGGAGAGGGAGAGAGAGAGAGAGAGCGTGCGTCAGAGAGCCCCCGATAAACAATTCAAAGTAATGCATTTGGAAACTGAGTGAAACCATCCCCTAATTGTTTAATTTGATCAGAATGGGGTGGGGATGATCTGTAAAACTGCACACAGAAGAGAACGAAAGAGTCATGGGGATGTCGGCTGGATCACCCTTTTCATATCTGTAGTGTATTTTTAATAGCTGGTGACTAGCCTGTTTTAGGATTTAAATCACTCATAGGCCTTTACTCATGGACCGAGGAATTCCTTAAAATAAGACAGCTTGCTCTAACCCCCCCCCCCGAAGATATAGGAGGGCAGTAATTATTTATAATTACCCCTCCCCCCCATTGCCACCTTTCTATAATAGTGATGTGAACTCAAGAATAACAGGATATACATTTATTTATGCTAGTGAAAGCAATGTTTCAGGACACCAAGTGAACATGTTTTCAAATGAACTGTGGCATCCTGTTAAAATGAGTCTATTTATGCTACATTTTTAAAAGCGTTATTTGACTGTATCTAAAGAAAGTTGCTTAAAACTGGCAGTAATATTGAGTTTGAAGGACCCTACGCAGTCCATAAATTCTCCGGTGTCTACTGGATTTTTCATCAGGGAGACTTCCAATAAAAATGATCTATTTTAGAAATAATATTGTTTAGTAGGTTGAAATGTGGTGTAATAAAATTAGACCTTCAGTCTTCCAAAGTTACTACTTAGATGGAACCCTTGGGATGGCAAAATGGCTGTATAAGCAGATGAATCAGACAGTTCCACTGATGGATACATTTGTCAGTCTCCGTTACAGATATAATATATTCTCATATCTGTAATCCTGACACTGTTACATCCAAATGAAATCAACATGAGGTTGTCATCTTTAAGCAAATATGTTAAGTGTTGTCTTTTGTGCTGTGGATTTGAAAGAAAGGGGCCCAAGGGAGGTAGCATCATGCAAATGGAACAAATCCCATTTCTTCTGAGCCGTGCCTGTTTTTTTCCCCCCTCCCCTCTTCTTCATGGCAGCTGGCTGTGTTATCTTTGTGTGTTTCTCTGAGTGCTGACAATTCTTTCAGTGATCTAAGTTAGGGCACATTAGAAAGTGGAAACAGCTGTCTGTCGCTATACTGAGAGACGTGTTTGCTCTACTGCAGAGATGAAGGACCATGAATCCTTGACTCTCCCCCCCCCCCCCCCTTTTACTTTCCAACACGATCAACATTCAGACACACAGATTGTCTGCTTGGACAGTTTTTTGTTCTGACTGACAGCGTCGAGCATAGACAATTTAAAAAAAAAAAACATAGCGTGCTATGCTTGGAATTGGAATATCCCTTTCTTTATTAATCTTCTCGTTTAAACCATCCGTTCATCGTTTCAGGAAAGGTTAAAGCTGGGAACGATGGGAACATTTCTTTTTTAAATGAATAAGCTCCTAATGAAATACCTTGAATGAACTCCGGGTAGCTAGTGCTTTTTTTTTAAAAAAAGAAAGAAATTAGCACCTGATTAATGTGGCATTGGAGGCTGAGGAAAGTGCAGGATCCCCTCCCATTGTTTTAAGCTACATATTCGAATGAAATGCCAGAAAATTTTATTTTTAGCAGTGAGCTAAATAAAAAAAAAAATGAAATTTTGTTTGAACACTAAGCAAACATCTCTTCTATGATAGTTGTTGCCCTTCAGTAGGCTAGTTTTCTTTTTTTGGAGCGGGGGGGGGGTGTGTCTAATTGAATCTTCTATTGGTGGAGGGCAAAAAAAAAAAATCCTAACTGAATATGTTGTGATCTACTATGCTGTATTTATCATTGAAGCACCGGGTGCTTTGGCAAAATCTCAATTCAGATTATACTGACATGGAATATGCACTTGTTAGTATATGTTCCTTTAATAAGGCAGGCTTCTGTGAAAGAACTCCACCCCCCCCCCCGCCAAAACATTTGTTAAGCATACTTAGTCCTTCGACCCAGTTTAGCAATGCAGACATGGCTGTTTAGCATGTACACAACAATATCATGGGAACTGGCTGTATCAACCAGGACATGAATGTACCTCAGGTTGATGCTGTTGTCATGTTATTTATTTTCTTTTTTCCCCATCCTTCCTGTAGCCTGCATTTCTACATCAGTTGCTGTTGCAGATTTAACTTGGTTCAGGGAGAACAGAAGCTTTGCTTTATGTAGACAGGGGTGTGTTTAAAAATAAAAATAAAAATGGACAAGTCACTTATTTTAAGTGCTTAGCAGAAATGTGTTGTGTGTGTGAGAGAGAAACCTTGTCTTCCTTCAGCGATGTGGGGGGTGGGGGATCAGAGATCCTGCAGCAGAAAGATTTCTGTTAATTGTGAGAAAGCAAGGCTTGGGTGGACATAGAAGAGGGCATTTGCTTGGGGATACTGACAAATTTCAGATACCAGTGTGCAAGCTGAAATGAAAATAAGATTCCAGTTGCATTTCTCCAGACAGACTTTTTGCTGAGTTGGACCGGAGTGTCTGTGCAGTTCAACATTTTGCCTCTTGGAAAAAAAAGATCATATTTTTAAATACCTTCAATGGGAAGCCATCCTGCGCATGAGCCTTATTGATTTTCAGGCATGGGTAACTGGGCACAGGATCACAGTCTAAATATTGATATTTGAAGCCCTGTGAGAAGATCCCTTTGAAAAACGTTAAGTTTTCCTTCTTCAAAGACACACTATTGCATATCTCCCCCCTCCCTTAGTGATGCATTTTGGTATAGACTGATCTTCCTGGACTGGTTTCCTGATGAGTGTTTGTGGAGTTGCTCCATGAAAGTGTTTTCCTTTTATGGTCCTGTGAATGAAAAATGTATAAATCAGGTTTTAACTTTGGAAACCAACTTTTAAATTCAAGTCATCATTTTAGCACGGTTGACGCTTGTAAACTTCCCTCTCCTCGGTCTGCTAGTTAAAAGTGAGGAGTGCATATTTGCATCTGTAAGCAAACTGGGAATCCGTTGGAGTGCACAATTCCCCCATGGAAAAGGCAAGGTTTAGCAGTAATGCTTTTAATCTGGACTTGTAGAGGATTCAGGAGCATCCATAGATCTGCTCCAGTAATTACCATACCCCAAGTGACACTGGCAGAGACATTTGCCTAAAAACTTGATGTCTTCATTACACTGTTTACATTTTAATTAGAAACATGAAAATTTACTGATTCATACGGACCGCTGTAGTTTAAGTGGGTTCGTTCTCTCTCCAGTAAATCATTTAATAATAAAAAAGAGCCCTGCGGTCAGCATATGTAGTTTACTAAGAATCATTCATGGGAATAATGTGTTAGCATTAGAAGCTGCTTTTAAAATATGTTTTTAGTTTACCAGAGGTGGAATTTGCATATAAATTAGAGAATGGCATTTTAAATTGGCCATCATTTATGCATGATACTACACATATGCAAATTGCATGTGTGCATAATATATGCACGCATACCAGTGTGTTAGGCTTAAATGTTTTAACACCAGAGCGCAAGCCACGTTTCACAAATAAATGCTTAACGTAAACTGTGTTACATGCTGGAAGAAAATGGTGCGCTGTTTACATATGCATTCACATATATGCTTGGTTGTATGTATATCCCCCCTCTCAGTGAGTATATATAGAGATGTAAAACCATGTATATGTATATTATTTCCCCTTGACTTTTGCATGTACCTGTCAGCACCAGTGCCCTAGAACAACTCCCACTAGAAGCAAGCTGGCCTGAAGCGTTGGCGCCTGTCACTGTCCATTCCTGAGTCAGCAGCATGTCCATTGCTTGAATTGTGCGACAGTCACTCATCCCGTTTTCTCCTCCCCAGGGGGGCAACCGTCCTCCTCATCACTGAGAATGACCCTTCTGTCTGGCATGCTCGAGATCCCGAATCCCCCCCACTTTGGTGTGCGAGTTCAAATCCCAACTCCTGAAGGCAGAACTGGGATTCCAGCTAATGACTCAGAGATACAGAGGGTCAATGCTCTGGTGAGCTGGAGTACTGAGCCATTGCACCAGCATAGTTGTACTTTCCTTTATTTTCTTCCCAACCCCACCAACTCACCATTTCCTTCCTCCTTTCCTTGTTAGAGATTGTGTGTATAGCAGGCTAAACAGAAGCACTAAATTAACACTCCTAATTTTCAAATGGAGCGATCTGCATTTGATTTGTGGCCAGAAATACTAAAGATTGTTGTCTTTTCTATTTTTTAAAATAACTCTTATGGTGTACTTTAATTCTGTCCTTATATCTGCAGATTGATTGTTCCCTGAGCTACTGTATGCAATGAATGGAAACCCAGTTACAGTGAATGAATGGGTGGACCATAGCAATCATGCCTACTATTTATGTTTTATTTTAACTTTCTAACGATTCTGGATTTTCTTAGTAAGAAAGGACTGTCTTACTAGCATTGTCTTCCCTGTGAAAAGCCCTCTCTTTTATTTTGTACATTTTAATGTTTGAAGGAAGTTTAGAATACTTGTAGATACGTAAAATGAAATCATATGGCATGATTGACTCTCCCCATCAGGATGAATTAGATTACTATGCTCATTTTTCATTCACAAAAGATGCTGTTCAGTGTGTGTGTATGTGTTTATTTAGTCAAAGCTTGTACATTCTAGACTCATCTTTTGACTAGTGCAGTGTTCAAATATGGTCAAGGAAACTGCAAGAGTTGTGAACTATTATTTTGATGGCAATGGAACAGCACTTTGAAGAAGATCCATTTCAGGTCTTGCCTTCCTTAAGATGTGATCTTTGTATTTGGGGAGATATTTTCACATGGTTGGCATAACGCAGTTGTGGCCCACAAAAAAGGGTGTGTACGTATCAAAAGTGATGCTTTAGCTGGTTTTATAATTAGTTCTTATAGAATCTCTTGTCTGTTCCCCATTCCCAATGCCTCGTTCCTTTCCCTCCTGGTAAGTAGGGCTACTTCTGAGTAAACATACTTAGGATCAGGGCTGAAAGGTAATTCTCTCTCTCCTCCTTTTGCTGTGTGATGTTGAGAGAAGGCGGCTGGCTGGCTGGCTGCCAGCCATCGACTACAAAATCCTGGGTACCTGAGAGCTTATTGGTTCTTTTGCTTTGTAAAAAAAAAAGAGGAAAAAAGCGATGAAAATGTTGAACTGCCATGCAGGTTTAAGGCTACTATAATGAGGAGCCGTGTAATCTGATTGGAGAATGGTTCTGGAGATTCTCTGCCTGGGAAAGCAGCTGGCAGTGGATCCTACTGAGACACCGAGTGAGAGCCGAGCTGACCACTTTGTTAGCAAATCAGCTTGTTGTGAGGCAGCAACAGCGGGGGTGGAAAAAAGCCTTAGCCCTTGCGATGGTATGTAATGCCAGAAACACTTCTCGGCTTGACAGAATGGCAATCGTCGGGCAATTAGCTCTTTTTTACGTTGAAGCCCCCCCCCCTTTCATTCTTTATTATTTCTATCTCCCCCTCCACACACACCCCTTATCCTAGTTGGATGCTTCCTGTAGTTAGATATAGAAAGTATTATGTGAAACAAAACAATCCATTAATTTTATCACCGGTGGCTGAAACAAAATAATCAAGTGGTCAACTGATCTTCCTCAGCCGCTGGATATTGGTAGTTCACTGTAGCGTAGAGAGATTCCCCCCCCCCCTTTTAACCCTTGCAGTCATTGAATCAGGTCAAGCTTTTTTGTGTTGGCCATAGCTTACAAAAGATACACTGATAAGGACTGCAGCAATAATAATCACAATGTGATACTGTAAAACATGAAGGGTCTACCTTCTTTCGGTACAGAATGCGCAAAGTCTCTTGTTTATTTAGGCCTTTCTACATGTCGACACTCCAACAGCTGCAATGACTTGGCCACTTCTCCTTATAATTACTACTTCACCTTTGCTGAGATTCCTTCACCAAGGAGGTGTGAGTCAGGCACTGTTCAGTAATATTCTAAAACAAATTCTGCTAACGGGGATGTCGGGCTACTTTCTTATTCCATTGTCTTTTTTAATTCCCGAGGAAGGATATTGCTGTTGAAAAGTGCTCCAACGGTTTAAAGAAGAAAACAAACCGAAACCAGAACTGTCTCTGGAATGAAGAAGGCCATGGATAACTTCGATTTTGCTTTGCAAAGTCCTTTAAAAAAAAAAAAAGTATCCAAATTCGTGTTTTCATCACTTTAGAGAATGTTTATATCGCTTTAGCAACCCAGATTGTTCCAAAGACCCAGGTAGGAATTGCTCAGACTAAGATGTTGTTGTTTGAGGATTTGCCCACCAGATACTGGTTCCTCTGTATCCTCAATGGAGATCATATTAATCCCATTGAAATGCATGGGGACTGCACAGCAGTTCCTAGTTGGTTGTGTCCAAAGTGAGCTGTTTAACCACACACACACATACACAGAGTTCAGAAATGACAACAAAGAAAATAGGAGCTACATTACTGTTGACAAAGCATCAGAATGTCTGAATGTGAATGTCGCTTTCCTTGCTGCTATTACTTTGCTGTGAATGTTAACAAACAACTCAGGCTCATGGAATTTAAAAAAAAAAAAAAAATTGACTCCAGTAGTATTCTGCCCAAACAGGAGAATATGTTGGAGGCAAGAGAGCAGGGGAGAGGAAGTCATTCTTCCCACTACATTTCGATATCTGAAGAACAGGATTTATTGCATCTCATTTTATCAATGATTTCTGTGGAAGAGAATTTTTTTTTCTCATGATGGAACTGCTGTTTACCCTTTTATGAAGAATGAATCTGTTTTGGATTGTGAAATGGAAAAACACAAGCTTGTGCATATAGGGTACATTTATCATGCCCTTAATGTGCTCTTACAGCTTTGGGTGCAATCCAGCGTCCAGTTCAATTTGATTTCAATGGGACACCAGCACATTTAACTGAACTCTGGGTTGCAAACTTCATTGTGGTTGTTTAAACATATATTAATAAAAAGGGTGGCTGAACTGCCATATTCTCCCCCCCCCCCCCACAACATTTTCCAAATAAAATGGGGAAGAAGTGAGTCTTAGCCTGTGTACATCCATATGCTTTAAAGATCTACTTTATATTCCTTTAGAGGACAAACTCCATTAGATATGCACTTACTGTACATTGGATTATAAATCTTACCATTTAATGGTAATTCAGTGAGCAGTTATTGCTTCAGTGGCCTTTCCCCCCCTTCCCTCCCCCCCCCCCAGTTCCGTCGCACTTGTGAAATAGGGTTACCCTTTACAAGAGTCGCATCCTAAGATTCATCTTTTGTACTTGATAGCCATTCCCAGGGCCTTGTTGAAAGTGAAAAGAAAAATAGGGACGTGAAGGCAGCCGTCAGCATGGATATAGCAGGGAGGGGCTGTATGTGTGCGTGCAGAATATGGTCATGCAGCAACCATGAGATCTAGGCATTTTAACATCAGTCTGACAGATTAAAATGTTGCCGGAAAGGTACATTTTCTTTAACCCCTGTGCAACCCCCCCCCCCCCCATGTGTTGTCTGTATTTGAATGTCCAGGAAACAGGAACCGTATCTTAATCTTGGAAGTTTCTCTCTCTCCTTGCTTGCTTATACTCTTATCCTTCTAATATGAAATATATATTTTTGGAGAAACAATATGCACATTTGTAAAGAAATTATAAAAGGATTCTCCTTTTGAAGATAATGAGTTTTTTTCTTCAGGAGCTGCAGGTTACGTGGAACACAAATGAACTCTAAGTGGAGGGATTTAACATCCTGCTATAGCATTTAATTTCTTGAGGAAAGGAGTTCAGTTCAAGGTTAGCCTGTTATTGTGGTACTGGCAACTACTACTTCTCTCATTCCTGTTCTTCTGCCAGCAGTCCTGCACAAAAGACAGTCATTTTTATTTAATACACGGGGAAGTATTAATCACTGCTCTGTTTTCCTGCGAAAATTTATCTTACCAAATTCATTTCCCCCCCCCCACTGCTCGTGACAATAATAGGTGTTTAATTACTCAATAAGAGCAGTTTATAGATTCCATTTTTCCTGTATGCTGGACAAATGGTATTGATTTTGTACTTTGATGCAACATGAAACAGTATTAAACTCAATTAGAATTCTAAAACTGGTAATGTACATTAGTTATGGTAACTGAACTCTTTTTCTTCAAGGAAGCAAGAAGATTCCCTTCCCCCTTCCTCCCCAGACAGATGAGAACTAAATTGTACATTCCCAGGATGAGAAAAATGATTAATTTACAGTTTATTTTAGAGAGAAGGTAGGTAGGAGTATTTAAGCTTTTAATTTAATTTTTTTTTAAAAAAAAAAACAGTGTACTGTGTAGGAATGGATACTTTACGTTTCCGTAAGTGGCAACTGGATTACATAAACTAAAACTGAATTACTGATGGGCCATTCATAGTGGTAAGCAGTAGTAGTGTTTTCTATGTTGCTGCAGTTGCGTGTGTTGGACTGCTGGTATTTTGTATCAAGTACAATGTTTCATCTGAGAGAAATAAAATAAGACGTTGCACATCAAGGTTGACCTCAGCCTGTTAAAAACCGTATGGGAGCCATCTCACTTTTTTGCCTTAAGTTTTCAGTTTTGATCAAAGAGCTGAGGGCTGACCACGTGAAAAGGGTGATTGGCCTGCCATTACGCACAGAACACTGTACAGTCTGACATAGGGGCTGGAGCCCACGGCTTCTGTATCTGCCTTTCAGTTTTTAATAAGAGCTGGGATGCCATCTGTAGTATCTGAATTGCTTTTGTATTTTCCTTGACATGAAAAGGAGTGGAACAATGCTGCACAAGGACCCTGGTTTTTTGCTCTGTCACAGCTTCTGAGATTTGGTTATCCGTGTATGAGTTGTGCACAATTAAACTAGCCACCAGTGGGCTGTTCTTGCTCTGCATCGTCACCGATTAGCATGCTGGCACCTGGGACTGAGACCAGTGTGCTAGTTCGTTCATAGGAACTGGGCTGTGCATAGGAAAAAGAACGTCTGAATCGCTTCACTCTATAGCACAGGATGCTTGTTTGTGTAGCATGGAGAATTTTTGCAGTGTGTAACATCTGCATCATGCTTTTAGGAAAGAAGGTGCGCCTGTTTAGGTCTGAGTTCTGTATAATTAGTGACCCTTAGGAGATATGGAGGGTTATTGTTTTTTTACCCTGTCATGATACTTATTAGTGCATTAGGTGTTTCTTTCTGCATACTGCAACAGCATACTATAGAGACTTCAAGCATTCCCCCCCCCCCCCCCATTCCTTGCTTGTATGGCATACACAGCCGACAGATCTTCCTGCCTGCTGGGGAATCAACTGCTATTTTTCTTGCTTCTCCCCCATGTATGGCAGAGGGCCACACTGTTGTTGCCGTTTTGACTGCTGTTAGGGTGGTTCCACGTCTGAATATGCATTGAATCCATTTGTGGAGAAACTGCTAAACGTTAGCACATTTTCATCGTTCCTATTTTCTAATGTTTATCTTCTATTTTAACTACTAGAACACAAAGCCTGCTATCTGTTCAGGGTTGGCTTTCCTGTCAGTCCACAAGTATGCATCTGTATTCCTTTTAGGGAATATCGTGAAGGTGTGCTGTAATCCTGTATGGGATTGATTTAATTCATCCTTGTGTATTTCTCTGTGATAACTTTGCATGGAATTGCAACCTTCACAGAGCAAGCAACGTGCTTTTCACTTCCACCGACTATAAATATGTTTTCCACCGACTATAAATATGGACAATAAGAAACTGTCAGTTGTCTGCTTTCCTCAGTTTAATTTGGAATGTATATGAAAATACCTATTTCAGGTATTGATAAGGAAATCAAAATAGGATTTAAAACAATTAATCTCTCACATTAGTGCTGATAGATTTATGTAAAAGATAAGTGATTTAGAGATAACCATATCTACATGGGAAAGCCCTTTTCAGTTTAATGAGAGCTTCTTTAGAATGAGCTTGTCATACATGATACAAAGACCTAATTGTTTGCATGGAGAACATACTATAAAATGTTCTTTTATCCTTAATATCTCATCAGTTTCATCAAATAAAATATATAGCTATCTGACGTCTTTACTGTATTTGGTATGCAGGCATTCTGTATGGAGGGGTCACCTTGGGGAATGTAGTGGGCCACAGCTAATTTGCATATTTTAGTTAACATAATTAACATAATTTGTGAAAAATGTATTAATGTGGCTGGGGGGCTGGGCCACGTTGGCTGCTGCATTTGGCTTATTCTTCCCTGTCGGGAACAATTCTGCTTGCTCTACTGTGAAATGTTGCCACACATAAGTTACCACACATTTTATTTTAAACTGTTTAGACTTACTTAGTCAAGGCCCTAAACAGAATGGGGGTTCTTGATTTCAGATTAAATGGGCAATGTATTAACTACTGTGATTTTTTACACACGTGTATGTGGCAGCTAGCCTGTTTTTATTTCTCAAAGTCTCTGTTTAGGTGTCTGTAAGATATATTTAATTTTTCTACAGTTATAGTCAGTGACAAGCTGGGGGGCTGTGAAAAACTGTAGAGTTGCCAGTCAGGCAGTTCCACCCCTCAAATGCTCTCAGGGGCCTCTTCCCTCCTACCTTTTTATTTCTTCCTTTTCACCAAGATTTAGCTGCTATCGGCAAGATATTTCATCTGATCACTTGCCGTTTTTAAGACCTTATTTGGGGGTCCCCCCCCCACCTTTTGGTAGATTTTCAAAGTTGATTCCTCCCCCTTGGGAATCCCTCAGGTAGGCTGAGATGTCTACCTTGTCAGCATGGGGCCAGTTTTATGTTTTTCAGGATTCACATGGGGATGGCAAGTTTACGGTTAGTTTAAATGATACCTTTAAAACTATTGGCAAAATGGGACCTTTCTCTTTAAAGGCACTGCTGTAGTATGTAAAGTGGGACAGAAAGCAGTGCTGTACTGCTTTGGAGAAGGAGGGGGTCCCTGTTAGTGGAGGGGCATGTGAGGCAGTACAGGAGATCCTAATGACAGAACTATTCCTGTCTGTGGTACGGCATTTGCTCTGATCTCATTCTTTATTATTGTTTTGTTTTCTCTAGCTGCACAGTGAGTTTAAAAAGGGAAGGGGAAAAGGCTTTTTGGTGGAAAGGGAAGAGTCTATTTAACCTGGCAAACATATTTGTAATATGTTTAACACTCATCTAAGCCCATTGACTTCAATGGTTTCAGAAGGTTGTAACTCCGCTTAGGGTTGCATTGGTAAAGCTGCCCAAGGGAGCCCAATTTTAATAACCTGAACCAGGGGTGGCCAAACTGCAGCTTGGGAGCCAGGTGTGGCTCTTTCACACACATTGTGTGGATCTTGAAGCCCTCACCACCTCATCAGCCGACTTGGAGAAGGTATTTGTCTCTTTAAATCACTTCGCCAAGCAAGCCACCAGCCTGGAGAATACATTTACAGGTTGCTTTCCTTCCTTCCTTCCTTCCTTCCTTCCTTCCTTCCTTCCTTCCTTCCTTCCTTCCTTCCTTCCTTCCTTCCTTCCTTCCTTCCTTCCTTCCTTCCTTCCTTCCTTCCTTCCTTCCTTCCTTCCTTCCTTCCTTCCTGATCCATATGACCACCACTGTTTTGCAGCTTTATAACCCCAAATGATAACATCTGAAGTTCCAGTTGTGAAACAATAGGTTGGACCATATGTATTAATGTATCAAGAATGTGAATGCTTCGTAGCAAACACTATTTGTTTGCGGTTGTACACGGCATGTATTATCTTTTTGCTAATTCTACTCGTCATTCGTGTAGTTAGAGCATTTCTGGGCAACCTCTAAGCTACACATAGCTTTAGTAGAGGCCCATGCCTAATGGTTGGTTGGGCTCTACTTTTTAATTACTTCAGAAAACCACATGGAAACTCATTTCCTACTTACGGCACTTTTGCTTTAAAAGCTGCATGGCTTCATTGCAGTCACTTTATTACTCTTTGACTCTGAGAATGCTATTTTGCCTTGGCCACAGATTTTCATCAGTTGCCCAGTTCACCTTTTGTCCACACTATACTTGTGAATAGCCTGCTTCTTTAGTGCTTGTCAATTGCAAATTGCTGCATCCTTCTGTGTCCCTGCCGTAGTACAACGAAGGAGTGCAATACTTTTTTTAGATTTTTACCCTTAATTTTTTTTTTGAAAAAGAAATTAAACTTTAATGCCAAGAATCCTAATTAGCATTTAATATCTGGTAATTAAGGCACTGGCCAGGGTCAACTATATAAAGCACATCAGTTGAACTGGCACCTGATTAATAGTCTTGGCGATATAAAAAAAAATTCAGGGCAAAAAGAATGCCCTGCTGGGGTCAGTGCCTTAATAGCTGCGGAGAGCGCAGGTTTTGCTGTAATTCTCTCCTAACAACTAGATCAAAATAATAATTTGTGAGGTGTTTGTGGATGGCTCTTCCGCCATGATGTCAGGTGAATTATTTGGGTGACGTCAGGCGGATAGTTTTGGTGGGAGTAATAGGAAAACCAAACAATGAGCCTTGGCATTATTGCCCCCCCCCTTTATTAAAAAGGTAATTTCAAACTACAGCTCACCCCCCTCCCCCTGCCATGGCTCACCTAAAAGAGCTTGGAAGGGAAGACCTGTATCTAAGTGCTCGCTTCTCTAATGCTCAATCCAGCAACAAATCTGGATTATAACAAGAGTTCTAGTGCATGGAAGATCTTTAGTTGATGTGCAGATGACTTCAATCAAGAGTGAGTGCGTGCTAACATTGGTTCCTTGCCTATGAACAGAAGTCTATAAACCTAGCATGTTCATGGAAGAAAATTCTAGGAAAATCTGGGCGCATAATTTTAGCATTAGTGTTAATTTTTTTAAAAAAAAATTACAAATGATTCCCCCCCCCCCCCAAAGCTAAGCTCAAATTTGTTAAATGTTATAAACTGATCATGGTTTCTTGGGAAATTTGGGTAATTTTTAAAATACAGTTTAAATAGTTGTATTTTACTTTTAACAGCAGTTGTATCCATGCCAAATACTGGCAGAGATATACTGTGCAGATATGCCTATTTATACTAGTCTACAGGGCTTTTTTTGCAGAAAAAGCCCAGCAGGAACTCATTTGCATATTAGGCCACACCCCCTGGAATCACTATTGTTTCACTTTTCTACAAAAAAGCCCAGCAGGAACTCATTTTGCTTATCAGGCCATGCTCTCTGACACCAAGCCAGCTGGAACTGTGTTCCTGTGCATTCCTGCCAAAAATGGCCCTGCTGGTCCCGTAAAGTTCTGAACAAGGAAGTTCAAATTTTAAGCATCATCATATAAACCTATTCAAATGAAGGTAAAAATCTGCAGTATATTTAGTGGGGGGGGCTCATTAAAAACATACCAAATAATGCGTTTTAAAAATGTGCACCCTCACCACCCTGCCCTCCTCTCAAGAGCTTGTGTGCATGTGGTTGTTCTGTTTTCATCCATGCAATAATCTCATGAAGTGTATTGAAAGGGAAGGTAGTGGTTTACTCCAAGCTGCCTAGTGAGATTTGATAGCCAAGCAATGATTTGTACTGAGAGTTGTTGGGTCCAAATCCAGCACTCTAGCTCTTATTCTGTGTTGGCCTTTTCAGCTGAATCTAGCAGACACAAATAATTCTGAGGATTAATATTAAAGCAAATCTCTTCCCCCTGCCCCCACTGCTTCATACACCTGTTACATGACTTGCATTTTTGCCATTACACAAGATGAAGATGTTAAACGAACACACAAACAATAATTGTTTGTGTCTTCTTAGATGTGACAAATTTTTATTTCAGTAAAGCTATTCAACCATCATCTCTCTCTCCTTTTTATAACCCCCCTTTTACCCTGGTGTATGCTTAGGGCAGAGGTTCAAACCAATCCTTTTCATGTACATAATCATGCACTGCAATTAATCACAATCTAGTTCTTTAAAAAGGAATCCATTAAGATGTAATACCTTCTGAACAATCACCCGGTAGAAAATCTGATGCATTAAGAGTTACAGGCTTTCGCTGTGTGATAGTTTTGTAGTATTTAACCTTCCTTACAAGAGCATTAAATTTAGAACAGTTTATATATATATTAAGTATTAGTATAAAACAGAGGCAATGCCAGTTTATCATGAAGGGCTGTAATTTCCGTGGTCTTTAACAATCATGATTTTGTTATCCTTAAATAGGACTACCAGTTTTTCAGAAAAATCTCTCAGTAACCTTTAATGAAAGCTGGAGAGAGCTATAAGAAAAGTATTTCCTATTAAGCTCTTGAGCTCCTACTCTCTCACTGATGTGTATTTTGTGAAAACTAGGTTTTGAAAGAGAATGGTTCTGTATCCAGTTAAGCAGGTGGCATGACTACATTCCCTCTGAGGGTTGTCCGACTAGGTCCCATTTTGGTGGGTGTATCTATTTTACTTCAGTCAAGAGTTGACCCGCCTGGTCCATGTGGCTAAGAAGAACGAAGGCAGTGTAAATCGGTTCCCCCTCCCTTCCCTTCTGGAAAAGGCCATAGGGACAAACTAGTATGCCTTAACACAGGGCTATTCGTGATCCTCATCTTGTGATCATACCAGGTGTACTTGACATCTGTTGTTTTCTTTTGTTCGTGTGTCTTGGGCAGGCGGCAAAAACCCAGCTTCATTAACCTGAAGAGGACTGCATTTCGCTTAGTATATCAAGTCATGAAGGCTTGTCATAAGCTTCAGGCCTTCATATTATTCCCATAGTGGTTTCAGCCCCTGTGTTTTTCCCTTACTCTTATTTTTTAAAATTAAATCTGTTATTTATATAAAATCATTTCAGAAAAAGGCTCGAATAATCAAATTTAAACCAATTACATAAATGTAATTCGTTTGCAGAATTGCCTTAGATTTGAACATTTATTCTCACTCGGGGCTTTTTTGTAGCAGGAACTCCTTTGCATATTAGGTCACACCTCCCTAGCTAATTCTCCAAGAGCTTACAGGGCTTTTAGTACAGGACCTACTGTAAGCTCCAGGAGGATTGGCTACATTAGGGGTGTGTGGCCTAATATGCAAAGGAGTTCCTGCTACAAAAAAAGCCCTCACCTTATTCTGGACTGGGGAGATAGCAAGTTACTAGGTTTGCCAGGCACATGCCTGGAACCCCTGGGAGACTAGGTGTCAGGGAATGGGGGTACTCAGAAGTGACATCACCAGTGCTCTAGGATTTCACCAGTCTTGGAATCTTTTGAGTGGATGATGTCACTTCTGGGTTTTAGCTGGATAGTATGTCCCCCATCCCCAGTAGTGGCAGTGCTGGGAGATCACCAGCCATAGTGGTAAGTTGGCAACTTTACAAATTATGGCTGTGGTCAGAAAACTGGGTCCTGTTGTTGCTAATGAAAGTCAGAAAGCTGTGAAGACAAGCTGTTTGATCATCAGCCATGGGAAATCAACAGTGAGTGCAAGTGTGGTGTAGTGGTTAGAGCACTGCATTAACGCCACACACGTGTTTAATGTACTGTCAGCCATGAACCTCGTTGGTGACCTTGGACCAATCACCCTTTCTCAGTATAACACGCTGCAAGGATATCCTGTGCTGCTTCTAGGAAGGAAGGGATAAAACAATTGAATTGATAGATACAAAAATCTGAGCTTTGCTTGCTGTGCTCATTTATTTCAGAGGTGTCATTGTTAGGTGGAGGACCAGCCTCCTTTACTTTCCCAGTTCAGAGTAGTATTTCCCTGAGTACTTGAAAAATGTGAGAATCAGGTTTTCCTTTTCCATACCTTATGTGTCCTGCACATTTGCCCCCTCCCTACTAGTTTCGTACAATACCAAGACTGCATTTAAGCTTTGCTTTTGGTCGAGACTTGGAGTTTCCATTTGACATAAATCTGTGTGGTAGTTTCCTTTAAACATGTCTGGCCACCAGAGTATTATTTATTCAATACTGAATGCATTAATCAAAGGTAGTGCATATAAGGATATGGATCTTATTGGGTATTTACGATCAATTATGTGGTCCTCTGCACCTTGTCTTAAGCCACACAGTAATGGGTATAAATCAGGGTGTCAAACTCATTTGTTATGAGGGCTGGATCTGGGGTGTCAAACTCATTTGTTTGGGCTGGATCTGACATAAATGTTGCTTTGTTGGGCTGGGTCATGTGCGCTGTAAAATGTAACACAAGATGCCAGTGATATTAATTTTATAAAGGTGATTTCAGATGTGAAATGGCAATAGCAGGTGAGTGACAATAGCAGGCTTGATTGGATTAGGTGTGATATACAGAGGGGTAGTAGGAGTAGAGTTACCAGCATTGGCAATGAGACAGGAAACATCTCAGTTTGGTCCAGGAAGATGCAAAGAATAAATGCCACGAGTCTGACATTAGAAAACAGAACAATCAAAAACCAGAGAGAGAACTGGAAGGTTAACTGTCCCCTCCCGCTGGTTTCTGATTGTTCTGTTTTCTAATGTCAGATTAGAAATGCATTTTTAAATACTTAGCCATCTCCTTTCAGTTATTAAACTATGGAATCCAATCCAAGTGTTCTAATTCCTAATCAGGGTCTTTTTGAAAGAAAATAAAATCCCAAATAGGCACTGAGAAATCTAGACTTTTCAGAATAAACCAAAATAATTTCCTTTTAATTCTCCTTTCCCTTTATCCCAATGTGCCCCTTCCTTTTAACACACCTACACGTGTGTGTGTGGGAAGGAGACAGAAAGAGACAAAGTCTAGAGGAAAAAAGCAGAGCATGGCATCCTTAGTGTAAATCAGGGATGGGGAACCTCTGTCCCGAGGGCCATATATGGCCCTCGAGGTCACTTGGTGTGGCCCTTGGGGATTTCTGGACCAAACTGAGCCATGTGGCAGCCTCCCTGGGACCTAGCTGGCCAGCGAGGATCATGGGGCCCAGCTGCGCTGTGCAGCAGCCTCCCCAGGGCCAGGCAGGGATCACAGGGCCCAGATGTACTGTGCAGCAGCCTCCCTGGGGCCTGGCTGGCTGGCCAGAATTGCTGCAGGGCCTGGAAAAGTTACTGTCACAGTTCAGTTTGCATTTGATTATCCCAGATGGTGTGACCTAATATGCTAATATTAGGGTATGTGATCTAATATGCTACTGAGTTCCTGCTGGGCTGGGCTTTTTCTACAAAAAAGCCCTGGACCTATGCATTTGCCTAGGGCGGCAGTCTGGGTGTGTGTGTGCGCCAGATTAGGCTTTCCCCACATGACTTCAAATAGAAAAACAATTCTTTGCATTAATTTTGTTGGCCTGAATCATTCTCCCTCGGCGGAGTACTGTTTCTTAAGTTGATAATTTTTATGGCCTGCGAATGATGTTATAAATATCCATATGGCCCTTGACAGAAAAAAGGTTCCCCATCCCTGGTGTAAATAGTGCTTGATAAAAGAATTCATCCATATTCTCTCTGAAAAAGAACAACAGAAGCTTATACCTGAAATGAAACATTGCTGTTCTTAAAGGAGCCAAGGGAGGAGTCAGGCTTTTTTCTCTTTTTCTATTGGAGAAGCACTAGCTTTCCCTTTCCCTCCCCCCTTCCTCCCAAAGGAGGCAAGCTCAGCCAATGGAGGGAAGGGAGGTGCGGTTTGGTTCTTTCCTGTAAGCAGGAAGGAGCTGGGCAAAAGCTTGCTGCAATGTGATGGCAGCAGCAGCCCCAGAGAAGTAAGAGGGAGTCAGTTGCTTGGAAACCAGATGTGAACCCTCCAGGGGCCAGATATGGCCTGTGGGCTGCATGTTTGACACCCTTGTGTTCAGCAGGCTGTTTTATTAGCAGTAAAGAAGATCTACTATTGAAAAGCTACTAGACTGTCATTATACTAATCTCACTTATTCCACACAACCTTGCAGTAGGCCACTGCTCCTCAAACTGAGAAGATGACGCAAGCAGGCATCCAGAAGGGGGTTGCCCAGTAAATTTCATGGCCTAGGGTTCCTTGTACCTGGAATGCACTCATGAGCTCTGCTGACTTGTGCATTCTCAAATTCAGTTTCTATTTGAGACCCCCCCGAAGATCTTTTGAAACAGTGCTTTATCTATAAAGCTCCCAGTTACAAGCTTAGATGCCTTTCTGTTATGAACTGAGCTCTCACGATGTTCAGTGATATTATTAACGAGGAAGAGAGGTTTAGAGAAATAAGCAAATATTGGCAGAAGTGGCATTTTTTGTTGAAAAATTATGAATGCAACCACTGTGTATTTGTAGGGAATAGAATTTGGCCCGCTTGTTCCATTTTGGATTTTATGCTCTTGTCGTATAGTTTGTCGGTAGTCTGCTTAATGGCATGTAAATATGACTGGATGTACTGGCGATGTGCAGTGGAAGTGAGAACTACCCTATCATTGTATAATCAAAGAAAGAATGTTAGATTGGATATGTAAGGAAAACAGACATCTGTCAGTGCCAGCTGACATCTGTCGCAAGCACTTTGGAAGGCAGCTGTACGCCTAATGAATGGCGTTAAGGAAGATGTATTCTAGATTTCCAGTTAGCGTATATTTCCATTGCGGTCCCCCTCAAGCATTAATTTTCTTAATATTCGTTAATATTCTTCTATGAAATAGAAACGAACTGTTTCTAACGATGCACAAACTGAAATCTGTGAACAAAAGGTACTTGTGATTAGGTCTGATCTGGTCCTTATCTGTGGTGGCATTTTGCCTCAGATAGTGATCATAGGTGATCAGTTACTCATCTAGTTCTCTGACCATTGCTGCTTCATCCTTTTAGTTAGACAGAGAATCTGGATTTTGATGTCAGATAAGCCTAAAGAGCAAAGAAAGGGTTATTACGCAGGCCTTCACCAATATGTACACCTTATGTTTAACATATGTATTGGAGTTACTCGCGTGAGTCAAGCTTTGCTTGATCAGACCTGGTCTGTATATATCCAAAATAGGGTGAGCAGCAGGAAGTCCAACAGCCTGCATTCGTAACGTCTAAACACAAGCAATGTACAGGTTATTCCATAAGAAATTAAAGGGTACTCCTGCCTCTCCCTGCAGCTGTTATGGAGCTTCCTTATGCTGAATTGGACCTTGTGCTGAATCATACCCAAGATCACGGTTGTTTGCTCTGAATGGCAATATCTTTCCAATATAATAGGTGGAGGTCTTTCACCTCATGACCAGTCCTTTTTAAAAACTAGAGTTGCTGGGAAACTGAACCCTGGAGTCTTTTATAATAATAATAATAATAATAGATTTTATTTGTATCCCGCCCTCCCCGCCTAGGCGGCTCAGGGCGGCTAACAACATTTTATGCATTTACATTGATAGATAAAAACTTTAAATTTAACAATTAAAAATTAAACATATAAAAACCAGTTAATAGAATTAAAATACACAATTTAAGTTAAATTGAATATATCTGGCAGCAATAAAGATATTCTGGCGCTGGATCTGCCTGTTTAAATAGTTCCAAAGTAATATAGATGGCGGTTCCTTTGTTCACAGCATTCAGCAGTCAGTGTCAATATACGCTTGTTTAAAAAGGACGGTCTTGCAGGCCCTGCGGAACTGGTCAGGGTTCCGCAGGGCCCGCACTTCCTCCGGAAGCTGGTTCCACAGTGCAGGGGCCGCAGCTGAAAAGGCCCGTGCTCTGGTGTTTTGGAGCTTGACCTCTCTCGGCCCAGGGATAGTCATTTTATTTTTTCCAACTGACCTCAGTGCCCTCTGGGGTTCATATGGGGAGAGACGGTCCCTTAGGTAGGCTGGTCCTCGGCCATATAAGGCTTTAAAGGTAATAACCAACACTTTGTACTGGACTCGGTATGTAATTGGCAGCCAGTGCAGTCCGCGCAGCCCCGGCCGTATGTGCTCCCATTTCGAGAGCCCCAATAGTAGCCTGGCCGACGCGTTCTGCACCAGCTGCAGCTTCCGGGTCCTTCACAAAGGTAGCCCCAAGTAGAGGGCATTACAGTAGTCCAATCTTGAGGTGACCGTTGCATGGATCACTGTTGCGAGGTCGCGACGCTCCAGGAAGGGGGCCAACTGCCTTGCCCGCTTCAGATGGAAGAATGCTGACTTGGCAGTGGCTGCTATCTGGGCCTCCATGATAATGCATGCCAAGCAGATGCTCTATTACTGAGCCACAGCCCTTTTCCTTACGCAGCCTCTCCTATCTTTTCTGGAACATTTTCAGACCCTACTGGGCTCTGGGTGATATACAACAATAGGTAAAATACAGTTTAAACTGATAAAACCAGTTAAAAACAATTGTAAACCCCAATGGTGCCCTAATAAAATTATTCTAAGCCAGATTTCCGGATGCTGCATCACGGCGGAGGGTGGGGGGGGGAGGACCCAGCGGGACGAAGGAGAGAGGTGCCTGCTCAGCAACCGTCACTGTCTTTAATTGAAAGCCTGGTGGAACATCTCTGTCTTACAGGCCTTGTGCAGCTGTAGAAGATTGTGCAGGGCCCTGATGTCTTCTGGCAGACAGTTCCACCAAATTTGGGGCATGACTGAAAAAAGTCAAGGACAGGGATCGCCAGCAAGTTTCAACCAGTCGAGCATAACGTTCCTCCAGGGACATAGTGAAGGAGGTGGTCCGATAGATAGCTCAATCTCTCAAGGCCTTGAAGGTCATAGCCAGAATCTTGAATCCTGGCAGAGTCCCCTCAAGTAAGCACTTGTCTTGGCTATATTGGCCCAGTTTTGTGGCTTTTCTCAACCTCATAGGGGCCAGCCACTTTACTGTTTGATATAGTGATATCCTTATTATTTAACTGTTGCATTTAATAAGGAACATATGCTACCATGATGCTTTGGGGGACTATACTTTACCAGTTTAGTTCTGTGGCTGTGTTTAAACTATTCAAAATGAGAGACTTTTTACATTGCATACGTGTGCAAGTTGGAAATTAAAGTATTTAACCTCCATCTCTTCCATCTATTAGCAAGCTCGTTTTTTTAAACAATTACCCCAAAAATTGTTAAAGCCAGTCGTGCATTTATTTTGATAAAAAGCCTGAAACAATATTAGCTAAATTCTCCAAATAAAAAGAGAGTCAAATAATCACTTGGAGTCGATTTTGCAGGGACCTTATTCAACCTTCTGGGGCATAATTATATCGGTGCTTTAGCATGGGGCAAAGAGAAACATAAAAGTAAGGCATGAAAGTGTACCTATTTTGAACAAAATAATGGGATAATTGGTATGGGATTTTATTACCATTCTATTATATAAAGATGCAGTTTCTCATTTCAAATATATTTTCTCAGTCTATTAAGTTATATTCTTGTAGACATGAATCTGGTTGAAGAGGTTAAGAAGTACTTGAAACCTTAACACAAGCTTTAGATTTCTTTAGGATGCAATTTCAGCATAGTATGTATTCATTCTCTACAACTGAGCTCTTTAGCCACCCTATGGCTTTTGAACGCTTTTACTTTTATACCTTTCACACTTAACAGCTTTGCCTTCAAGTTGTCGTATGCTAAGTTTGTTCATTGTGACACTGCAGAAATGGAATTTCAGAGGCTTGGATGAGCATCTCTGGGTGTTCTGGCCGTTTGTGGCTGCCCGTACGTGTGTGTTTATCTCCTGGTTTTTGACAACTTTGGGAGCTGCATGAGTGTTGCAGATGGACGGCAGAACTGATCCAACAATGAAATTCATGTGTAGACACATTCCTCTATGAATATGTCTCCTTACTGGATTCAGCTCCTCGGATATAACAGAGTAGTGCACCATGCGGATCTCCCGGCTTGAGGCAGGCATCTTGAAACTGAGACTGTGTGAAATGATTTTTAGGTTTATTTGCATACCTCCCCCAACCTAAGCAATTAACAGACTGCATTTATTGCCTAGTGACACTTTCACCATCATTCTCCAATTCTGCCTTTGCAGTTTTCCCATGCTAATGCTATCCAGACCAAATGTTCTTTCAGTTAGATAATTGCACTGTTTTGCCATTGGATGCTAACTTTATACCACTTTGCATGCTTAACCACCGTCCACCAGCTCTATGTAGCACTGCTCACTGTACTCCATTCCATTGTCTGATGAAGTATGCATGCGTATGAAAGCTTGCATTCTCAATAAAACGTTGTTGGTCTTAAAGCTTCTACTAGACTCCTACTTCTTTCTAGCTACTGTGCATGAACACCTGGGCATGATCCCTGCAGATGTAATCACATCAACACAGCATGGCTTGCCTGGGACTATTCCTTCTCATCTGTTTTGGATGGTGGATTGCCCCAGTCTGTTCATTATGGCTACAAGAATGCTATTAGTAAGAGCCAGGCTGTGATACAAGATAAAGCAGTTTAAGATGCCCGGTATGATAATGATACAAGATAAAACAATTTAAGATGCCCAGTATGATAATGGTTATTCTGACAAGAAAGGTCACTGAAAATCTGAAAGCAGTTGGTGGTCCAACTGGCCCAGTTTTGGGCATGTGGTAGTGATAGTTTAGGATTGGGGTGACTACAGACTACCAAGTTTATCTCTGAATCTAGTTTTTTAACTAGTTATATGGGGATTGAAGGGTTGGGTCCAGCGATGCTATTGCACAAATGTGGCACTTTTACATGCAGAAGGAGTTGGGTCCGGAGATGCTAGTGCACAAATGTGGCACTTCTACATTCAGAAGGAGGCACTTGCAGTTTTTTTTCCTGCATCTCCCCTTCCCGTGCTGTATCCCATGCTAACTCTTAAGAGCAACTTTTTGTGCTGCAAAAGATAGGGTAATGGGTAATACCTGTTCCGCAAGTAGAGCTTTGCTCTATTTCAATGGATTCAACCCACCATGCTTTTGAAAGGCTCAGTAAGTAGAAGGCGAATCGTGGAGGCCTTCTAGGACTCTGAGGTAACTGACATGAAATGAGAGTGGGCAGCATTGAGCAAAGCCACAGGGACGAATAAGGTTGCCAGCTCTGAATTGGGAAATTCCTGATCTAGGTTCAATGCCTGGGTAAGGGCAAAAGTTTAGGAAAGGAAGGGAGCTCAGCAGGGATGGGATGCCCTTCAAAGTTGCCATTGCCTCGAGGGGAATTGATCTCTGTAATTGGGGAGGGACGGTGGCTCATTGGTAGAGCATCTGCTTGGTAAGCAGAAGGTCCCAGGTTCAATCCCTGGCATTTCCAAAAAAAGGGTCCAGGCAAATAGGTGTGAAAAACCTCAGCTTGAGACCCTGGAGAGCCATGAATGGGGCTGTGGCTCAGTGGTAGAACATCTGCTTGGTAAGCAGAAGGTCCCAGGTTCAATCCCTGGCATCTCCAAAAAAAGGGTCCAGGCAAAGAGGTGTGAAAAACCTCAGCTTGAAACCCTGGAGAGCCATGAATGGGGCTGTGGCTCAGTGGTAGAACATCTGCTTGGTAAGCAGAAGGTCCCAGGTTCAATCCCTGGCATCTCCAAAAGAAAAGGGTCCAGGCAAAGAGGTGTGAAAAACCTCAGCTTGAGACCCTGGAGAGCCGCTGCCAGTCTGAGTAGACAATACTGACTTTGATGGACTGAGGGTCTGATTCAGTATAAGGCAGCTTCATATGTCCATATGTCCATCTGGAGGTCAGTTGTAGTTCCAGCAGAACTCCAGGCCTCATATGGAGGTTTGAACCCACAAGGATGAGATAGACAGTAAGTGTTACCAAGCCACTGCTGCAGCTGTTTGTTCATTGCCCAATGGAATGTAGGGGTATGGCCAATGTCACCTTCCTGGCACACGCAGGATAGGCTGCAGCTCAGTGGTCGAGCATCTGCTTGGCATGCAGAAGATGTCAGTGGAGAGAGGGACCGCGGAGGCAAAGGGAACTGTGAAATAACAACGCTCACACTCCGCATAGAGAAAATGTTCAATATTATCCACAATTTGTTTCTTCCAAAAATTCTCAACAGTGTTACAGACAATAAACCATCTATTGCACAACACGCCTACTGTCCAGAAAAATCATGTATTATTAAAGTACAACGAATCATAAAAAAACCGGTCCAATTTCATTTCGGGAAGACCCTTCTTCAGGACCCCGTCTTTTACTTTTATGGGTTCGGTGGTGTTGATGTGCCATTTTTCATATCTTGGCTTTCCAAGTAATAATCTCATCTGAAGTCTCTTTGTTGGAACGGCACCTCCAATCCTTATCCTGCAGCATTTGATAGCGTTCCAGCAATTAGCTGATGTGAAAGATGTCCACCTGAGACCCGCTGCCGGTCTTGACTTTGATGGATCAATGGCCTAGTTCAGAATAAGGCAGCTTCATGTGTAGTGGCCGCCATGGCTTGCTGGTACACTCATTCATTGCCTTGACTCTGACAGGAGGCTGTGCCTCAATAGAAAACAGACATAGCAGATGTTGGAGGCATTGCTATCTCTCCACATCTGACTAACCCAAAGGAGCCCTGCTTACCTCTTGCGTTGGGGGGATACTACTGAAAGCCAGTATGGTGGTTAGAATATCAGGCTAGGATCTGGGAGGCCCAGATCTCCCAGGTAGGCTCATTGTGTGCTCTTGGGCCAGTCACAGTCCCCCAGCTTGCCCGCATTGCAGGGTGATTGTTGTGCAGATAAAATGGTCCGTTGGGAGGATGCTGTCATATGCTGCTTTAAGTCTCTCTTGGGAAAGAAATATGGTATATGATCACCTAAATAAATACATGCACAGATAAGCAATGGGGCTGGAGATTGCCTGACATACTAAAGAGTCAACGTACCATCCACTCAGTTAGCATAAACATGCCATTGGGCTCTTTGCTCTCCACTTTCATCAAGCCTTCCTTAAGAAAGTCCACTTTCTCTGACCTGGCTTGTCACTGATGCATACACAATCTTTGGGGCTGGTTATCCCGTTTCTATATCTCTTTGCAAATTTTAAAGAAAGTAAATAACTTTTTTTTTTGTATTAGCTGCTGAGCGTTGCATCAGTATCCTTTCAGAACTGAGTTTGGTAACTGTGGGAAACCATAACTAAACATGGTTGCTGGCACATCTTTGGTGCTATAATTCTGTTGCATTTACCGTGATGCTGAAGTGAATTTGCAGCGGAAAGAAAGAGAAGATTTTGTTCTCTGCAGAAGCCGTGTTTCCAGTTGCTTCTAGCTAAAGAACTGTAAGCAAGGGGGCCATTAGTTTTATACTTTGTCCAGGGCCCAACAGTATCTTCTTCTGGCCTGTTTGCAACAGCAGAGAAGAAAAGGATCTAAAACATTAGGAGACTCCCAATGGCTGCTGAAACAGTTGCTTTTTAGAAGATACCTACTGGCAGATTATTCAAATAGGTGCAATGGATTTTGTTGGGAGGTTTGTTGAAAGAGCTGCATGGATTCTTCAGGGGGAACGGGGCAGCTTTCAGTCTCTCGGAATTTGTACATGTAAAGGTATGACCATAACATTGAAAGTAGCTGCAGCATGAGCCTCTGCTGTTGCATACAGAAGGTTGGATGCTGTCCAAAACTTCTGTGCATGGAAGCATGCCTTCTTTTCCTTCCTGTGGAAGCCAGAAATGCCACTCCTGTAGGATGTGGCAGCAGGAGGGGGATTTGGAGCGTTGTCACAAGAAAGGGCAAATTGGCAAACATGTATCTTTTCAGTGGGATCCAACCAAAAAGTTTACTGATGGCAAGTTTTTAAAGTAGCACGAAACAAAGCTGATGCTTGCGCACGGTATACCGTTATGCACAGCTGGTACCACTCCTGTGCTCAAAAACCATGGGGAAGTCAGCCATTTCCAAAGCATTGCCTAAAGTGAAGAGTGCCAGGCCTGGTGGTGGTTATTTGTCTACATCGCTACATCTTTCCCACAAAGCAGATGAACCTGCAAAATGGTCTTTTAGCGTAGATGAAATCCACGCCCATTTTCAACAGTATTGGGGTGTGTGTAATTCATCTGGAATACCCGTTAGGCTTACCAAGCAGGTAATGATAGGGGTAGTGGGGAATGGAATATTCTGTTGCTTTTGGTATGTAAGAAGTTCTCTGCATTGATACGTCTCAGTGTTGTGTTGTCTGCAAAAAGTGGTAGCTGGAGGATGAAATTCCAGGGAAAGCTGAGCTCACCCTGACTCGAGCTCACCCTTTCAATATTGATGCCCTTGCAAGGATCAAGTAGTTGTAGCGGACTCAGCTGCTAGTTACAATTTATGCATGATTTATTTCAGTGGGTCTTTGTAGATTTAAAAATTGTGTTTGCCTTCCTGGCTCGCCATTTTTCCAGCCTAAAGATCATAGGTTTTATTTGATTATATTTTGGTACTCTGTTAAAGTCGACTGGGTCACCTTGCGCTGCACATCTATTTAGTATTTGCTCATTTCTTTTAACATGTTCATTTCACTCCACTGTGAAAAGTTAATGCCATCTTTTATCTTTCACTGGCGGGGGTGTCAAAGGACGTAACATTAATAGAAGCCAGGCACCTCTAATATAGTTTCATGAACGGCCTTTTGAAAAACACACCTACAATCCCGCAAAGAATGTAAAATCCATAGCATATTGGTGGATCGCGTCAGATAATTCTAGTTCTGTGTAAGCGGCTTATATTTTATGCAATGCAAATTTGATCTGGATTTGGCATTCTTTCTTACCTGGGGGAGGGGAAGAGGGATATACTTCCTATTAGATGGTGTAATCAAGAGCATAGCTATAAGTTGTTATTGTAATATTTGTTTTGTAGCCCAGTCAAAGTATTTGATCCTACACACAACGGTGTCCTGATCCTCTGATTTGCTTTATGGTTTTGGAACTTTGATTCATGCATGGATTTCTCCTGCCTGCAAGAGCTTCCCAGCTAATTTCAATAAAAGGATCTCATGAAAGCATATGTGGAGCAAGTCCCCGTACTGAAATGAATTCTACCAAAATTGTACACTTAACCTTTCTCTCAGTTGCAGCTAGAAAAGTTTGGGAAGCAGGCTTGAATACCTATGCTCACTTTTGCCATGCTTTCCTTTGTATTAAAAACTCGTAACCGGATTCAAATTGGTTTCCATGCTTCTGGGACTCTAGCATGAGCATTTGATAGGAACTGAGCTGTTTTTGCTTCTTCGTTGACCTCAGAGGAGCTGTTCCTTTTATAAGAAACCATGCTCATGATCAGTTCTTGCACTATTCTGTGAGTTTGCTCAAGCAATGCTTTGCAGTTTGTGACTTATGGTAAAAGTCATCAGAACTGCTAGGCAGAGCAGGGCAAAGCAAACAATTCACATTAGTCCTTGCTCATGACTAGCATTTTCTCCATAGAACCGTAATGCCTTTGGCTTGACTCCACTGGAGTTTTTCCATGGACCCCTGAACTGGAGCACTTTTTCAGGGGTTATTTTGGACTGCAGAGGGGGAAGAGGTGTGAAAGTTGTGCTATGTGGGCGGAAATCCTTCTGCCTATGGAAAATACTTATGAACATATGAAGCTGCCTTATACTGAATCAGACCCTTGGTCCATCAAAATCAGTATTGTCCTCTCAGACTGGCAACGGCTCTCCAGGGTCTCAAGCTGAGGTTTTTTACTCCTATTTGCTTGGACCCTTTTTTGGAGATGCCAGGGATTGAACCTGGGACCTTCTGCTTCCCAAGCAGATGCTCTACCACTGAGCCGCCGCCCCTCCCAATGGAAATGCTCCATTGGATCCAAGCCATGGTTGGCATATATCTTATCAGGTTTTGCTTGGGATCCTGTATAACAAATTCTTCATGATCTTTTGGCTGATGAAAGCAGATAAGCTGTATGTTGTACGTGAAAATTACGAAGTGGAATGCCAGTTCATATCTGCACTAAACAAATATGATTTGGTCAAGCACAAGCTGTAAGCTTAGACGTTCTGCCAAAGCGTGCCATTAATACATACGGTTACCAGCTCCAGGTTGAAAAATACCTGGAGATTTGAGTGTGGAGCCTGAGGAAGGTTTGTGAAGGGACTTCAGTGGAATATAATGCCATACAGTCCACTTTCCAAAGCAGCCATTTTCTCCAAGTGAATTAATCTCTGTTGCCTGGATATTGGTTATAAACCCTGGAGATCTCCAGCCACTACCTGGAGGTTAGCAACTCAATTAATAAAGTATTTGGAAAGCTTTTTGTCCTGATATATTTTCAGCTGCTTTTTGAGATTTAGGACAAAGCAGCACAATTAGGTTCTAAAGGGAAGCGTAGGTAAGATCCTGTTTCCACCTGTGTATAATACAGCTGCAAGAAAATTAATTGCTGCAAGGACAATTGACAGTCTCTGTCTGGCTATTGAGCTACTGGAATTCTGTCATCCTTATGATGGCAAGCTTCTCTAAAGTGAATTAGTTTAACTGACTCCTTAATTTCTTTATAAGCTATTGTCTGAAACAGAAAGACGTTTAGCCAATTTTTTGACAGTTGGCCTTTGCTAACACAATTTGTGCTTTTTGGGCTTCTTGGATGTCTTGCCGAAATGACGTGGTTTCTACCCTGTTCAAATCATCTGATTCTGCGGCTTTTTCATTTAATAAGGTCTTTCTTCCAATTAATTAAAATATCTAGATGCAAAACTGACCAGGGTGGGGTGGAGGGAAGTACATGGGGCTTTATGTTGATGCCTGAAGATTGTTACATCTGTAACCCATTTCTGGATTATATAGTCTCTTAAATAATAATCCATTGCCTAGATAATAGGATATTGTGGGATGTGTTTAACTTGTGACAGGAATAATTCTAATATTGAACTTCTCATGTTTTACAGTTTTGTTAATAACCGCTGAGAGAATAGGGGAGAGAAATTCATTCAGCTTTTAACATGTATCCTTTTTGGGTGTCTCTTTTTTAACATCTCTGTAAAAAAACCCCTCTCTCTCCTTTTTCTTATCTACTTGTTGTAGTGGTTTAACTGGAGCAGAATGTGTATCTGTATCCACTCTAGCTGGTTTAGGCTAAAATTCATGCTGTGAAGATTTAGCAGGTAAAAAGAAGCCAAGTTATGCATAATGAGATCCAGGGCTTTTTCGGTGGCAGCACCAGAACTTTGGAACACCCTCCCAGAAGCTATAAGGGCCCTGCGGGATTTGTCGGCGTTCCGCAGGGCCTGTAAGACTGAACTGTTTAAACAGGCTTTTGTGGTGGATTGAAAATGGGCTGCCACCGGACATCCTACAGAATGCTGGCGATCATAGTCAGAAGTCAATACCGCCTAGATTGGACTAAGACAGCGCTAATAGTTTTAAAATTGATAAGTAAATTATGGTTTTATATGTTTTATTGAATTGATTGTTTTTATGATGATGTAAGCCGCCCTGAGTCCGCTTGCGGAGAGGGCGGGATATAAATGTAAAGTAATAAATAAATAAATAAATAAAATCTACCAAAATAAAACAGGAGTCTAGTGGTACCTTAAAGACTAACGTTTATTTCAGCATGAGATTTTGTGAGTCAAAGCTCATGTCTTCAGATGGTATGAACAGGAAATTATTCTGGGAATTGTTATATAGGTATTCCCAGAATATCCTCTTCATACATCTGAGCACATCAGCTCTGCCTTACAGAAGCTCATGTTGAAATAAATGTTGTTAGTGTTTAAAGTGCCACTGGGATTTTGCATTATTTTGGCACAGCAGACTAACACAGCTACCCCTCTGCAAATAAAACCAGTCCAGTGCAACAAGGGAAGGAGCACTACCTTGATGCTATTCAATGGGGATGTGTTTTTCTCTCCGCCCTTCCTTCTTTTCAAAGCCAGAGAAATTAGGAACCCTGTCTTTCATTTCAGTGGCAGTATTAGTCAAAATATGGCACTGTGTTACTGTCATGCTCCACATGATATGGCATGTGGAGCATGACAATAATGCAGTGCCATATTTTGACACTGTGTTATTTGACCTGGCAACCGTAGCCTTCCCCAGTCATCTACACTGTCCCCAGCAAGTTGAGTACTCATTTTACTGACCTCAGAAGGATGCAGGGGCGTAGACTTTTCAATTTCCCGGGGGGAGGGAGAGGGGCTGGGGCCCAGCCAGAGGCATTTGTTCCAGTGACATCATAGGGAGGAGCCAGTGACATCACAGGGAGGGGTCTCCATTATCACTACCTATGAATTTATGGAGAAGCTCCCTCCCCATAAATTTAGGAAGCACCCCCCCAACAATGCCCATGGACTGGGCCAAACCCAGGAAAAGGTGGGAGTTGGCCAGTGGTTATAGTGGTATCTCAGAGGTCTCTTGCTGTGTCCTGTTTTTTGAAATTCGCTTTTAGAATAGTCACTTTAAGATCTGCAAATATACATATCATGTGCTCATAGAATTGGATCCCCTGGTCCAATGTTTTTGAAACTTGGATGGTGTTTTGAAGAGGGACAACGATGCTATGCTGAAAATTTGGTGCCTTTACCTCAAAAACCAGCCCCTCCAGAGCTCCAGATACCCACAGATCAATTCACCATTATACCCTATGGGAATTGATCTCTATGGGGAATAATGGAGTGTCCAGCACACATTTCCCTTTCCCCCACTGTTTTCTGATGACCCTGAAGCAGAGGGAGGGCCTCCAAACAGAGGAATCCCCTGCCCCCAACTGAGGATTGGCAACTCTATGCCTAGGTGGTGAACAATTGTCAATACACACCTACTTGACCAAGTCTTTAAGAGTGTAGTCATTTTGAAAAGAAGAAAAAAGGCTGGGGCCATTAATTTTCAAAAGGATCTGGTTCAGCATCCACTTAAATGAATATAAACAATCACAGGCTTGAAGAAGACACAAAATATCTATCTGCCAAAAGAACCCCCAAATATTATAGCAATATGTATGCAACATAGCAATACAGTGTTATTCCTCCCCCCAATCATTAACTAGTTGAACAAAAGTTTTGAGTCCAGTAACACCTTTAAGACAAAGTTTTAGCTCAATTAGTATTTCTAAAAAGCTGGGGTTGTAAAGTCATTAATACCACTAACTGCTTTGCAGCCCAGAGGAAAAATCACACATGGACTCTACCACACCATTGATGTCTTTGAAAATAATTATCTTTCCTTCTTGAAGATTTAAATTAGAAGCCCCGAAGTCCTGTGTTGGTTGTCCGGAGGGGGCTTAGCTCCCACTGGGAAAATCCAGGAGGGGCTCAAGCCCTGGAGCCCCCGCGTAGTTTATGCCTATGGAAGGTTGGAAGGCTGAGTCAACCTTGAGCCAGCTACCTGAACCTGGCTTCCACTGGGATTGAACTCAGACTGTGCACAGAGCTTGGACTGCAGTACTGCAGCCTATCACTCTGTGCCATAGGGCTCCTGTGTTATGAATAGCGCCAGGCAAACATGAAAATCCAGTAATAAGTGGGTTTTTTAAAAAAATATATATATATCCCTTGAAAACTCAGTTGTTTCCTTCAAGACTTGACCCTTATGAAAAATCAGGTTTGTGCTAGATTCAGAACAGTGAGAGCACATGAAAGTAGAAATGACCTGTACAAAAGTGTGTACCAAACAGGGCTTTTTATGAGCAGGAATGCATAGGAATGCAGTTTTGACTGGCTTGGTGTCAGGGTGTGTGGCCTAATATGCAAATGAGCTTCTGCTAGGCTTTTTCTACAAATAAAAGCCCTGGTGCTAAATATTAGTGAAACATTTGTGTGGTGCTCAGATCTACGTGCTTTCAAGTGGATGTTATAACCATCCTTTATATTTATTGGATTTTAATTGTTTGATGTTTAAAGCCTGCCACATATAACTATGGTTAAAGATATACAAAGAGTGTTTACAAAATTTTAAAATTGGGGGGGGGGGGGGAGGCAGTTCTTTTGCTGATTTCAAAAGAAAGACGTGTGGAGGAAATTAGTACAGTGTTCAGTAAATGCACTTAAAGATTTTGTTTGATTTGGGACTTGACTAAAAACTCAGGCTCTTTCTGTGGGCCTCTACAGGAGAAATAGGGCAGCATGCCATATAAATTAATGCGGCCTGTTACTCCCCAGAGGTCTACCAATGTTTTCCACTGAAGTGCTCTCTTCCTGTTTTATGAACAGTGAATTCACCATGGCAAAGTAAAATCTTCATCATCAGATCGTAAATCTTCCGGTTACTCCTTTCAGTTGTAATGTTTATACACCAGGAGGCCTCGTTTATTAAGATACTTGGTTTTTCATTCTTCAAAAACAGTTTGCCTAACAACTTTTTGTTTGTTTCCCAATATTGTCAGGTTTCCACATACTGCAGAACTGTTTGCTCATTTCCTGTTTCTCTTCTACCATGGATGAATTTGAGAGCTAGTGTGGTATAATTGTTGGAGAGGTCTAGGTTTAAGTGCTGGCTAGACCATGAAGTTCATCGGGGTGGTCTTGGGCTAGACGTTTTCTCTTACTATAACCCATCTCAAAAAGTTGATAGTAATAAAAATGGCATTGGCCCACTCGTTTCTGTCGCCCTGAGCTCCTTGCATAAAGTGCTGGATATCGCTGCAGTGAATTGATAAATGAAAATAAGTTTTAATGAACGTTCAGCCTAAATTCTAGCAATATTTGTAGACTTGGAGTACGGCCCGTTGTGAAGAAAAATACAACGGGCTCTAGAAGGAGGCTGTGGGCAAGTGCCCCGCCACCCTTGCTTATTTGTAGATTTCTCTTTGAGTCCTGCTAGAAACTGCTGTTTAGTTTCTGATGAAAGAATAGATAGAACTGATGTCCACCCCTCCAGCTTTATTTCAAGGCAAAGGCATGCTGCCCCCCCCCCCCTTTACAGTTGTACATCTTGAGAGAAGCTTGCTAAGAGTTGCAATGGAGCTACAAGTGTACAGTAAGCATCAAAGACCATTTGACAGTTGGTTTCTTGGAAGATGTTTCCACCATATTCTAAGTGTCGTGACACTGCTTCAGTGAACTGCTTTCCCTCCATTGTGTTATATTAATAACCTCCTTGCAGGTTTCTTGCGACGTGAGGGGAAAGGGAGGCTCCCTGCAGAAGGTTGGATTTGGGTTTTATATGAATGTGAATGAAGTGTGATTAAGCTTTAACGTTAACGTGCAAGTGGTAAAGTAGGTCAGTTCACTTTGCTTCCTTTTAACTAGAGCACGTTTGCAAAATGTTTTGCCTCTGTTCAAGTACACCGCAATGATATTTCTTGCTTTAGTCAGAAATACGCCAAGTTATATATTATGCAGTGCTGCCCCTTATACAGTTTGGGTTTCTGCCTTTGTCTCATTAATGTGTATTATATGCAAATACTGGGTGTGGTGCAGATAAAACTAAGGACTTTGGAATCCCGTGGATTTTGATGAAGAAATTCTGACTTGCTCAAAATTTCATTTGTCCTGGTCGCAACTGCAGCAAAAATTATACATCCAATCAGTTTTTTAAAGTGCATATCAGCTTTCATGTTCACATAAATCTGAAGCATGCAACCAAACCCAAAGACTAAATACGAGACATATCAGAAATAGCAGTAGGCAAGAACATGTTTCTAAAGTACCCAGACTGGCCCATATACTAAAAATTGCCTATTATAAAGTCAAGGACATGAGGAATCCATATACATTTGTTTAGTTTTGTCCAAAGGCAGTGCAAACATGACTTTTTGAATAATCTTGTCTTTACTGCTTACAGGCAGGAAGTCAATTTTCTCTAAATTTGACTCCCGTGCTTTCAGCAACTCTGCAAGCAACCAATCTCTTGAAGAGCAGGGTTATGTGTCAGCAAAAAAGGCTGCATGTGTATATTTCTTCCATTGTCATCAGTATACCTTCAGAGCGCTTAACTTAAGCTGGATTGTACCCATTATGTAGTGCGGCATTTTTATGCCCTGCCTTAAAAAAATATTATTTTGCTTAAGGTGTTTGCTTCTTTGAAATTTAATGTGGTGAAAAATATTCAGTGTGGACTGATGGCATGTGAAAGGATAGTCGCTGTGGAACAGGATAAGAGATGGGGAAAGAAACCTGTGAAGGTGTAAAAATTTAACCCTGAAAACTAAGAGGGATTTTTCTTTTGTCTGATTTTAGGTTGTTCACTTCCTTGAGAAGTAAATAGGAAAGAATTAAAGCATATGGATAGCTGGTTACACAGTAGAATATTTTTTTTTAAATTGTCTCTAGTATTTTTGCCATAAGGGGTGGATTATACATTTTAAAGTTTGCCACATTGACTGGATAGGATGGTTTGTCTTATGGTGTTGTCAGCTTTGTCTTTCTGTCTGTTGGCAGAAGACTGTTAAGAATAAAATCTTACGCGTCATATGCATATGCATTTTCAGGGAAAATTTGAATTGAAAAGTTTTGCAATTTAAATAAATTATTTAAATATTTACATTTAAATAAATTATTTAAATATTTACATTTAAATAAATTATTTAAATATTGTTAGCAAATATTTTTGTTCTATTATTGTTAGTAAAATTTAGGTAATGTTAGCAAAAGAGGGCAAATACGCCATATACAAATCCACCATTTTTTAAAAATTATTCTAATGAGATTGATTTGTAGTACAATAGCCCTGACAGCTCTAGATAAACAGAGACTTTATATGTGGGGTGGAAATTTTTCCACAGAAAAATATAGAATTGGGACGTTTTCTGGTAAATTTTCTGCCCCACATCACTGTAATTTTCATGAAGTGGTTAATTTCTTTCTTTAACGTATACAAAAGCAGAGAATGTGGTAAGCCAGCTCAGACGAAGCAAAAAAGTCAGCCTGTCAACCCCAAGAACCAAAATTGGCAACCTTCTCTCTTCCCAGTCCCCAACCTCTTCAATGGTTTCATATCGCTGACCTTAAGCTACTATTTCTTCATTACTGCTTTCTGCAGTCTGTCATCAGGGTGTTGTTTGAGTAGGTAGGAGTTCTCTTTTAATTGGCAGAATTTTAATTTTTTGCATACTCAGAGAGTCCCTGTGGTATATAGAAATCTCTTGTCTTTAGGTAGCCATCTTTTCTTGACTTACTGATTGAAATTTACCCAAGAAGAACGAATAAAAACATTAGAGCAAACAGGTTGGAGGCCTGTGAAGAATGAGGAGGAGGATAAAAAATGGTGAACTTTTTCCACCCATGGAGCAATAGCCTGATATTATTTATGTCTGAGACTAGATGCCTAGTGTACTTCTGAACTTGTCCTGAATAAGCTGCCTCTATTCTTCATGAGGCACCTGATTCTAGCTTCAGGTCAGAGTAATGACATTATAGTAGTAAGATACAATCCTAGTCTATTGCTATGTGGCAATAGTATTTGCTTAGTGAGAGAAAGCTCAGCAGGAGAATCATCGTGCATTTCTGAAGAAACACAACAATGCACTTTAGAAATCTCCCAATAATAGTGGATAGGTTTATTTGTGATGCCTAGGTGGTGAACATTGTTGCTGTCCTCCCTCTTTTCCTTCCACATTGGGGAAGGACGGTGGCTCAGTGGTAGAGCATCTGCTTGGGAAGCAGAAGGTCCCAGGTTCAATCCCTGGCATCTCCAAAAAAGGGTCCAGGCAAATAGGTGTGAAAAACCTCAGCTTGAGACCCTGGAGAGCCATGAATGGGGCTGTGGCTCAGTGGCAGAGCATCTGCTTGGGAAGCAGAAGGTCCCAGGTTCAATCCCCGGCATCTCCAAAAAAGGGTCTGGGCAAATAGGTGTGAAAAACCTTAGCTTGAGACCCCGGAGAGCCGCTGCCAGTCTGAGAAGACAATACTGACTTTGATGGACCAAAGGTCTGATTCAGTATAAGGCAGCTTCATATGTTCATATGTTCGTAAGAAGGTAGATCCATGACAAATTGCACGGTGGGTTTTTAGAAGATATGATGAATACAGATTTTAATTTCTGAGTGGATTCCGCTGAAGTTATTATGGTAAAACGGGTGTGAACAGAACCAAGATGAGTTAACTTAATATGCAGGTTGCTTAGAATCTTCGACCAACCTTGTGTGGTTAAAGAGGAATAGAAATAGCTCCCCCCCCCCACTACAAGTTCTTTTTTAAAGTCAAACTTAAGTCGTGTTTTCGTTCAGTTCTGTGATGGCGATTTTGAGGATGTACCGTTGCGCTTCCATGGTGTGATACTGTGAAGACTAAAATCCAATCTTCCTAGTGTTATGTGAAATACTAAATGCTCTGCAATTTTAACATGTTCTGACTAACACATTTTAGATCTGAGCGCTCCCATTGAGGTCAGGGGGCTTGACATCCTGTTAAGTAAATGTTAAAGGATTTGGTATGTGACGCCTGTGCATTCCAGCACTGTAGCAATTAAAGCATTATCAAAGAGAGTTTTAGTGAAAGGTAAAACCTGTTGCATTTAGATATCAAAAAAGGGATTTTAATATCCTTTTCTTCAGAGTTCCTTTACTGTAGCCATTCAGTAGAAACTTTTTCCCCAGGGGGGGGGGGGGAAATGCAGTATCAATTTCTGCTGGGACTCAGGCAATCCCAATCTCGTCAAATCCCGGAAGCTAAACAGGGCCAGCCCTGGCAATACTTGGAAAGGACTTCCTTGGAATACCAGGAGCGGGAGACAAAGGCAGGCTGTATCAAGACATTTCTCTGAACATCCTCCATGCCCCAGTGGGTGTTTCCAGAAGTTGCCATTACTTCCATATACAGGCATAAACATGTACACACACACAAAGCAAAAAACAACAAACTAACAAATTAGTCTAGCATTCTGTTTCAAAGATCAGACTTTTATAATCCGAGTTCATGTGCTTAACAAATCGAAATTCTATGCTGGGGAAACCAAGACAAGTAGTAGTCCTCAACTTACTGCAAATCAACTTGTGTGTTCGATTATTTTGTATAAAACATCTTTATTCTTTTAGTCAAAGGGAGCAGCAAGGACCTAGAAGATGATAATGATATTGGATTTATATCCCACCCTTCACTCTGAATTTCAGAGTCTCAGAGTGGCTTACAGACTCCTTTACCTTTCTCCCCCACAACAGACACCTTGTGAGGTGGGTGGGGCTGAGAGGGCTCTCACAGAAGCTGCCCTTTCAAGGACAGCTCTGCGATAATTATGGCTGACCCAAGGCCATTTCAGCAGCTGCAAGTGGAGGAATGGGGAATCAAACCCAGTTCTCCCAGATAAGAGTCCGCACTTAACCACTGCACCAAACTGCCCCTCTGATCACTAAAGAGTTTATTTAGTGTTAGGGTTTGTAGAATCTTTCGGGCTCAAGTGCCATGTTCTACTGGAGAAAGTTTTTCTTCCAGACGTTTCGTTCTCAGCTGCGGAGAACATCCTCAGTGGCGTTGCAGCCGGAGCAGGCGCTCTGACCTTCTTGGCTGCTGTGCATTGAGTTTATTTAGTCTCACCCTAAAATTTTTCCTAAGATTTCATTAGCCTGATTTTTAAAAAAAAAAAAAAAAAATGAAAGCCATAATTCTTAGGATGCTGAATTTTGTAATTAACTTGAAAATCCATTCTTCATGAACAGTTTGGTTACCTTTATTAAAGGTATTATAGGAGAGATCAAAGAACATTCTAAAAGAGTCTAAAATCTGTACAGTTGTTCATGAACTAACTAATCCATTATTCATGAACTAAGCTGTGGAATACAAACAGTCCAGCCCAACTAAGTTATGAATTACTGGTCACATTCAGAAGTCAGAGGAAACCCCTGTCAGTTAATGACGAATGTTCTTGCAGTTTATTTGTTCGCACCTGTCATGCATGGAACTTAACTGAAGGCCTTGAATCAAACTCCAGTTGGTATGAAGACCAAGTGAGGATCCCTGGTAGAATTAGAGTGTGCATCCTCCCCACAAACAGATTTTAAATCACAGCTCAGTCTTACTTTAGAATCC
The DNA here is from genome assembly GCF_032191835.1 of Heteronotia binoei. Lineage (NCBI taxonomy): Eukaryota > Metazoa > Chordata > Lepidosauria > Squamata > Gekkonidae > Heteronotia > Heteronotia binoei. The sequence continues at coordinate 25,778,199 of NC_083238.1, read as the reverse complement.
CAGTTTGTGGGGACAAAACTAGTTTGCCCATTTGGATGTCAGAGCAAACTGGAAATAGACTGATGGATTTCAGACTAAGAAACAAACTCTGAATCTAGCCAATGTGATGGCAGAGAGAATGCTTCCATATCCAGAGGCTCATTTTGCCATGAGGGATCTGCTTCCTACCCTGTTTTCACTTTTCAGTTGTGGGGGGGGGGGGGGGGGGACAAACTGCTATTGAGGATTTTGTTCTAATGTGAATTTATGTATTGGGTTTTCTCTTGTTCATATTCACCTTGTACATCCAAATGCAAAAAACATCATTTTTCCTTGGCATTGTATAAATGGATTGATTCAGGCATAACAGCCAGTTATAGTTTGGTGCTATGTGCATGAGTGATTCCGGTATGGTTTACGTGGGGGTCATGGAACCCATCAGTGTGTTTACTGGCACCTCCACATCCTTGTTTCCCATGCACGCTTTCTTAAAAAGCAAAGAGTGATTCCCATCTTTTCGTTGCCTTGCTGGAGAAGTAGATGCTTCAGGTATCACCTTTGTGTCTACAGGTGGTGCCCATTTGGAAATAGCTGGGACATCATGGGACACTGGAAATTCCATTTTTTAAATTGGACTCCGCCTCCATAGCAGCTGTTTTGTGGTGGTACCTGCTTAACTGTCTTCGCAGTTTTGAAAGTGTCCACAGACTCTACAACTTTGGTGACCCTTCACTTTACCAGCCATGTTTGAATATTTTGAACACCCAGATGTACACGCTGTTCTTACGCTTGCTCCTGATTGTGAGTATAGAATAAGGGTAATGGCTGCTGTAGCCACAGATAGCCACAGCAAGGGAGAGCAAACGAACATATCCATCTCCCCAATGACATTTATTGCTTTAAACTCTAAATATTATCTTAGTGGTTGTGTTGCGCATGTTTAGACAGCCAGACACGAATATATTTCTGGAGCTGCTCACTGGTGCTGGTATTGGGTTGCTGATGGAACATTACAGTGAACCCAACAGTTGTTAATTAGGAATGGCCACATATCAGGAAAACTGTCAGGTGATATATGTACATTCTACATGACCTTTTACTTTTACCATGATCGCTGCTTAACTTGTACATTTGCTGTACTACTATTGTGCTTGGATAGATTGTGGAGCACTTATCAACACACACTAAAGTGTTGTTTTTTTTAAAAAAAAAATAACCAACAGGGTTGGAAATCCAATTTTTCACAATCTGAGGCAAAATCCTTGTACAGTCTTTTAAAAGGACACTGTCAGTTTGAAAATGTTTGCACTTACTATGGCTATGAGAAATTACTCTACCTTAACATTTTATGTATAGGCAGTTTCAGTATTTTGCTGATCATCAGCAACATTTCCTCTAACCCTACGTGTATAGGAACCTGAGAAGCTGAAAATACCACAGATGAGTTCTACAAGGCCAAATGAATGAGGCAAGCCATGAACTTCTGTTCTTTTGGTAGGAAGCTGTAAGAGATTGAATGGCTTTGGTAGCTGCAGCGTCTTCACTGGAGTGGTCTGTTAATCTGAGGTAGCTTTTTTTTAGTATTAGATAATTTTGTGTGTGCATTCCTTACCTTTAAATCTGTGAGCTCTTAAGAGAAACATTCATAATAGTGAATGGGTAAAAAGCTTATTGTGGTACTGTGAGAACTAAAACCATTGCACATAAAATTGAAATTTGCTGAACACGGGCTAAAAAGTTGCTTCTCGTTACCAAGAACACTGTGTTAACTTCTCAGCGTCCTTGGAAGCATAGGGGAGGGACGGTGGCTCAGTGGTAGAGCATCTGCTTGGGAAGCAGAAGGTCCCAGGTTCAATCCCTGGCATCTCCAAAAAAGGGTCCAGGCAAATAGGTGTGAAAAACCTCAGCTTGAGACCCTGGAGAGCCGCTGCCAGTCTGAGAAGACAATACTGACTTTGATGGACCAAGGGTCTGATTCAGTAGAAGGCAGCTTCATATGTTCATATGTTCATATATGTATATGTGACAACATCCAATGCTTCATCAGTCTCATAATTGTCAAGAATGGACTCTTCTCCAACTGCCCCTGCGTGAACTTAGCTATGCTTTGCTGTTAACCTGAGTTCATGAAACAAAAACGTTGTGCGAGGTAATATTAGGAAGGTCCTCTTCTTGGTGACACAATGGGCTGCCAGATGTTAGCGCCACCATGCCAAGGCCAGAAGCTCAAACAATCTCATCTGGATGCATTTTAGCCTAGAATCCTAGCCAAGAACAGCTTCGAGACTGATGTGATAGAGATTTAGGAATCTGGATCTGGTGGAATGCACTGCCATCTCTGCCTTTATCTTTTGATCATCTTCTGAACATATGAACATATGAAGCTGCCTTATACTGAATCAGACACTTGGTCCATCAAAGTCAGTCTTGTCTTCTCAGACTGGCAGCGGCTCTCCAGGGTCTCAAGCTGAGGTTTTTCACACCTATTTGCCTGGACCCTTTTTTGGAGATGCCTGGGATTGAACCTGGGACCTTCTGCTTCCCAAGCAGATGCTCTACCACTGAGCCACCGTCCCTCCCTTCTCTTGATGTCTCATTTGTTCTCTTAAACTATGATATGTTTTGTACTAATTGCAGTGTTCTATACAGTACTCCTGCTACGGAAGATCTATCCTTGTCCAGTGAACGCTCTGTGGCCTGTGTGCTCCCCCCCCCCCATTTTTTTCTACCTTGGTGGACATTGCACTTGAATCATTTTAGTATTGTCTGAATCTCTTGTATGTCTGCATTCTGGATAGGACAAAGTGAGAACGTATGTGATGTGTCTCCCTCTCCCCAGCATGTGGTTCTGGAACTACATATACAACAGACAATTATGCAGACTGTGGCAAACTGTAACATAGTAAAAGTGTCCTTTTTCATGGAGAAAGCAGCTGGAGAGGAAGATTTGGTTTTATACCCCACTTTTCTTAAGGCATCTCAAAGCCGCTTACAATCACATTCCCTTCCCCTCCCTTGTGAGGTAGGTGAAGCTAAGGGTGTTCTGAGATCTGTGAGTGGCCCACCCAGAAGCCTTCTTGTGAGGAGTGGGGAATCAAACCCAGTTCTTTAGGTTAGAGGCAGATAATGCTCTTAACTATTATACCGCACTAGCTCTCAGAGGCAAGTAGACTTTTTTGCCCTTACCACAAGACATCCATAAGAATCATCAGCGAAGAAAATCTTTGTGGAAGAGGAATATATATGAATGCATGGAAACTAAACTTGTGTTTTAACAGGGGTTAAAATTTTGTTTTCCAACTTCTATAGTGGTGTTTGGCATTTTTCTTCTAAACAGACCACGGAAACGTGTCACAATCCAGGCTTTTTTGTACAAAAAGCCCAACAGGAATGCATTTTCAGATTAGGCAAACCCCCTGATGTTACCATTGTTTCACACAGGGTTTTTTTTGTAGAAAAAGCCTAGCAGAAACTAATTTGCAAATTAGGCCACACCCCCTGATGCCAAGCCAGCCAGAACTGCATTCCTGTGCGTTCCTGCTAAAACAAAACAAAAAAAGCCCTGTTTTGTGAATGTGGCCTGACGTGTGTACAGGGGCCTTTTACACTGATGCCATGCAACTGTTTGAGATTTTAGAAAGCAGTGATCGCAGCCTCTCTTAGTTACTGCATGCTGGTAAAACATGGTGTGTAAAATTACACACCATGCCATGCCAGCTGAGAAGATAATACATCTTGCTATTGTACAAATATATATAGCACCATTGACCTTTTCCATTATGGCTTTTCCAGTTTCTTTGATCAGGCAATTACAGCATTTTTTTTAGGAAGGACTGTACACTCTTGTATTATACTGAGCTAATATATTCAACCCTTGGGAAGTGGTCCCTCCTCAGTATCTCTTAATAGGTACTCGAGCACAGCTGGCATGACACATCTTCTTGATTTAAAGTTACAGTTCAGATCCTCTTGCCATACCAGTTGCCCAAATGCAAGGATGCACAGGGTGTTATATAGTTTACAAGCAGAGACCCAGGAAAGAAAATGTGAACATTATTTTTTGTTGATGGTCTTCTGTCTTAACCCATTCATGTGCTCTTATATGAAAAAGTTTCCCCCTCAACCCAGTTTATTCCCATTTTAATATTTACCGGGTACCCTATCTGAACATTCTAAAAAGTAGGAACTTCTCATCATTGCTTTCCACTTAAATAGCTCACAACCCCTTCCTAATGCCTTTTATGTTGTCTCTTTATTTTGCATATTACTAATGAACGTTTTATAATAACACAGTAACTCAGCCAGTGGCTGGATTGCAGGCTTATTTTTCTGACCCCCGGGCTTCTATGACATCACAGCAGTTCAGTGAATGGTTAGGGAGATATTAAAGAGGTTAGCCTGAATTTATAAGATTTTCTTTCTTTTTTAAATAAAGTTTGTTTGACATTTGCACGCTGGAGTTATTAGCTTTTTGAATTGTTGTGAGCTACTCTGGAAATATTCTGTTGATGGAGACAGGGCATCTGTGTTTTAGATAAATAACTACTTTGAATATGTTTTGGTGTAAAGTTAATAACTTTAACTTGTCATGTCCTTGATTTTCTATGCATGCATTTGTATAACTGTATACATATTTTGTGGGAGGAAGAGGTTAGCAATGTTATGTGTATATGATTTACCTATGTTATCTCCCTTAGTGGCCAAGTATGAGGTAGTTTAAATGTTGTGGGCCTCTTTCCTTGAGCTATGTAACAGAGTAGCTACGTAACAGTCTTCCATCCTAAGCAGGTATACTTTGAGTCCTACTCAGGTCTGTTCAGTGGGGCCTACTCTCTTTCTTTGAGCTATGTAACAGAGTAGCTACGTAACAGTCTTCCATCCTAAGCAGGTATATTTTGAGTCCTACTCAGGTCTGTTCAGTGGGGCCTACTCTCTTTCCTTGAGCTACGTAACAGAGTAGCTACGTAACAATCTTCCATCCTAAGCAGGTATACTTTGAGTCCTACTCAGGTCTGTTCAGTGGGGCCTACTCCCAGGAAGGTGTTCTTGGGGTTTGATTGTAAGTAGGGCTTTTATTGCAGCAGGAACTCCTTTGCATATTAGGCCACACACCCCTGATGTCGCCAGTTCTCCAAGAATTTACAGGGCTCTTAGTACAGTAAGCCCCATGAGGACTGGCTACATCAGGGGTGTCTGGCCTAATATGCAAAGGAGTTCCTGCTGCGATAAAAGCTCTGGTTGTAAGTACATTTATGATTAATCTAAACTTCCCTAAATCCTATCTGTTCAGTAGATTTGCCAAATACACTCTTATTCTGTTTAGTATTACTATGGAGAGGAGAATTTATTTTTTTTCCCAAAATTTACTTTTTTAGGTACAGCCATTGATTAAAATGTTCCCGAAGTATGATTATTATATGTGATCTGAAATGCTGTCCTGCTGTCAAGTCACAGCCAATTTATGACAATCCCATTGGGTTTTCAAGGCAAGATCCATTCAGAGATGGTTTTCCGTTGCCTGTTTCTGCGTAGCGACCCTGATATCCCTTGGTGGTCTATCATCCAGATGCTGACCCTGCTTAGCTTCCAAGATCTGATGAGATCGGGTTAGCTCCCCCCTTTAGTGGCATGAATTTCCATTTATATTCCTGATGAGTCAAGTCCCGATGGCAAAGAGGTCAGGATGTCTGATGGGCATATATGCTCGCTTTGAAAACTTTTTAAAAACCCGCTTACGGTTTTGTATCCAAGCAAAACGCAACGTACAGATCAGTATGAAATGAGATTTCGTAAAATAAGGGAAGCCATTGCACTGTTGTAGAGTTCTTCCTCATTCTGCCCCATCTGAATACAGTTCCAAAGCTGCAGGTGTGGTTTGTGAATAATGTAAGAATTCAGAGTTGTATACGTCTTGAAACTGAGGCAAGAAAGAGGTTAGGGAAGAGGGTTTTTTCCAAAAAAAAAAAAGCATTTTGACTACCTTTGAAACGTGTACTCGAATCTAAGAAAGGGAATATCTTCCTGAGAACAACTAAACCAGAAAAAAAGGGAGGGGGAGTGCTCATAAAAATGTCCTTAAACCACCCTAGAATTTTTTTGCAGAGCAAAGTTGGAACTGAAAGGCATTTTGTAAGAAGACTGAAATTCTTTCCGAACTCTGCACAGCTTGCTTGTTGCTGTGGCAATTTTTATTGTGTGTTTTAAGAAGAAACAATGTAAACAGCACTATGGGGCTTTGCGTCGCTCTGGTATTTGATATAATGCAGGATGACAGCTAAAATGTAAAGGGGATCACACTTATATTTAGATCATTATAAAATTATTGTAGTGTACCCAAGCGCATCCGGTGGGCTTTGCCAATGCCGAGCTCTGCTGTCCATCAAAATTACCTTGTGGTTTACATTTCTACTGTATCCTGGAAGGGCCATGTTTCACAAACATGCCCCAGTGTGGGTGCTCTCCCTTTTAGAGGAGAACAAACCACAAGGGGCCTGGGCTCGGCTCTCCAGAAGGAGGAAACGGAAGTGAAGACCATATCCAAGTTCAGAGGAGATGTACCCTCTCCATGGATGGCTTGGCAGACAGCCTCCCTGGAGTTCCACGAGGTTATGTGTCCTTGAGTGCGTATCGGAGAAGAACGGCTGGGGTTTTGTTCTTGTTTGTGAGGGTTACATGCAGTATTGCTAAGCAGCTGTTACAATTGAAGTAGTTTTTACGAAGCATTGCCAATCCCTCACAGTGGGTTTTATGGCATACCAGACAATCCGATTTTACGCGCGCCGTCTTGTTAGCGGTATGTAGTCCCAGTTCCCAGCCAAAACTGTAACTGCCAACAGAATGAAGCAGTTTTTAATGATGCCTTGTATGTCTTCAGCTCTCACAAGAGGACAGCAATGCCAAGTCACTCGGTGAAGTCCTGGTGCTGTAATTGCAGCAGTCTTTCCCACAGCTATTTCTGCCAATACTTGGATATATTAGTGACTTCCCCATTGGAAATGTATCCCACCCTGGCTTGCCTTTTGACTCATAAGAAGTATTTTGTGTGCTTCTTCTAAACTGCTTTCTTGTCAGTACTGAAAGTGGATTTCTCAGATGTTTGTATTTTGGGTCTGTATCAGGTATTCCTTTAAGTTTGCTTCTTCTTTATCCACCACGTGATGCATGTACAAATTAGCATGCTGTTGCCTTTTGATGTAAGGCAACAGAATACCTTTGCAATTTCTTTTTTTTAAAAACAAACAGATTTCTGGAAACATTCCTATACATTTTGTTTTCAGAGATCATTTCCAGTTTAAACAAACACACCTGAACCTGGGTATCCTATATAAAATACTGCATTGTTGATAAACTTTTAGTTGAGTTCTTGCTGTGTTCTATTTCTAAATAGATGCTTTACTCGTAGTTAAAAAGGATCTCTAAATGCCCATTCTGATAGAAATGGCATTTAATGTCTCGTAAAGGAGAAAGCTCTCTTACAGTTACATGCTTTTAAAGGCTGTGCCTTTGAGTTACTTGGTAGGCTGCAATCTCTTCAGTTTTGCTAAATAGGTTTATTTCCCCCCCATTGGAACCATTATAAAATGTTTAATTATCTTCCTCTAGTCATTCCCCCCCCTTTGTTTTTCAAAAGGGAAATATTTAAGACTTGTACCTTAATGATTGTTAAAGGTGTAATGGAAAAATTTAAAAAGTACGTAGGGCAGCAACAATGCTGTGAAATAAATTCATTAAAATCAATGTTGTTTCAATGAATACTAATTGAATTATTAATGCTTGGATCAGGGTTTTTCTCTCTCTTTGTGATTATTCAGCTTGTTGTCTGTTGAATCTATATCCTTGTTAATGAAAACCTGCTCTGTGAGTACAGATTGTTGGAAGCCTTCTTTTTCTTCTTCTGCACAGGGATGGTATAATGTATGGTCTTGCTTTTTTACCCAGTTTCAGCCTTGCACATAGGCAGTAAATGCTGCAATCCACTGAATTGGGAACCATCCAGAGAAAAGAGTGTTCTTCCACCGTCCTTATGATTTAAAGGCACATTGATGCGGAAGTGGAAAAGCTCTTTGAGAACCTGCCTTTGTTTCTGCCGCAGTTATATTGAAGGATGAGGATAAAATTGTATGTTGCTGTAGATTACGCTGTCCATCACTTGCCATGTTTTATGTACCCCAGTCAGTGTTCATGACATGTGATTGTGATCCTGACAACCACCCTGTAAGGTAGGCTACTCACACATATCACACCGACACTGCAAATTAGGGAAGGCGGGAGAATAGCTTCCTTGATGCTAATTAGTTCCTAGTAGAGGCAACTTGCCGATACAATGTTGATTCCAAATGACCTTGAGGCAGCTATTCTTCTCTGTGTTCTTCCGCGTTCTAGACCTATATATTTTCCATCGTCCCCTTCCTACGAAAAGCCATCTGTTTGGAACAGCTTTCTTGTTCTGTAATACATGCAGTTGGATGAAGAGAAGTGGACTCCATATTGCGAGAAAAGCGGATGTAATTTAGAGGTTTAGTTGTGTGCAGTTCTGGTTAGAAGAAAACCCCTCTTGTCTTGTTTTTTTTTTTTTTTTGTTCTTGCATTTTATCTGACACAGACAAATGCAACATATGCGACATACGTAAAACTGCAATTGTAACAACAGCTCAAGTATATAATCATCTTTTCTCCTGGAAATTAACCCGCAGTGTCCAGAAAGTCAAAATAGTGTGAAATTGAAAGTGGGTCCCTAGAGTGGTAACTCGCCAACAGGACACTGGCAAATGATCAATTATTTCCTGGACTGCTATACAAGAGCTACAGTTCATATTTCTAGGACCTCTGGGGGAAAGAGAGCGCCGCAGCATGCCTAGAGGAAAAGGCTAATACTGAAGCTGCTATTTCTTTATGGTGCTCAGGCTCCCGTCACTACCCAATATCAGTTGAAAACAAGTGGGTGCTTCCCCGCCCCCAAATGAAATTAACATGTTTGGGCTGTATATTTCTAAGCGAGTATTTTTAGCTTGATGTATTGAGCTGTAGCTCGGTGGGGTTTTTTTTTTTTAAATGGAGCTTTTCATTTAATTTATACAGTGTACAAATAAGTCATTACATGCCGCTTTTGTTTCCCCATTCACTTTAATTTCACGATTTTAGAGAAGGCATGTGAAATCCCAGCTGCGTGCTTTCAATAGCAGCGCAATCCTAGGCAGACTGACTCCAGGCTGGGCCCATTTTATTTTGGTGGGTTTAGATTGAGGTTTAAGGCGCGTAGGATTGCAGTCTGGAAAAGATTGTGTTGGAGAGCACGACAGTGGTTGTTGGGACTGATCTGCTCAGGTTAATTGTGGTGTGTCAGCCACTTGGAATGGAAGTGGCAGGCACTGTGTATGAAGTAGCTTGCTCTAAGGGGGAAACAGTTTCTGTCAGAAACTGTTTTTGTGCCATTTCCACATGTTCCTGTGTCCTGGCCAAGTGGAAAATGAAACCAGCCTAGCAGTTCTAAACTATGGTTTAGAAGTTTGTAGGTTTAGAAGTTTGTTCATAGTTTATTCATTTAGTTCATTTATTTTCCACCTTCCCAATGAGAACCTGAAGCAACTTTACCTCATTCTCCTCTCCTCTGTTTTTACTCTCACAGCAACCCCTCGAGGTAAGTTAGGCTAATATGTGACTGTTAGGCTAAATGTCACCCAACAAGGCTAAATGTCACCCAACAAGATGCCATGGCAGAGTGGGGTTTCAAACCTGACTCTTCCAGATCCTAGTCCAGTAGTCCGGCCACCCCACCGCAATGACTGTATCGTTGGGTGTACCATTCATTACTGACTCCACCCTATTGACTTCCAATTTCCATGAAAGCAACAGCAATTCCACATCCTCAGAGTTGCTTAACTATGTGATGTTATTGTTATATTTATAAATTGGCCAATCCCTGCTACTTCCGATGGCAAATAATAGATAGCCCCAATTTTGATAGCTGGCTAAATTCACGGACAGGGGGAAGAGGGCAAAAATAGGTGGAAAGAATAGAGAAGGGTGTCAGGCAGATGGAAACCTTTGCTGTCTTCAACCAAAAAGCCTGGCGGAACATCTCTACCTTGCAGGCCCTGTGAAATTGCATCAGATCCTGTAGGGTCCAGATGGTATTTGGCAGAGAGTTCCACCAGGTTTGGGCCAGGACCAAGTAGACTCTAGCCCTGGTCAAGAACAGCTGGATGTCTTTAGGGCCGGGAACCATCAGCAAGTTGTTATCTAAGTAGTGCAACAGTCTCCCAGAGGAGACAGTCCTGTAGGTATGTTGGTCCCTGACTGCTCAAGGCCTTATAGGTCAATACCAACATCTTGAACTTGACTCAGCATTCAATGTTGTGAAACTTTGACTTGCTAAACCCACCTATCACAGGAATCAGACAATCAAACTCTTTTTGGAAAAATTTAAAGCAAGGTTAACAGCAATAGCAATAAACCAAAAGAAAGTGGAGACTTTTTGAACTACAGCTATGTATGCATTTAAGCACCATCAACTTGCAACTGACTTAAGGTGACCCCAGCAGTGGGTTTTCAAGGAAAGTGAAAAGCAGAAGTGGTTTGCATTGCCTTCTTTTGTGGAGTCTTCCTTGTTGGTTTCCTATCCTGAATACTGTGACCCTGTTTAGCTTCCAAGAGCTGACAAGATTGGATTACATCAGGGATGGCCAAACTGGCTTTTTCACACATATCATGTGGCTCTTGAAGCCCTAGCTATCCCACTGGCCATCTTGGAGAAGGCGTTTGTCTCTTTAAATCACTTCTCAAGCCTGATTCAGCTACCAATAGAGCTGGTCCAAATAAAAGCCGATATTATTCAGCTTTTATTTGGGCCAGCGATATTGCTGAGTTGCGCTAGCACCACTGTGGTGGCGCACCTTGAAGAAGGTATTTCCTTCACTTGTGGAAGCAAGCCCGCCCAGCCAGCAGGACTGTGGAAAGTGAAGGGAAATCATTTTGAAATCTCTTCCATTTACTCCCCAAGTTGTGCCGTGGCGGCAGCATGCCTCAGTTCACTCACAGGGATGTGCCACTGCTGCAACACAACTCCACAAGTGAAAGGAAGGCATTTTAAAATGCTGAATACATTTAGGTTTCATGATTATTTATCTGAATTCCAGTAACATACCAATATTGGGATTCAGGAATATCAGGAAATGCCAGTATTTTTTCGATCCAATGGACCCAGATTTGAAAAAGCTGAGTGTGTGTGTATGTGTGCGTGCACACACCCCTACTATACCACACTGTCTTGCAATTGTCTTTGTGTAAGTTTCTGAATTTCAGTAAATGGAGTTTCCATTTTTAATCATGGCAAGTTCTAACCTGAGTAGTTGAGATGATAATACTGGAGAACGTGGATTAAAAAGAGTGTTACAGTGGAAGCAAGATAAAACAGCTGCCTTGGATTTGTGGGGAAACAGCATTTATATGTGTGGGGGATCTTTTTTAAAAATTTTGTTTATTGAAAAGATTTATATCATGCCCTTCTGCTTAAAAAGCAGTTTATGAGATATAAAAATCCCAATGATGCGCAAGTTAAATAAATAGGGTGCTTAATTAACCCTTGAACATGGCGATAAAACTAAACAGCAATATGTGGTCGAGAGCACGAAGAGTTAAGACACTTGGTAGGTAGGAAGACTGTCCATAGCCAGCTGCTGGTTTTTGCGTGATGACATTCTAACCAGTAGCTAAGGCTTCAGTTGTGTGGACACTTCGTTGGGAGTGACCGTCATTGATTCAGTGGGACTTACTACTTGTGCTTTGGCTTGTGCTCCAAAAAAGGGACTCGGAGTAGCTCCCGATACGGTACTAAAGTCAACAGTCCTACAGCAAAAACCAACAGATTGGCAGCTGTCACTTCTTTGAAAGTTTACCTGAATAGTTCCATGTTGTAAAGCCTCCTGAAGTGTTCTGAGAAACTTGTTTTTCCTGTTAGGTGCCACCACTCCAGGCCCAAGATGGTGCAGAGGAAGTTCTGACAACCATAGATAAGAAACAAGGAGGTCTGCTTGAGGAGACCACAGTTGCTACACATTCACGCAGTGGCAGATTGTCCTTTCAGTAGCCAGAAGTAGATGGAATCATTTGCCTGAGAGGTGGGATTGGACTTTTTTACAGGGTTTTTTTTTTAGCAGGAATGCACAGGAACACAGTTTCAGCTGGTTTGTTGAAAGGAAAGGTCCTCTGTTCAAGCACCAGTCCCATAGCTATGAGGGGACATGTGGGGGCACAGCCCCCTGACTGCTAGGCAGGGCCCCCTGACTTGGGGCCCCTAACCAGCCTCCAGTGCCTCGGCTGTATCCTTCTCCATTCTGCCGTCATACACAGTTGCTTCTGCTTGCTTAGGGGCCGGAAGAATTCTCTAACCCCTCAGCAAGCAGAAACAATGGGGCACTTTTGGAGCCCAGGACTGAAAGTTAAGCTCCCTGTTGCTTCTGCTTGCTTAGGGGCTGGAAGAAATCTCTGATCCCTCAGCAAGCAGAAACAACGGAGCACTTTCAGCACCCAGGACTGAAAGTTAAGCTCCATGTTGGGCTGATGTTGGGCTAGAGGGCGCCTGCAAGAAGAGGCCATTCTGTGGGGGGGGGCGGATGGCTCCATTGCAGACAGGGCAGGGTAGGGTAGGCTGGCGCACACAAGTGGAGGTCCCAGCTGCAGTCTGGGGCTGGGGGATCAGTGGAGAGGTGATGTTCGCCTGCAGGGGTTTTCTGGCCTGGTCTCGCTGGCCACCCAAGCGAGGGTGGGAGCTGCGCTTGGGCAGCCTCGGCTCGCCCTCCGACAGGAAGAAATCAGAATTGGAGGTCTTGTAGCCTCAGAAGTCAGTTGTGACTTGGTGGCGCCTTCCACCCCCCTCCCCTTGTCCCACTGGGCTTGCCTTGCTGGATCATGGTACAGGTAAGGGCAGGAGACTGTGCGACACATATCTAAACCTCTGAGTGGCTCCCTACCAGAGCTGCTGGATGAGGGGTGGAAAGGGATCATCTTGGGGCAGCTGTGGGGAGGGGGGAGGCTGTATGGCAGCGAGCTGGCAGCTTTCCTTCTCAGCGGTGGTGGGAGAGAAGGCTATGGAGGTTAGGGCCACTATGTGCCGCCTGGAAAAAAATCAGGGCCCCCCAATTCTTCAAATCCTGGCTACAGGGCTGGCGAGCACCAGTCATTTCCGACTCTGGGGTGACGTTGCTTTCACAACGTTTTCACAGCAGGCTTTTTACGGGGGTGGTTTGCCATTGCCTTCCCCAATCATCTATACTTTCCCCCCAGCAAGCAGGGTACTCATTTTATTTATTTATTTATTTTATTTGTTCGATTTATATCCCGCCCTACCCCACCAAGACCGACCTCAGAGGGATGAAAGACTGAGTCAACCTCGAACCGTCTACCTGAAAACCCAGCTTCCACCGAGGATTGAACTCAGGTTGTGAGCAGAGCATAGGACTGCAATACTGCAGCTTTAACACTGCTCCACGGGGCTCTTGTCATCAGGAGGTGTGGCCTAATATATAAACGAGTTGCTGGAGTTGTGATACATAGGATCTCAGCTGTGTAGTGGCTGGCTTGAAAGGAATGGTGATGTTCCTTTCATCTCAGTTAGTTGTCTTTATTGTAGCTTTCAGTTGCCAGAATAACCCTAGGATTGGGCATGTGTTAACAACGGACAAATGGGTGAAGTTTTGAAGTGGAGTGGTGCTGGCTGACACCCTTGCTTCAAGGCTTTCTGTTACTCTTGTACCAAGTTCAAGACTATCATGATTATTGCGGATAAGTTGTTTTTAAAATCATAATATGCAATGACCACTTTTATCTTCTGAAACACTGAATTACTACTGATTCATATGTATTTGAATATCTAGATCAGCGGTGGCCAAACTGTGGCTCGGGAGCCACATGTGGCTCTTTCACACATATTGTGTGGATCTTGACGCCCCCACCACTCCATCTGCCAACTTGGAAAAGGCATTTCTCTCTTTAAATCACCTCGCCAAGCCAGCTAGCAGTTTGGAGAATGCATTTAAAGTTAAAGTTGCTTTCTTTCTTCCTCTACCTCCCTCCATCTATTTGCCTTCCTTCTTCCCTGCTCTCAAACATCTGACATTCATGTCTTCCGGCTCTCAAACATCTCATGTTCCTGTCTTGTGGCTCTCAAACATCTGACATTTATTCTACGTGGCTCTTACATTATGCAAGTTTGGCCACCCCTGATCTAGATGGATATGTGCAAATAGACTGTTAAAAAAGTAAATTTTAAATGGCTTGATTAACAGGAACATACATAGCTCCAGTTCTCCCACCCACCTCAAGCCCATTTTTCTTAGGCAAGAATATTATATGAGAATCCTTCTGCTATGCTCAGAATGGCTCAGAATCCCTAAATTCAGTACCATTCCCTTTAGTGTGTATCCTTCCTTTTAAAGGTGTGGATGCAGGTTGCTTCTTCTGAAAGGTTACCTTTCATGCCTTTGACTTGGACACCACCCCAGTGTAGCGGATAGTTCTTACAGCATCCGTGTGCTCAGAGGTTCTGAAGGCTAAAGTCATCTTACTTATCCTTTCCACATTGCCCGATGAGTTTGAACAGTGTTTTCGTTCTAGAAGACTGCTGTAAATGAAAGGTTCTCATGGTTTCTGTTCAGAATTCCTCATAGCACATCTCTCATTTTTTAAAAAAACCCCTGTTGCTGCATCTTCTCAACTTGAAATTAGAAGTTCAGATCGCAAGGACCTTCACACCTGGAACTTTTGGCCTTGCAATTTAAAATAATAACTCCACAGGATTGCTTTTGCTCTTGCAACTTTCAAACCTACCTTCATTTTTCTGCTAGAGCTATCTTGTAAAAAAGCTTAAGAATACTTTGTAGTTTGAGAATGACCACTATCAATTATGGGCAATGCCCTTCGTTATCTCTTCCATATATTGTGTTTTCAGAAGTCTGATGGACATTCTCCTTTCTTTAAGGGTTGGTTTTTTGGGGTTTTTTTGCTGTTTTGTAACATGGTAAGAAATCTTCAGCTATATGTAGCAATCATTGGTCAAATACTGAATCAATATTGTTGGCTGTCATTTTGTCTGATCTTCTGTGAGATCCTTTCCTCTTGACTCTTCCAGTTTTTGTTTCTGGGTTGTTACTGCTGGGATTTCTCAAAACTGGAGAGCCAAGTATCTCTGTGCTCACTCCCATACTCTGCATTTGAACTCTGCATCTGAATCTCAAAGGCATCTCTTATTGATGGTATTGCAGTAACAGGCATGTTCATTAAGCAGCTCCTACCAAGGAACTTCATATCTCATTTTCTTCTTCTTCTTTTTTGAGCCACGCTGCTGTAGAAAGTCATCTAATGAACCACCAATTTAACATGTTTTCAAACTCTGTTGTTGAATTCTGAATGCAAAAATGTCACAGAAGCAGCTCAAAAAACGTAACAGATGAAAAACCAATGTAGTTCAACACCTTATCTCAAGGATTGGTAAGCTAGATTTTCCAAGAAGCTCACAAACTGATCATGAGGGCCTTAATTTGTTCCTCATGAGCTGATATTTAGAGATAACCAGTCATTGTCCACTGTAGGATGACAGTGGAAGACAATCCATCATCCCCTATTCTCGGGGCATTCAGCTGAACAAGCTACTTCAGCTGGGGAACAGTAACTGAGAATGATACCTTGTTTTACAACAAATTTGATATTTCTCCCTCCATATTCTTGTGAAACAGTAGTTTTGGCTTCTTCAAGCAACTGTCTTCTGCTCTGATAAAAACCCTTCTTGGTCTTAGCTAGGAGCGCTTTAAAGCTTACTGTCTTGAAAGGACAATGAATTAACAATTTTTATTCTGAAGGGGGAACAAAAGATATTGACTTAGCAAAATATTGATCTTGCTTTGTTTATGCACAAAGGATTTGAGAATATTACCCTTCACTGGATATGCTTTTTTCTAATAATATATTGAAAATAGAATTCTTAGCTTGTGTCTTGAACAGGCCAGTTAGAAAACCAGAAATTTGCTTTTAAAGTATCAGTTCACTTGGCAAGCGTAGTATCAGTGGATTTAATTGAAAGAGACCTGAAAATAGGGAGTAAGGAAAGTTAGGTGTAGAAGTGTTGGTATTATGTTCCAACTTTACAGCCAAGAGCTAAACTTGGCCCAATTGTGCCCAATTTCCTGCTTTCTTCTGTAGGCATCCACAGATTCAACAGTATCGGGAACACCTGGTTTAGAACCTCACCTGAGAAACTGCCTTGTTAGTTTCATGCTCTAGGCTTAAGGAGGTAAATCCTGCACATGGAGGACATACATGCACAAGGAGATATTGGCAAACTTTTTCAAGGAATTTCCCATGGTTTGTTAGTGCAGATCTCATGCTAAATCTGATTTATGCCCCAAATTTAAACCTTGTTCTCACAGGCTGCCAGCTGTCTATAACCTTGATTAAAATTTACATCTGTGTCAGTCTAAGATGTTTTCACACCTACTCTTGCAGCAGTAATATCTTTCCAGCGGTAGATTACTTCATCTAAGTAGGCTGTGAGACACCGAAACAAACAAGGAGTAGTTTACTCACCATTGGCTGACAGTGTGGAGAGTACAGAGGCAAGATACTTTACTGCTGGAATAAGCTGCTCATTAGGATAAGCAACACCCCTGGTTTACCAGTGAGCCAATCTGAATAGCTTTCTGTTCGTCCTTTCGTCTTGCTCCACTTCCTGCCCTTGCACCCAAACTGTAGCCTTATTAACCAAGGACAAAAAGTAGCAGGAGACGCATCACCCTGCCATCCCCTGGCCTATTACTGCTTAGCCAATTTTTCACAAAAGGATAATATCTCTAATCTTTGGATTACTGGTAGCCTGTTTGGCTTGGTCTCGTCTTGGCTCTTTGCCAGCAAAAAATACCCGCTGCCATGTTAAAGTGGAACTAATTAATTCTGAGTTAATGGTGACTAAATCTTGACAGGGGAGCAGGCCAGACATTTGACATATTACTGAAACACTCTGAACCAGTTAATGCTGGTGGTCGCCCTCTTCCTGGAAAGACCACTCTTTTTTTTGTAGCTCATATTCCAAATGACTTCATAGCACTCTTTTCCCCTTTGAGGAAGCCTAAAAGCGTGTCAATTTTTTTTTTTTTTGCCTCCTCCTTCCAAAATTTTTCTCATTTGTTTTGAAATGCAAAGAGAGCTTTCAGGACTGCATGTCACAGCTCATAACTTCCATTGGCATCTGATGCTCATAGTTCAGGAGCTACAGTACCTGCCCAGAGGTGGGTGTCTCCTTTTTTTCCAGTTTTTTGGTTTTATAATGACACTGTAAAAGTTATACAGTCTGGAATATAGTGGTGAAGGAAAGACTGACATTAAGGTGACTGTTTCAGAGAGGGGAGTAGGCTCATGCTCTGTCAAGAAAGAAGGCACTGTTCCTTCAATTAATACTTAACAGGCTAAATCAATTAATTACTCTTTTTTTCTAGTTGGCTGTTACTCTTGAAAACTTCAGTCTCAGAGAGCCATTGGAGAATGATGATATCTCCATCTTGTTCAGGTTGTAAAATAGTTGGAATCAGTCTGGCAGGGGAGATTCTTATATCCTTATTACTGATTTTCCTGCCCTTGCCACGCTGTGAAGAAAGACACTACCTTTGTGGAACTTGGTTCTTCCTCTCATCTCTTGAAGAAACAGAAGCTTTGTCTGTTCCAGCACACCCTGTCCCCCAACTTTTTTTGTTTGTTTGTTTTGCTTTAACATTGCCATTCTTCTGGGCTAACTGTTCTGTTTTAGGGGTTTTCAAATGCCTTTGGTATTGGGTTTAGAGCAGTGCTAACTGTACCACAATATGTGTTGGGTCTCTCTCTCCGTTTCTCTGTTTCTGGCCAATTCTTCACTAGAATTCCACGCTTTAATCCTGGTGCAGCCCTGACCCCAAACTGATTTTCTACGCTAGAATAATAGAAGTATAAACTCATAGATTTATTTTCTATGATTCTGTGATTCAAGTGTGGAATGTCATTTGGGGGACATAACTGAACCAGGATTAAAGGTCTAGTGCGGAATTTGGCTGTCTCTCTCCTCTGTCTGTCTCTCTCTCTGTCTCTCTCTCTCTGCCTTGGTGACTGTGTAGTATAGTGTTAATATGGCACTTCCCGGCATCTTATCCCTATTCAAATGTCTTATGATCCCACTGACCCTAGTAACTTTTAGGCCAGACGGTGATATCATGGCTTAAGCAGGGTTGCCTGACCTAGAAATAACTTGGGGTCTTGCCAGAGCTAATTTATTTGAACTGAGAGAGGATGATGTACTGGCACGTGCCCTGTTTTATCCACAGTGTGTAGTAGTTGTTGGTGTCCCGCAAGCTGCATAAGGCAAGGTGCATGCAAAAGTATTTGCAAACTGTTAAAATAAACCTTGCTATGCCTTGATAGGTGCAAGAGGGTTATCATCCTACAGAGGTTATTGGGCACCTTCCACGATGCTTGCAATCTGATTCTAGGTGTACAGAAGTATGTTCTGTTGCTTTGAGTAGGAATTACTTCCTAATGTGTATGCTTTAATTTCAATTACTGTATAGTTAGTAGATCCGCTTTGTAAAATGTCATACTTAATGAATTGCACAGTTAAGTATACTAGCTGATTTCAGACTTGGACTTCAGAAGGAGATAGATGAGTCATTTGTCCTCTTCATCAGGGTTTTCTTGGTTCTAAGAGAAGGGCAGCCCAATCCAGACATAAGGGGTGGGCGGCCGTGGCATAGCTGCTGCGCCGCTAGTAGACTTCCTGAGGACTTCGGCACACTGGAGCGTGGGGAGGGGAGAGGCGTAGCTTGCCATGAGGGAATGGTCGCCATGGCAACGCCACTGGCATAGGCACAAGGGAGGCGGAG
This sequence comes from Heteronotia binoei, assembly GCF_032191835.1. NCBI lineage: Eukaryota > Metazoa > Chordata > Lepidosauria > Squamata > Gekkonidae > Heteronotia > Heteronotia binoei. The sequence continues at coordinate 25,759,330 of NC_083238.1, read as the reverse complement.
GCATCCGAAGGGGAGGGCTAGTCCCCCCCCCCATTGGCCAGTCCTGGCACATGCACTGTGGCTCATGACAGCAGTCCCCTCCCCGTCCAGCCATGCGGGGTGCAGCATGGCGACTCATAGACTGCCCCCCCAAAAAAAACCAAGTCTGCCCACCCTCCCAGGCATTCCCTCAGAGAGGCCACTGACGGGAGGGGGTTGCCCAGGGAACATGCAGCAGATGCCAAGCAGGAGAGACAACAGAGGGCACAGCTCAGACTTTATTTTTTCGGAACAGAGTGGGCTGTCTCGCCATGGGCTGGGCTCCATTCCGAGCAGCAGGCAGAAACAGTTGAGGGAGTGGGGGGCAGTGGAGCGGCATATGCGGAAGCCTCTGTGTTGCAGTCCCACCTGCAAAACGGAGATAGAGATCAAGAGCACCTGCAGGAGTGGCGGCTGGAAGAGCAAGCTGCATTTCAGCTGGGTGCTCTCTTAAAGGGACAGTCTCTGACCCACCTCCCCGCAACGGGGCAGGTGCCACACACACACCCTGTGCCCTGCCAGGGGTTGGGAATGTGGCAGAGCGCAGACAAAGGGAAGGGAGCAGGCAGCAGCACAGGGGAAGCGGGGTCAGCAAATACCCCCTGCCGGAGCCCACTGCCTGGTTCAAGTGCCAGAGATGCTCGCACACCAAGCGGTTGAGAGCAAGGGGAGAGGGAGGCTGGGGAGGGGGGGACAGTGGAACTTACCCAGCCATGGGTGATGCAGAGCCTCCGGGAGCCTGGAACCTGTGGAGACCTGGAAACAAGAGCAGTTAGCCCTTGCAAGTCAAAGATACTCTCAAAGCAACTGCCCAGTGCATAACCCGTCACCAACGAGCCTGCCTGTCCCTCACTCTAAGTCTGTATGGCCAGGAGCTCGCAGGCAGATCTTTTTGCCATTTGCTCCTCTCCCTAACAACTGAGTTGTGCGAGGCCAGAGTGGAAGTATTTCTAGGAGGGGGGAGACTGTGATTGGGTGCTGGGGAGGGGGCTCATCAGCCCAAGGTGTGAGAGGATTGGCGAGGCAATCACACCGCTCCCTAAGGGGTTTGCGAGCTTCTGCAGCAGTGGAAGCGACCTTTGTATTTGCTTTCAACGAGTGCCTATGGGCCATGCCGCCATTTTTGCTGGCGTAAAGTTGCGGGGGGGGCATGTCATGGGCCAAACTGCTCAGGAAGCTGCCTAAGCCTGGCCGTGCCCCCAACTCCACCCCCTCCTCCACCTGAATACCACGCTCCGCCTCACTTCCGCCCATGCTTGGGTGCAGCCCTCAGGCGCCGCTGCCCTCGGGAGGAGTGGTGCTCGGGTGGCCCCCCGCCCACGTACCTCCCCTCTACTGTGGCAGCGCCAGTCGTATGTCGGCACACACCCTTCCTGCACCTACGTAGCAGCTCATCTGCTCCCAAAAGATTTTTGCCCCCCCCCCCCCGGGTTGTGTTGTTAATGAATGAATTGTTGAAATATTTTAAGGCTTGGTAAAGCATGGAGTGATGATTATTTACATTCCCCTGAATTCTTCATTGAATGTAACCTATAGGTAGGGTTTTCAGCCTCCAGTAAAGTTGCCAGGTTCAACTCAGGAAATACGTAGACCCAAGTGGGCAGCCGTGTTGGTCTGAAGCAGTAGAACAAAGCAGGAGTCAAGCAGTACCTTTAAGACCAACAGAGTTTTATTCAGAACACTTCTTCAGGCTTTATCCCCTCGTCTGAAGAAGTGCGGCTTTAGCACACGAAAGCTTACATTCTGAATAAAACTTTGTTGGTCATAAAGGTGCAACTTGACTCCTGCTCAAGAAATATGTGGTGACTTTGGGGGTGGAGCCAGGAGGAAGGTTGTGACAAGCATGATTCAACTCTGGAACTCTGGCCATCACATTTAAAGGGACCACACTCCTTTTAAACAGTTGGGTGTAGTGGTTAAGTGTGCGGACTCTTGTCTGGGAGAACCAGGTTTGCTTCCCCACTCCTCCACTTGCACCTGCTGGAATGGCCTTGGGTTAGCCATAGCTATCGTAGGAGTTGTCCTTGAAAGGGCAGCTGCTGTGACAGCCCTCTCACCTTACAGAGTGTGTTGCGGGGGGAGAAGATATAGGAGATTGTAAGCTGCTCTGAATCTCTGATTCAGAGAGAAGGGTGGGGTATAAATCTGCAGTTTTCTTCTTCTCCATTATTTCCTTCCCTTCATTGGAAATAATGGAGGATGGGGGCACCTTCTTTTGGAGCTCATAGAATTGGACTCCCTAGTCCCATCTTTTGGAAACAGAGATAGTTTTTTGAGGAGAGGCACCAGATGCCATGCTGAAAATTTGGTGTCTCTACCTCAAAAAAAATAGCCACTCCCAAGGACATATATGAGGTGCCCAGCAGACATTCAAGCCCCCCCCCCTCCTTTTTGATATCCCTGAAGGGGGGCAGGCTTCCAAACAAGGGAATCCCCTGCCCCCATCGGAGAATTGGCAACCCTGGCCCCCAGGTGGGGGCTTGGAGATCTCCCAGAATTACAGCTGCTCTTCAGACTACAGAGAGAAAATCATTGCTTTTGGAGGGTGGGCGTGATGGCATTAAAAGTTATAAGAAAAACTTGGCAGGTTTATCTGTTTTGATCACTTTAGTTGCAGTCGTGCTAATATAGGTTGCTCTTATATAAACATCTAATTAAAATAAATGAGAACGACATCTCTTTAAGAGTGCATAAGCTTTAAAATTTTGAGTTGCACCAGGCTATCACAACTTCTTCAAGTAGGCGTGAAAGTGGCTTCATATATTTAATCCGTTACATCCATTCCTGGAAGCATCTTCAGTGCCTCATAATACACAACGAGCTCTTTATTTTTTATTTTATAATATTCTCAATGTGGATTTGAAGCTGCTTATGGTAGCACCCCTTGTTTTGAAAATCGGGTTCTGATTGGGGGGATAAGGCAGGTTGACAAAGAAACCGTTTATTTCTCAATGCCACCATGCCATTTGTGTGTCTCACCATCTTCTAAAGTTCTTCTGGATTCCTTGGCTGCGCGTGGCTTAAGAGCATTACATTAAAATCTGGAAAGAACTGAGAAAGAGCATCAGTTTACTGTCTACACCAGGGGTGTTGAACTCATTTGTTATGCGGGCCGGATGTGACCTAAATGAAACCTTGCTGGGCCATGGCGGGCTGGGCCATGCATGTACCTATTTAAAATCAGGTGGCAGAGATATAAACTTTTTAAAGGACACAAACAAACATGACAAAATGGTTTTTTTTAAAAAAAGAACTTAAAACTTGCTTAAAACATTAGCGCTTGTTGGTCTTAAAGGTGCTTTCTTTGTATTTTTCCCATGGGATCCCGGGAACTGGGCAAAGGAAGCTCTGGCTCTTTCACTCCCTCCCCAGGGGACCAGGAGGGGGAGGAGACTCAACCAGTAGAGAAAATCGAGGTTTTGCTCTGTAGCTCCTGTGCTATTGAGCAAGCCTTGCAAAGCAAGCTGAGATGTAGAAGGAAATGAGAGAGGAAGAAGGAAGCAGACAAGAACCAGTTGCTCGGTGGCCTGATAGGAGCCCTCCCAGGGCCTGATTTGGTCCCTGAGCTGCATGTTTGACACCCTTGATCTAGACAGTTTTCTGAAGTATCAAACTGAAGAGACCCATTAGAGGTTGTAAATGTGATAGCTTGCTTATGTTTGCTTATGCTACATTATGCCCTGGCCGTATACGTGGTAGTTTAATCCTATTTTGGATATATGTTAAATTTCTCATAGTTTTGGGTTCCTTTTGTATATGAAGAAACCAGAAAAAAAATGTTTTAAGGGTACATGGTGTCTTTATGGTGGTTTTGCTACTTAGTGATTGTGTTCATGACTTTTCTCCTGCTTTCTAAAAATTATTATTATTGTTAGTACACATTAAAGTGGTCTACCAAGCCACAAATAAATCAATTGACTGAATGAGTAGTTCTGTGACTGTTGACACAAAGGGTACTGATGTTCTGAAGACAATCTAATTTTGATTAGTTTGATGCAGAAAATTTAGCTAATATCTAAGCGGGAAGGTGGGATAGTACGTAGAGCTGGATTCCCTAGTTGAGTACTGAAATTAAAATCCTGCCAGGGTGATTATTCTATAATGGTGGATGTTTATGCACACAGAGTAAGTGAGGGAGCACATTACAAAATGCCTTTCTAGCTTTAGGTTAACTGTACCCTAGCAAAACCCCAGAAGGGCTTATTATGAGTTATGTTTCATTTTCATTTTTTTTTTGCCAGCTCAGTATTTTGGTGTGTGATTTTGCTTGATATCTGCAGAAAGCAGCCCCCCTCTGTCAGGTGCTTAATCGCCTTAAGCACCTCTTTGTTCTTTCAGGTTTTTTGCTTAACTGATTTATTGCTTATTTTCCCTAGTAGGTTGAGGGGGGGGGGGGGGGAGTGTTGCCATTCATATTTTCTCTAATCGTTTTTCTGTGATGCACCATATAAAATGCATTGTATTTGATCTCTCTCTACGTTTCATGCTTCCTTTACAACCATCCCTTTCACACTATAGATACAGCTTGGCAAAGAATCATACACTCCCCTCCCCCCACCCCCCAAATATCCAGCACTCTTGTGGAAATGTCACCCTCTACCCTACTCTTTCTACAACTTCAGTTCTCTTTGGTAGTTGATTGTTAAAATCCCAGGAAACTCAGTGTAATTGACACACATTCTCATTGTGGTTAGCAGAAGATGCTGGGGCACTGTTGGGCAGGGGGGGGTGGGCTGGAATGGGCATTCTGCGGATACTTGTGGCAAAATGAGAGGGACTTTCAGGTGTCCTAAGAATATGGCCTGGTTCCACCATAAAGCTTCATATGTTCCTGGTTGGTGACATAATGTCTGGTAAGAGAACTTGTCATGAGTGATGTTCACTGCAAACAATTATATGTGCTGTGAGATATGAAGGATTATTTTTTTTAAAAAAACCCCTTCTCACTGAGGTGCCATGTTTCATGAGTCATTTCTAACTAAGGGACAATACGAATGTAATTATTTTGAAGGAGAACTTCAGACACACAGATGGCTAGATAGTCTCAATTCTTTCAGACAGTTTGGAGTAAATTCTAAAATTCTCTTTTTTGGGAGCATAATGCAGTTGTCTGAATTGCCACAACCTAAAGAGATCACATGAAGTCATCATGGAATTCTTGGCGGGGGGGGGGGCAGGATTCCTGCTCTTGTAACCTACCAATTCAACATGCCAAATGCACTCTGTAATTCCTATAAACGAACAAGTATTGTCATGTGAAAGCAGAAAATCTCCTTATGATGTCATATAAACTATTAGACCAATAACTGCTGGAATTGTTTAATTTTGTGAATACTGTTTCTCCCACCTTGGAGTTCTGTAATTTCAACAATAGGTACAATCAAAATTTCATGTATTAACTGTGCTGAATATGTGTGATGGAACTGCCCAATAACCAGAGAACGCATGTTGGCATGTAGGAATGGTTGCAATTTGGAGAGTAGTGCCTCATGGTGCAGAGTGGTAAGCTGCAGTCCAAGCTCTGCTCATGACCTGAGTTCGATCCCGGCAGAAGGTGGGTTCAGGTAGTTGGCTCAAGGTTGACTCAGCCTTCCAGCCTTCTGAGGTCGGTAAAATGAGTACCCAGCTTGCTGGGGGTAAAGTGTAGATGACTGGGGAAGGCAATGGCAAACCACCCCATGAAAAGTCTGCCATGAAAACGTGATGCAACATCACCCCAGAGTCGGAAACGACTCAGTGCTTGCACAGGGGACTACCTTTTTATTTCTCTCCCTGAGAAACAGTGCAAGTCTCTACAAGAGTTCAATAGGATAGGTAAGACAATAACTATTCCATGTTAAATGATCCCACTTTATTGATCAGCAATGGAGGGCTGAGACCAAGGGTACACCAAATGAACTGGATCCAAGAGTTCCATTCTGGTAATGGTGACCATTTCTTCTGCAGGCACAAGAGCTCTTTTTTCCAGAGGAAAGCTACTTGTTCTGGAGGAAACCATCACCACTAGTAGTTTGGATCTGGAGGATTCAGCCCCAGTGCATGTCCTTTTTAATATTCAGGATGAAAGTCTAGATTTTCAGGAACATGGGTAAAAATACCCCCCTCAAATTTCAAAATGCTTGTCTTTTTCTCCCTGCCTTCCCACCTCTGTTCACTGCTCTTTCTTTCCTTTTTCTTCTTTACACTGGTGCCATTTATTCCCATTTAAACTTCTTTCTCTTTCCCAAAGTAACCCTAGCCAGTCAGATTACATAATGTTTGCTGCTTTTTGTTTCCATTTTCTTCCTTACAGTTTTTGGTGTTTTTTTGTATTTGTGTGTGTGTGTGTGTGTGTGTGCATGCATGTGCACCTGGAAGTCATGGCAATCTCTGGTGACTGACCCTTACTGGGGCATGAAGGATATTCAGAGAGGTGGCTGAATAAAGGTTGCCCCTGCCTCCAGGTCTGGTATTCCAAGGAGGTCTCCCATCCAAGTACTTGCCAGCGTTGACCCTGTTTAACTTCTGAGATCTGATGAGATCAGACTTACCTGGGCTATCCAGGTCAGAGCTACATTTTCTTCCTTACATTGGTGCCATTTTTTCTTCCATCTAGACTTCTTTCTCCTTCCCAAAGTAACCCGAGCCAATCAGATCACATAATGAATGCAATGACATCATGGCACATGACGTTATTAAACGGCACTGATTGGGAGCAAGGATGCTGCTGCTTGCCTAGCCACGTAGGTAAGGGGACAATCACCAACAACCCTTTCTTAGAATGAATAGTTACCCTTTTTTGTTCAACATCCCGAAGGAAGAGGGTGTGGCCAAAAACATTTGGGAGAATTGTCACCTCTTTGGCTTATCCCTCTTGGACTTCCCATTTTGCATGATAAAGCTTTCATAACTGAGGGATTTTTTTTTTTAAAAAAAATGGTTTCTAATACGGCATGGGTGGGTGATGCATACAAATGGGGTGGGATCAGCTTTCACCATGCATAGCTCTCCGGTGCTCTTCGGCCGTAGATGAAGACAGCGGAATATAGTCTCCAACCAAGACCTACCAGTAGCAAATATTACAAATCTACAATTTTATAGGCTATAACCTTCTAATCAGATCTCAAACAGATCTAACCTATAGAGACCTAATATATCTGGCCTGTATCTAATAGAATTAGTTCCTGAGTAAGCAGTGATTTAAAATAGACCTACTAAAGAGAAGAGGTTACACCAATAACTTAATATTTCACTTGAGAGAGTCTGGAAGAACTTACAAATGACAGATTGTTTCACAAATAACTGTTAATTTAAAACGTCAAAGGTAGGCTGTTAAGTCAGCAAGTCTGCCCTGTGAATAACCTGTCTATAATTGCCAGCAACGGATGGATTAAAATCCTAAATTTTATGTTTAAAATTACTACTCAGTTCCATATTTAAGACTATCATCACTCTTTTTTTTGGCAGTTTGTGAATCCTTTGTTGACATTGGTGCTGTTCTGTGCTGTTGTGAGAATGGTAAGAGGCAAATCATGCAGACAGAGCTGATGTCATTGCAGGTACCCTTTCCACACACACACCTGCCTCTGGGGTGGGGTGGGACATAGTCATGAAATCAGCCTTAACCACATGACCCACTTCCTGCACAAGTTACTGAAGTAGCTCCTACAGCATTGTTGGAAAAGTGTAAATTAGATCTTCACTAGGAAACTGAGGGGGGGGGGTGTGGATCAGTGGTAGAGGGTCTCAGGTTTAGTCCTTGGAATCTCCATTTGAAATCATCAGGTGGTAGGTAATGTGAAAGACATGTGCCTGAGGCCCTGAAGAACCACTGTCAGTCTGAGTAGACAATACTGACCTTGATGGACCAAGAGTCTGTTTCAGTAGAAGGCAGATTCATGTGTTCGGGGGCTTCTCAAGGTAACCTTGGGAGTGTGCCATAGATTTGTTTTGATTTACCAGATAATTTGTAAAAAAAATTTAAAATATAAATCAATAGCTTAAACTGATCAGGAATTACAGTTTGCCTATCCAGCTTTGCTAGATCTGTTGAAAATCAGTTTTTCAAGCCTTTGTTTAGATTCCCTAACACAGTGGGCACCACACATTTAGAGTATAGCACCTGTCTGTCAACATCAGAAAGGAAGACAAGGGAAATTGAAAGTGTATGGGGACTCTGAACTCAGTTTTGTAAGCAACATTAAAGCAAAGATACAAAACTGGAAATGATTTTTGGGGAGGGATGGTGGCTCAGTGGTAGAGCATCTGCTTGGGAAGCAGAAGGTCCCAGGTTCAGTCCCTGGCATATCCAAAAAAGGGTCCAGGCAAATAGGTGTGAAAAACCTCAGCTTGAGACCCTGGAGAGCCGCTGCCAGTCTGAGAAGACAATACTGACTTTGATGGACCAAAGGTCTGATTCAGTATAAGGCAGCTTCATATGTTCATATGATTTAAACAATTTGATGGACAGAAGAGGGGAAAACCCTTTGAAAAATTAGTTCCTAGATCATGGGTGACAAACTCAATTTTTAGGAGGGCCATCTCTGACATTAATGGGACTTCATGGGGCCGAGCCATGCATGTCCTAAAATATAATGCCAGATGGTGGAGATGCAGACTTTATAAAGCAAACAGGCAAACACAATTAAAGATATTATTTTTAACTTAAAATACAAACATGCGTTTAAAACTCTTGCTATATTTTGTTTAAAACAGAAAGGTGGGGGAATAGTGGGATTTTGCAATGCAATTTTAAAAAGAAAACATCAAGAAAAAGCACAAGGATCACAGCAGAAAACTAAAAATATAAAATGTTCTCAGCACAAGAAAACATGAAATGGCAGGGCATTGCAAGCTTCTCCCCATCCCACCCCCACCGCCCTGCCCTTGGGTGTACTCGGATTAGCAATGGCTCTCCAGTGTAATATCTCCGTTTGGTTGTGGGTTCTCAATTAGAGTACTCACCAGGCACTAGTTCTCACGTCCATTGAGAAGAGACAAAGCTGGCTCAAAGCATCAATGCTTGATTTACAAGGACACAACTCCACAAAGCTTTAGCCAGCCATAGGAATGCTGGGAAGTTAAACTGAGCTCCACTCCATTGAAACACATAGACAAAGTTGCAAGGAAAACATGGAATGGATTTTCCATTCAGATCTGCTCTGCCCAGAGGCCTGAATGCAAAATCCATTCTGCATTTTCTTTGCTGTTTTGCTTTCTGCTTGAGCCTGTGCAAAGAGAAGGAAGAAGGAGCTGGGAATGTTGCAGCAGCTTTGGAGCTGGAGAGGGGGAAAAGAGAGACCCGCAGGCCAGATTGAAGCCCCAGGCTGGCTGGTTTGGCCCACAGGCTGGGTGTTTGATGCCCCTGTCCTAAGTCATATTTTGAAAAAGCTTGGAGCTATCTTATTTTATCTCATATGTCAGAACAGAGGGATCCTGACTTATATGACTCGATAAGGGACAAACCAGGGATGTTCCCACAGAATAAATGGTAGCTTGTCGCCCTGATGAGGCTCCTTCCTGAAAAAGGCTGTCGTTAGTGTTAGCTTAAACCACAGGGCCAATTAGGTAAAGTTGTTAAAGAGCACAATTTACATAACTGAGACATAACATAGTTCATCTGAAACACTTAAAAAATCACAACACTTATTGGGGTGAAGCTTGGCATGGAAATCCTGCATCACAGACATCCCTAAAGACTTTTATGAAAATGAAACGTGTAATGCTCTTTTGTGGATAATTCTTCTGGTCTGTCTTCCGTTAGAAACGAGGAAGAATACTTAAACCCAAAGTATGCTATTATGTAAAGGAAAACAAATCCTGTGACACACCCTATTAATAGAAACATTTCCGTTTTCTTTTGTTCATCTTTGAGTTTTATGTTGCTTAATTCATGTTATCCAGATTTCAGGAATGAAAACTGAAATACAGTGGTAGGAAGAAGAGATCCTATTATCGTAGTTTTGTCTGCCTCTCATTTTCTTCACTGCTCTGCCCTGTCTTCTTGCTCTCTTTTGGTTGTCCTTTTGTTTGGACAATTTTTTACTGCCTTTGATTCTAGCATCAGAAGTGGGAAAATACTCCCCCCCCTCCTCCTCTTTTGTTTGATCAATATGTCTAGTGGATAGTATTCTCCACCCACCCCCAGTTCATTTTACCATCCTGCTACACGGCGGTGTTAGTAAGTTTTTTTGCAGTTTTACAGTTTTGCTTCCAGAGAGATGACGGTGTAACTTTCACTATTAGCAATAGTGAAAGAGAACTTCCCTTAGAGGGCTGGTTTATATGTGCCATCAAGATTCAAAAGCAGCTCTCATGAGAGGACAGCTTCTCTTGGCCCAATTATGGAATTGTTTTCACCACACCTCCAGCTCCTCATCTTGGGTCATTCACAAATTTAATGTGTCTGTACCTTAAATGCTACCAATGAATCACCACCTCTGTTGCTTCCACAAAGACTTTTTAGAATGTTCTCCTAACCCTTCAAGTGTTCCTATGCAACATTCAAAGGGAAAAGATGCAAGGACTGGAGCCCACGTAAATGGTTCCTCCCCTCATGGAATTGGTACCACTCTTCTCCCTTGGGGCAGTGCCAGTTCTTTATGATAGGTTTATCTTGGTTGAGGGATTTCAGTGTTGTCCTCACGGCACTGGAACCATAAATAGTAATCTCCCTTAGTGCCAATTGAACATCCAAAGGGGACCTTACTTTGTGATTTTTTTTTAAAGGCAATTCAAGTGTGTCTGATATATATTCAAGGGAAGCTTTGGATATTCTGGTATGGGGATGGTGTTTTCTCAGCACAGAAGTTCCCAGCAGATATGCAGAAGCTTAGTAACTGGAAGCAAGAGGCATTTATATTTCCTGTTTCCCACATTTCCTTCATTTAAAATATTTGACGCTACACCTTGAGCACATTGACATGCTGGTGGCTGAAATGATTTCACAAACCGCTTATGCTTATCCAAGGATAACTCATTGTCAAGTCAGTGTTAAAGATGGCTTGTGGATGTATTCATTTTAAAACATCTTGATCCTGTGTTCTCTATACGGTATTCTTAAGGAAACTTCCAAATAAAGCAGTAAAAGAACTGAAGGAAAAAGCTATTAAACACTCTTCCAGAAGATGAAACATAATTATTGTAAAGCGTAACCATAAAAACAGTAGTACTGGCTTGAAACTATCAGTTTGCTGAGAGGGAAAAAAAGACAAAGTACTATTGATCAGATGTGTGGATTTTGAATATGATTTCTAATAAAAACTAATGGGAAACAACTGATGAGTTATGCGTGGAACATCCCTGTGACAATTCTATTGATGTCGATGATATGTGGTATATACCATTATATAAGCCACTACAGTCATCTGTTTGCTTTCATACTGCTTTACTACAGCTTCTTAATTCACATTTATCTCTATGTTGACATTATTAGCAGGAATATTAAAGACAAACTTAATGGGTATTAATTGCTCGGCTTGCCAAGGGCAATTTGGGGATTCATAATGTTTCTCACATGTTGTATAAATTCTTTTTTTTTTCTCCATTCTTCAACTTTTTAATGTGTTCCTGTTGTGAACTGATCATTTTTCCAAAATGTTCCAAGGCTTTCATATGGATTATTCTGAAAATCCTTACAACAGTCCCAGATCAGCCATTATTATTTCCATAATACATATGGGAACTGAAGCAGACAGGCCTGTTTAATGCCATTCATGGCTGTTTTTGTACCTTAAACCAGTGACCTCCCTGATCACAGCCTGTTCTCCTAACTGCTTGTTAACCATAATTAAAATACAGAAAGGATAGTCTGTAGTTTATAAGAAGGGATAGTCTGTATCCCTGTAGTTCATAAGAAGGGATAGCCACAAGGGGAAATGAAGTTCATCACATTCAAACTCTCCATTAAAGAAATATCTCTCATACCCACTGTCTCCTCCCTTTTTGTTTCACCCTTGGATGATTCTGTTGGGTTCTGTTGTCCCCTAATAGAACTATTAAGACTAAAGATGTGAAAGACTGTTGGCTTGAACCGATTAAGGAATTTGTAATCCAAACGTTGTGAGAAATGCATCTCTAGCTCTGCAGCTCAAGTCTGATTTGTGGGGGAAAGCTGGTTTCAAACCTATTTATCTTGTACTATCTGTGTTCCTCTAAAACAGCCAGGAGATAGCACCTGATTGCTCTCTCTCTCTTTCTTTCTTTTTCTTTTTTTGTAAGAGCAGAGGCATTTATTTTGTTTTCAGCCAATAGCAGGGCTACTGGTAAGGAGCCAGCAAACCCTCACACAATAGGAGTGACATTATCAGGTATCTTTTGTGAAGTCTTCACAGACTGGTAGTGGAAGTAAATTCATTTGTCCTAGCTAGTCTGGGGTGGTTGTATGTGTGTACTGATAAGGTGCTACCCTTATTCCTGGTAAGAAATGCTTCTTGCCTCCTGAACTAGCAAGTTGAATGATGTGGTTACAGTTTTTAGTAAGTCACGTCACGTTGATGGCATTGCTGCCACATGGAAACTTAGAATACTTCCTTTTAAAATAATAATATTTTCATGAAGTTACATTTCCTTGTTAGTTTGGCTGGTTTGAAAGGATATAAAGTCTGCAATTAATGACAATTTCAGCATATCTTCTCATCAAACACTGCATTCCCGCCCCAAACATCTCCAATTTTCTTTTGATGGCAAGGGAATGTTCAGATCTTCTCATATTTTTTTTTCCTCATATGCACAGTGAAATCTCTACTCTTCTCTGTCATCTCTTCTGTGCTTGAAATGTTTGACACTAAGTGGAGATATATTTTTAAATATAGAGAGGAAAGCTATTATTTTTTATTTAGCTTTTACTGTGTAATGGCATTTGTGACAAGGTTATTTGCTTCAATATAATTTTGTGTACTGATTAGCGTTCTTTGAAAAGGGCCTTGAGGCGCTTTGCATGGAAAGGCACTATATAAGTGGGGAATGGAAGGGTAAATGACCTTCATTTAAATGCAGTCAAGTAATCATTATCAAAGTTTTAAGCAACTTGAACTGCCGAACAGGAGGTATGATGACAATAATTGCCAGCGTCCTTAAAGGACGGAGGCAACCATTTTGATCATTATCACAGCCTTAAAGTTCATAAGGTGAAAAGCTCTTTTCCCTTTGTAGGAGCAGGATGATAAAGAGTGATTTAACAAAACAAAACAAAAATTGGAAATCAAAATTTTAGAATGGCCCCCATTGAATTTTATGACACTGAAGACAGAACAAGAGCATAAATATAGTTACTATTAAGAGAAAAGGCAAACCCTTTGTTCTTTATATGAGCAACTGGGAAAGAAATGGGTTGGACTTTGGTGATCCTTGGGGAAGGATTTAAATATTGCTGACTCTTATTCTCATTAGTTCATTGCAGTTAATTGAGAGCAGCTCTGTGCTTTTTGCAGTAAACACGTTTGCTTTGTATACGTTGAGTGTTTCCTGATGCATGACCTACTTGGGGCATACACACTTCTTAGACACTGAGTGAGTGGGATATAAATATCTAAACTACTTGAGTCGCTTTCCATAAATAAGTAACAGCAGCAATAAACAAAACAAAGATGTTAACCAGTATCAGTCGCTTTGCAATTTGATATTAAACTTGCACAATATTATGCACACTTACCTGGGAACTATCCCTGTTGAACAATGCAGCTTTATTTCCAGATAGCATTGGATCTGCAATAGGAATCATTAGGACATTATCAGTCATACACTAAAGCTACCAAAGCAGAAAACTCAAACAATCAATGCCAGAGTTGGTTGGCACTTTATTCCCAGAGGATCAGCAATATCTGAAACAGTAGTGCTGCTACCATTGAAATCAATGAGTATTAGGCAAAGGCCTGTGGCTTGGTGGTAGCTTCTCTGCTAGGCATGCAGAAGGTCCCATGTTCAATCCCTGGCATTTCCAGCTAGAAAGGACTAGGCAAACTTCTTCCTGAGACCTTGGAGAGCCACTGCCAGTCTGAGTAGACAAAATTGACTTTGGTGGACCAATGGTCTGAGATTCAGTATCAGGCAGCTTCATGTATTCAAGGGGAAATATGGAAACACAAGAGGGATAACTGTGAGGATTCATGCATGAGGGAAAACCTGTCCGCTCCCCTGCTGGACCTTGCTTCTTTCTCTCTTGTTCTGCCTTTGATTGGCAGTCTGCTGTGTCGAATCATCCATTTCCCCCTTTTTAGAAGGATCCTCCTGATCTTTCTTTTAAGCATGGTGACATTAAAAAAAAAAAAAAAAACAGTTTGGGAAAGGCCTGCATTTTCATCTCTTGTTCTAAGACATCCCTTTCAGTTAACTGCTGACAGCCTAGCTCATGAATTCAGTTTCTAAATCATAGTATGCCAAATAAATATGAGAAAATTTGTTCCTTGAGTGAAAGTTACTTATCAAGGGCGGGTTGGAATGTTACAGATAATTGTCAAAAGCGAATGAATGAGTTGCTCATCTAATCAGTTGTTATTGCTTTTGGCATAATTTCAGATCGAAGAACTCTGCCTCTGGTACAGCTTGCGGTAGAGAAAATGTACTAATAGCCCTTTCAGACATTACTTCAGAAGTGCAAGCGATTCTTTCCCCTTTCTTGTGCCATCCTAAATTGTTTTCAGCGAGTGCCTCTTATTTTCTGTTCTGTTTTGCTAGAATTTTTCTGTATTGATGTAGAATCCAAAGCCACTCAAGACTATGCTACTGTTGACAACTTCACACTGCCTGCTGCCAATTTATTATTGATCCACCCCTCTGCCCTCTCTCTCTCCCTCTCTCTCTCTCTCCCCTTTTTACAAATGGTGCTGGCTTTCCCTCAGTTTAATTTGAGTGAAGAAAGAAAGGGTAGCAGTGGCTCTCATTTTTTCCTAATTACGTGTGGCTAATTGCATACTATTTATGGATATCTTTTGCGGCATTGTCGTTTGAAGCAGTGTGCCAGACACTTGTGTCCACTGTGTGTGTGTACAGTGTACATCAGAAGAGACCCCTTCCAGCACAGAAGGATTTCTACTGCCTTGTTCGCAACTGTTGAGCATTTTACTGTGCATGCTGTTTGGGGAACGTGTGAAAGTGAAGGCCTTTTAAAAATGCCGTTAACACAAATCATGCATGTGCTGATTTGTGTGTCAGTACATTACAGACATCCACGGTGAATAATGTCCTTCTAAGCCCACTGATCTCGGTGTACCTGGAGGGATTAATTCTGTTTAGGATGGCACTGCAAGTGAATTAATGGAATACTACTGCAGGAAAACTTGTAGTGTGGTGTAGTGGTTAAGAGCAACAGACTCGAATCTGGAAAGCTGGGTTTGATTCCCCACTCCTTCAAATGAAGCTTCACTTGACCTT
Source organism: Heteronotia binoei (assembly GCF_032191835.1). Taxonomy (NCBI): domain Eukaryota; kingdom Metazoa; phylum Chordata; class Lepidosauria; order Squamata; family Gekkonidae; genus Heteronotia; species Heteronotia binoei. The sequence continues at coordinate 25,743,964 of NC_083238.1, read as the reverse complement.
TCAAGGTGCCTGTTGTGGGGAGAGGAAAGGAAGGACATTGTAAGCTCCTTTGAGTCTCCTTAAGGTAAAGAAAAGCAGGGTATAAAAACCTACACTTCTTTATCTGGTAATATGTTCATCCCCCTCCTTCACCTACAGGGCTCGGGGCGAAATTGTCATTCAGTAGTAAAGCCTGCGCTTTGCATGCAGAAGGTCCCAGGTCCAGTTCCTGGGCTCCCCAGTTAAAAAGATCTCAAATAGCATCTGCAGGGAAATATTCTTCTCTGCATGAGGCCCTGGAACTATTTCCATGTGTTCTTCTGTAAAAGTGCTGCTGCAAGCCAGCTCATTGCAGGACCTCTTCTGTACATTGTGATTTTGTTCCCCAAGTTTTTTTCCTCTCCAAGTTCATTTTTGTTAACTTAAGGATATGAAGTTGGAAGAGCCATCAGTTTGAAGCCATCTCTTTTGAAGAGCGGTTTGAACTTTATGCTTAATAATAAGTGTCGTCAAATCATAACTGACATGGTTAGTTAAAACCACATTTTTAGGGAATAACCATTACAGTAGTAAAGAGTGAATTGGAAATGCGAGGGGGATTTTTCGTGTCTGATGGGTCATAGGGAAATGAACCATGTCTCAAATTTCAGGGCTGGATAACCATCATGTCCAAGGGCTGAAGTGAAGGCTCAACTTAGTTTATTGATTCCTGACTTGACACTATGAAGCCCAGTTTGGTGTGCTCATTGTCTCTTGCCTTTCTTGTTCATGTCGCATGGTGAACAAACTGGTCAGAAATTGGCTGCAAGCACATTCCGTTCGACTGACTTCTCTGAAGGTCCAATATGATACCCAAGATTTGCCTTATCTGCAGCAACAAATCAGCAAATCAGATTCCCCCCCGTCCAGTGTGAGAGCCAGTGTGGTGTTGAGGTTAAGAGTGTGGACTCTAATCTGGAAAACTAGGTTTGATTCCTCGCTCCTCCATATGAATCCAGCTGAGTGACCTTGGGCCAATCACAGTTCTCTCAGAACTCTCTTAGCCCCACCTACCTCACAAGGTGTCTGTTGGAGGGAAGAGGAAGGGAAGGTGATTGTAAGCCACTTTGAGATTCAGGTAATGAAAGGTGAGATATAAAAACCAGCTCCTCTTCTTCTCCTGCGGCAGACCTCTGACCCTTCCATGTGGTTGCTGCATGTCCCCTGTCCAACAAGAGCAGCACTTAAGGGTGGGATCGCTTTTGGGATGCCCTAGAAGGGGAGGTATGGAGACATTCACCTACACTAGTGACTAGGGACTAACCCTATCAGTTCCTCCATGGTAAGGTGATAGAGATAACACTTGATTGTTGCACATTGAAGTAATCTTGGTGTACAGCATCACAATTCATGAGACAACAATCTGTCGATCTTAGAGTATTTTCCACTTCTGCTTGTTGCAACTAAAAGTGAATTCCAAGCACTGCTGTTATTTTTGCCTCCCAAGTTTAATTACAGTCAGGTATTATAGCTGCTCTTTCCTTTTTGAAGGGCGCCATGTATCCATCTCCCTCAAAAGATGTCCCTTTCAGTTTTTAGAATGGGGGCGTGGGTACGAGGAGATCTTCAGAGTACCCAGCAGCAAGTGTATGTCAAATTGTGAGAAATAAATGCTCATGACATCTGCTAACTATTGTGGGAACAGCAGATGTGTTTTGGTAGCTGGCTTTCTCCCAGTATTGGGTAAATGCATGGATTTACTGCAGGGGTCCTCAAACTTTTTAAATAGGGGGCCAGTTCACTGTCCCTCAGACTGTTGGAGGGCCGGACTGCCGTTACTGTGCAAGGCTGCGGGCCGTCAGTTCTCCGTCTTCTGCATCTATCTCCCTTCCCCACACCACACACCCCGGCCTGGGAACTCACCTCACCTCGATATCACCTCACACTCTGTCTCCGCCGCCTCAGCCCAGTGCCGGAAGTGTGTGTTGCTAACGCGAGTTTAGGTCGAACGTCACTTCCGGTCTGATTTTGCCATAACCCGGAGGGCCGCATAAACGTCCTCAGCGGGCCGCAGTTTGAGGACCCCTGATTTACTGTATCTTCATTAAAGTATATATATAAATTAATTCCAATGCCTGCTAGTGAAAATATCTGGTATAGTACATGCATATATCCAGTCACCAGTCAACATGTAAATAGACCAAGATCTCAACTCCACTGCATTGTGGTTCCGTCCTTTATTCTTGACAAGTCTGTAGAACTTCTCTTTTCTGAATTTCCCTTTTACTGCAAACAAACCATGAATCTCGAAGTGCCTTGATGGGAAGGCTCTACGACAATTCACCTCCGCTACTGCTGTGACAGACTGATATGGGAATCAATTTAACCGACGTGCAAGGAGTAACTTGCATTCTCTTTAAATATACAGAGCAGTAAACTGTTCTACGATGGAAGCAATTCTACAGAGACATTTAGTCAGTGGTGCTTGGAAGCAATGTGTTCAATGTGTACTCTAGTGGATTAATATATATTGCAGTTATGTTGCTTTCAAGATTAAATCGTTTGAAGTAACTGTGTGAAACTTCCCCCTCTTTTTGAAGTACGCAAGGAATATATAATTTCTCTTTTGGGTGCCTGTGATCGTAGTTTAAAAACAGCTTGGCTAGAATGCTTTGTGTGTGTGTAAATTGAATGTTATTTTAAATAAGTGAGGCTATTCTGAATATTGTTTTACCAGGAGTGCATTGATTATATGTCACAGCTGTTAGTTTATGGGACTTTCTCTTAGGCATTATGTTAGTGCTATTCCTGTGATTATGTCTCACTCTTAGTAGTTGAGCGTGTCAATATGGGGCCAGCTTAGCATGGTGGAAAGAATACTGTATGCATGTTCAAATCCCTGCTCATCTGTGAGCACACTGGCTTGAAGCCTTCAGGCAAGTTACCATTTGTCATCCTAACATGGCTTTGTCTTTAGAATACGTGCGAACTGGCGTGTTTTTAAAAAGCAGTGCATAGATATCATTTGTAATGAAAATAATATACCAAGCCTTGATTCAGTCTAAGTAGGCATCTTGGTTTTTATTCTCCCCTTGTAGGTGGTTACAGTAAGAGTGGGAAGATAATGCCAAAATCCATCTTCCTGTTGTAGGTCTTATTCATGTATTTGGAGAATACATTTATTGAAATGATTTGTTCTCCTCTTGTCCACCAGAGGCATTCTGAAATGCAGTGCAAGTATAATAGCTCCATCAGGTATCACATATAATGTGATGGCATAAAACTTTCAAGCCAGCAGTCCATTCAAAGCAGGTGTCTTTTTGTGTCCAAGCCTTTCTTCTACAGTTACTATATCAATCTGGTAATTTGAGAGCAGAATTATATAATGTACAAGCGCTACACTGTGCAAAAGGTGAGATCTCTATTTGAAGTTTACTTGAATTGATCTACGAAGTTATTTTTAGGAGTTACGTTCTCATAACATCTACATAATGTGGTTAACTCTAATCTTACCTTCCCCCACTCCCCCGCCAGAGCTTATTAAGTAGTGCTGTGAATTGCTTTAGGGAATAGAGTCTCTTTCAAACAGAGTTTTCAGAATAAAGTTGGGGGTCATGGTGTTCCTAGAGAGACTGGCTGAATGCCGCTAAGAGCGTGTTGTGACCGTTCTTTAGTCTTTCACTTAGCAATCTGAGTGGCAATTGTAAAGTACCATGTAATTTCAGTAGCATAATTATGTGTACATTAGAAACATGCTAGACTATAAACGGCACTTATTAGAAACATGCTAGACTATAAACTAAACAAGTAAACTAGACTGCACGTGATAACACATTGTTTGCTCAATTATTTATGTGTGTTTGTGAAATAGAGAAGTGTATTATATGGGTTAACTGAATCCAATGTTAAAGTTATGCAAGTGAAATACCCTTGGTATAATTGAATGATGCAGTTTTAGCCAGGCTTCCACTTTTCCAGCAGGGGATCCCCCAGGCTCCCTTTGCAGCACAACTTCTGCAACCAGCAGAAGAAAGAGAATGCAAAGAAAATGGCATTGGGTGATGGTGTGACATCACTTCTAGGGGAAGACCTGGAGTAGATGTCAAGTCTGCTTTAGAAATTGCAATTCTTAGAGAAGCATAACATCATTTCTATGTTTTCCCCAGAAGTGGCATCATTCTGTTGCCCTGTAGCTCCCCTCTAATATCCCTCCTCGCCAGACTTCAACCGGCCGACAACCCTAGTTCTAGCCCAGCAAACATTCTGCTAATAAATTTCCAGTGCATTATTTTAGTATTCTAGTTATTCTAATTATGTCGTTCATCTTAATACTTTTCATTATCATGAAGAAGAGGACTGCCAGGTTCCTGTGTTGGTATAACAACAGTATAGACCATGACTTAAATTAGTAATAACAATAATAGAACCATAACTTAGTCCATAGAAATCAATTAAGAGCCCTGTGGTGCAGAATGGTAAGCTGAAGTACTGCAATCCAAGCTCTGCTCGTGACCTGAGTTCGATCCAGGCAGAAGCTGAGTTCAGATACTTGACTCAAGGTTGACTCAACCTTCCATCTTTTCAGGGTTGGTAAAATGAGCTTACTGGGGATAGTGTAGATGACTGGGGAAGGCAGTAGCAAACCACCCCATAAAAAGTCTGCCAAGAAAATGTCATGATGTGACATCACCCCATGGGTCAGTAACAACTCGGTAGTTGCGCAGGGGACTACCTTTACCTCTTCGTTTTTTTAAAGAAATCAATCAATAAAGTATATTTATCCAACACAGTTCTAAAGTAATTATTCCAATATATTTGTCCAGCACAGTTCCAAATGAATAATTATTAAAAAAAAAAGAGTTAATGGAATTATTCCAATATTCTCCAAAGAAATGCTATGCTTGTGGCATCTGTAGACTGTCTTGATATGCTATGGAACAATAAGAATTTGGATATTCAACCTCTCAGTTAGAAAAGGTCTTGAAACAGGCTACAAGGCTGGCAAGATCCATTGAGGTGGTTCCGAAAACATCCTATAATTGATTCCTGTACTGCACTTTGAATATACGGACTTTAAATGTTTTTGCACAAGCCCTTTACTGTAGTGAAAAGGCCTTTATTGGAATAATTATTTATTTGGAATTGCGTTGGACAAATATACTTTATTGATTTCTATAGACTAGGTTATGATGCTCTTATTGTTAATAGTAATTTAAGACTATTACTGTTGTTATACCTATCTGTTTCTGTGTTACTCTTCGTTGTTAGCAGCCCTCCTTTGTCAGCAGCTCCCCCCCCCAGTCTCCTTTGTTAGCAGCCCTTCTACTAACAGCCCTCCCCCACTACCACCTGGGGGGACTGACAACTCAGTGATATCACTTCTGCTGTGACCCAGAAATGTGATTTCTGGGGACATGTCTCCAGAGTGTGCCCCCTAGCCAGTGAATCTCTCACAGCCCTCATATGAAATGTACCCATGAACTATATCGTTCAAGTTATGCTGAACATCTGTTGGTAGATACCATGCAGATGCCTTGGGAATTCACAGAGCCATGTCTTGCTCATGCCAAGCCCTGTTAGCATAGAGTCACCATTTATATCAATCTTTGGCTCCAAACATGAAGAAGAGTACATGGCTGCTACGGTAAAGAATGGATGTAAAAAGTGGTGAAATTGTGCATCAGTATAGAGAGAATGTATGTATGTATACTTGTGTTTGCTTGCTGAATAAAAGTTTTTAAAAATTTGGTTTGAGAAGCTATTCCAAGTGAATGTGTATGAACAGGGGAAATTCTGGATGGTGTTAGCCTTCACACTCACTAGCTTTCCTCATTAGATGAATGCTAATATCTCAGGTGGATCCGAGATATTTTCTGGATATGCATAATGCAGCTAAGGTCATGACCTGGATAGCCCAGACTAGCCAGATCTCATCAGATCTTGGAAGCTAAGCAGTGTCAGGCTTTGTTAGTGCTCTGATGGGAGACCATCAAGGATATGTGTCATGGGTACTGGGGACCCTGCAGAAGAAGCTGAGCCTGCAGAAGAAACTGTGCCCCTGCCACCTGCACCAGTGCCCCTGCCTCCTGCTGGAGAAGATCCAAGCCCCCCTGCCTCGCCCTCCCGGGTGGCTCGTGTGCGTGACCGCCTTCGTCAGGACCTCAGGGATCGGAGGAGGGCGGCACGCTCATGAGCAAGACGCGCCCTGAGTTTTGAAAGGATTCTGGCCCTTCTAGGAGTGAGAATGCTTGAGTCTCAGCAGGATCCTGGCTGCCTCTCTGAGCCAGCAATTAGCCCAAATGGGCAACAGACAGCAGAGGGCTATATAGCTGTGGGCTTTGGGAGGAGGCTTTGTGGAAGCAACTAGTCACTTACCTGATGTTCTAGCATCCACTTTGGCTTTTGACTTTGGCTTCTGGACCCCCTGACTTTGGCTTTGACTTCTGTACCCCCTGACTTCGGCTTCTGAACCTCTGACCTGCGATACCTGGACTGTGATTCGGTTTTGGCGCCTTGGACCCTCTTTGCTCACCAGCTACAGACCTTGGGCTGCCCCTGGACTTTGCCTGACCCGGCCCCGGCCCGTGACAATATGCAAGGTTGCTATGCAGAGGCAGACAATGGCAAATCATCTCTGTTTGTCTCTTGCCTTGAAAACCCTACAGCAGGGGTGGCCAATGGTAGCTCTCCAAATGTTTTTTTTTGCCTACAACTCCCATCAGCCCCAGCCAGCATGGCCAATGGCCGGGTCTGATGGGAGTTGTAGGCAAAAAAACATCTGGAGAGCTATTGTTGGCCACCCCTGCCCTACAGGGTTGCCGTAAATCAGGTATGACTTGATGACAGGATAAAAAAGGATATGTGACTGATGAGTGCCTAAATGGGAGCTCTCTTAGGCATTTGTGTGTATCCTTCCTTGAGTTCTGTGGAAGAATGGTGGCATATAAATGTCAATATATATCACTGTTCTTTCTCACCTCTCTTTATGTCATTAAAAGTGTACAGAGTAACAGGTCTAAGAACTGTATGCAGGGAACAGGTGAAGTTAGGTCATGATTGGCAAAATACTCCGCACAATCCAAAGATACAGAATAGTTACAGTTGGTGTATGTGTGTGTTGCTATGAAGAAAAGTTCTGGAAAGCTTTCCACACCAAAGCGTTTCCCAGCCTCCTGACAAATGCTACAAGTCAAATGGAAGACACTATTTTAAATCTGGCTCCACCCACTGAGCTGCCATTTCGTGACAAGTGTTTGCCAGGCACTTTACACACACACAACTCCCAAGGGTCCTGGGGGAAAAGTATATAGTTTACAGATATGTCACCTATCCATCCCTGATCTACAGCATTAGGCAATGATAATTCATCTTTGTCTTCTGCACAGTCCCACATTAGAGACTCCATATGTGCAAGTCTACAACCATACAATCTTCTTCTAGCTTAGAACTTCTAGGGAGCGTCTACTTGCATATTGAAGCCGTTGTGTCTGTTCCCTCCCAATGGTCACATGGTCCAACAGTACACTGCCCCGACTTCTTCGATTCCTGCTGCAGCGAAGTAGGGTCAGTCTTCTAGCGTTATCATTGTTTTCAAAAGCTGCAAAGGAAAATAATTGAATTTCATTGTGGCGAACACTTGCTTTAAGGTTGACTCATTGGGGCAACCTGTTTTTAGTCGTGGTTTAAATGTTGAGTTTCTTTGCCTCATGGCACAGAAAAGTCTATTTAAAAATGTACCTAATGTGGGTTGAAAATGACACAAACAAATGAACACCGACTGTGTGTCATATGCTTGAGTGAAGGCCATAAAGTTCAAGGGTGTTAAATTTGCCAATAATTCACTCCAAAGACCCGCTCAGATAGAGCCTTCAGGTTAAACATTATGGGAAAGGATACTGCAAGCACTGAAACCATCAACAACATTGGTTCCAGGTGCAGGGAAATCTAAGACACCATCCATGTTATCCACAACATTGGCACAGTCAGATCTTCTTCGTGGTCTCTGTGCATCACACTGATGGGAGAGGCGCCGATCACGATCGGTAACTTCAAAGCCGCGGATTTCCGCGCCCCCGTTTCGGTGCGCATGCGCAGGCACCCCCTCTTCTGCGCATGCCCACCGGGACAGGAGCGGACATCCCGCCAGTTCTCTTCTGACCGCCGTTGAGATCAGTCGATCTTCGCTACGGTCGGTGGATTTCTTCTTCTTAGCCTTAGCTAGATTTCCAGAGAGGACACTCTTTAGACTCGGACTGTGTTACGTCGTCTGTGAGTGGGGTGGAACGACGATATTTGTTATTTTTCCGAAGCGTCTAGTACCCTTCCCCTTCCCCCCTCCTCTTCCCCCCTAACCCCCACGCCTTTCGCGTATGGAAAAGCGTTGGGGCTTTTTCAAAAGATGCAGACGGTGTGGCAGCAAAATCGCCCCTCCAGACGGCCACACCCTTTGCTTGCTGTGTCTGGGAGAAACACACAAGCTGGATTCCTGCACCCATTGTGCAAAATTTTCCAGACAAACAAGGAAAAATCGCACGGCTCGCCTCGCTGCAGCCCTAGTGGAACAGACGCTGTCTCCGCGGAAAATGGCGTAATCAGAAAGCGCGCCAAAATCCTCTGCATCGGTGGTCGATACCGACAAGACCTCCTCCGAGGCCGATCGCCCCCAGAAAAGAGCGGGCTCGGCGTCGATGTCGGAGACCTCTACACCAGCAAAGAGGTCCAAGGAGGATAAAGGAGCTTCTGCAGGATCGAAGAAAAAGTCGGACAAGCAGAAACATAAGAAGACCACTGCGAGCTCCTCTCCGGTATCGCCACTTGATCCGGCAGCACCGATTCTTCCACCTTTAAAATTGTTGGCTTCCCCGCGCCATCGGCCGAACCCGCCGGCGCTCGAATCGATGTCGACGCAGATAGCGATCTCGTCGGACTCCGACCGCGATCTGGAATCGGCACAGCGCTCGGTGAGAGACGACAGTCCTTCAGACCTCACACAGGAGGAGAAGGATAGCTCTCGGGATCGATCGGATAGGACCAGACGGGAACGGTCACAGAGCCTTCAGAGAGTCTCCCCCCTTACCCTGAGACGTGTACCAGCACAGGGGAACCGCCCAAGAATCTCGGAGAGAGAACGCTCCTAGAGCCCTCGGTATTGACGGGATCGTCGGTCATCGAGAGAGAGATCCCCGGAGGACCGCTCTCCTAGGAGACACCGAGATGACTCCCCAAGAAAGAGGACCACCGCCACCACTGTCATGGGACCAAAGACAATGGCAGTATCTGTATGGGTCGTGCCCGATGCCTTCAATGTTTCCGTGGTTCCCTCCATGCCAGACTGAGTGGGACCAGCGTTCGGAAGCATCATACCGATCGAGGACGTCATATCGCCCCCAAAAACACAAGGCATTGGTGTCGAAACCTCCGGTAGAGGAGCCAGTCAAGAAAAAGAAATCTCCTTCCCCTACCGAGGAGATTGTGACCCCTGAGCTGGATCGGGGTCGAACAGCTCAGTTGGAGCAATCGGAGTCCCCAGAACGATCACCGAGATCGTCGGAAGGGTCGATGCAGGAGGAGCAGTTATCCTCGGAGGAACAGTCACCACCAACCAAGGTTGGGGAAGATCAACCCATTTCCCCCTCGGAGGACTTGAAATCCTACGGGGAGCTGATAAAAAGGATGGCGCAATCCCTATCCCTGTCGACAATACAACCAGTGCCTGTCGTTACCGATAGCGTGTTCGACATCGTCCAGATGGATACGTCGACGGCTGTCGCCCTCCCCTTGACAACAGTGATGCTGCACACAGCAAAAGCATCATGGGACAAGCCTGCGTCCACACCTATAACGTCACGCAGGCTTGATCACATGTATCTGATACAAGAATCCACAGCGGACTTCCTATTCAACCATCCCCGGCCAAACTCAGTGGTGGTAGCGTCATCCTCCAAAGCTAGAAAGACTCATGCCACCCCCCCCCCCCAGACAAGGAAGGCAAGAAGCTGGACGGTCTGGGTCGGATAATTTATACAGCGGGGTCGCTGGGCCTGAAGGTAGCGAACTACGCCGCATGTATGGGGCGCTATAAATACGCCTTATGGGACTAAATTTCCACACTGCTACCAGGGCTTCCAGAGCAGTCCAAGAACGCCTTACGGAAGATCCAGAGTGAGGACATGGCTTTGGCCAAGCAACAGTTAAACTCTGCGAAGCATGCGGGAGATATTGGAGCTAAGACCCTCACGGCAGCTGTGACACTCCGGAGACACTCGTGGCTTAGATCCACAGCGCTGCAGACGGATACCCAAGCGTATGTCGAGGACCTACCGTTCGACGGGAAAGGGCTGTTTAGTGCCAACACCAATACGGTGCTTCAAGACATGGATAAGAGCATCCGTACCTCCAGGAACTTGGGGGTTCCAGCCTCGTCCAGACAGCAAAACAAGCGACCATGGTCGAGAACTTGGAGCAAGAAGCCCTTCCCAAAGCAGTCGGGGGACGAACAATGGAGGCCCAAGACCACAGCCCCCTTTACCAAGACTCAATACAGCACGAAGTCAAAATATTCCCCGACTTTCTCTCAGTCTTCTAGACAGAAGGGGAATAGACAGCCCAAGCAGGGCCTTTGATTGCCCCCCTCCTGGCTACACACACCCCACCTCTTCTTTGGACCGCATCCCTCTGTGGCCCTTTTTCCGAGCATGGTCCTCTATAACAACGGATCAATGGGTATTATCAATAGTCCGGCGGGGCTATCTAATAGAATTTCAACAGGAACCAAAGGTTCCAACATTCGTCTACACTACCCCGTCACCAACCCTCCAGGAGGAGGTGATCGCTTTGCTCAGGAAGAAGGCCATAGAACCGGTCCCACCGGACCAAGTGCGGCTGGGTTTCTACTCCCGGTATTTTACTGTCCCAAAGCGGGATGGGGGCCTACGGCCCATTATGGACCTTTGGGGCCTCAATGACTTCATACCACACCAAAAGTTCCGCATGACGTCCCTACCCAACATACTTCCGTTGCTGAATCCTGGAGATTGGATGGCCACGTTAGACCTGCAGGATGCTTATTTCCATATAAGCATCCATCCGGCCCACAGAAAATTTCTTCGATTTGCCATCGGGACTATGCACTATCAATACCGGGCTCTTCCCTTCAGCTTATCAACTGCCCCAAGGGTGTTTACAAAGACAATTATAGTGGTAGCGGCCCATCTCAGATTACAGGGCATAGCAATATACCCGTACATCGACGATTGGCTGCTGGTGGCAGAGTCCAAAACCAGACTTCTGCAGCACATCTCCACCACCCTGAACCACCTCCAGCAGTTGGGATTACAGGTGAATGCAAAGAAATCATGTCTCCAACCGTCCCAAAGGATCCAATTCATCGGAGCGGTCTTGGACACGCGACGGTGCAAAGCATTCCTGCCAGAAAAGAGAGCGAGGGACATTATGGACTTAACACATACATTCCAATGCAGCCAAACCGTGACCACTCTTCAGATACAGCGTCTGCTAGGGCTGATGGCAGCCACTACCGCGGTGCTGGTGTTCGCCAGGTTTCACATGAGAAGCCTCCAATTGTGGTTCCTGAAACGTTTCCGATGTGGAGTAGATTCCCCCCTACGCAGATTTTCCATTCCACAGGAAGTTCTGGCAACGCTGACATGGTGGCATCACAAACGCCACCTACTGAAGGGAGCACCGTTCCACAGGGCACGGGCAACAATAACTCTGACTTCAGACGCATCCCTGTGGGGATGGGGCGCTCACGTCAACGGCCTTTGCGTGGGCAACAGATGGCCCAAGGACCACCTACAGTAGCATATCAACTTCCTAGAGCTCCTAGCGATTCATCACGCCATCCTTTCCTTCAGGCCACTGCTGGCGAATCGGACAGTAGCAATACTAACGGACAACACCACAGTGTTGGCCTACATAAACAGGCAAGGGGGCACGGTGTCTCGGAAGCTCTGTTTCTTGGCATTGCGGGTGTGGGAGATCTGCAAGGAGATGAACACGTATCTAATAGCAGCGCATCTCCCGGGCGAACAAAACGTATGCACAGACTTTCTCAGCCGAGGAGGAGCGTCCCTGCACGAGTGGGAGCTCAACTGGAGCTTCCTCCAGCCGGTCTTCCAGGAGTGGGGAACACCGGAGATAGATGTCTTCGCTACCCGCGACAACAGAAAGTGCAAGAGATTTTGTTGTCGGGGAGGGAGAGACCCCCTGTCGCTGGGGGACGGCCTCCTGCTCCAGTGGGACCAGCTTCATGTCTATCTGTTTCCCCCAATTCCACTAATCACGCGGGTGGTGCAGAAACTGTACAGAGAACGCCCGAGGGGGATCCTGGTTACCCCATGGTGGCCCAGGCAACACTGGTTCGCCCCTGTGCTACAGCTATCCAAGGGCACGTTTCACCACTTCCCTATGGTGCCGGACCTGCTTTTCTCCCAACAGGGACGGATAGTCCACCACGATGTTCCGCACCTAAAACTGACGGCGTGGAAGCTCAGGTGAACGAACTGTCGGAGAGGGTGCAGCACGTCATCCTTAACTGTAGAAGAGAGTCGACGAGAAAATCCTACGCCTATAAGTGGACTCAGTTTGTGAAGTTTGCTTCGAGGGTGGGCGGAGACCCAAAGGAGGCAGGTCTTCCCAGCATTCTCGACTTCCTCCTCACATTGCTGGATAAAGAGCTGGCAGTATCCTCTATCAGGGTATACTTGGCGGCCATCTCAGCCAATCATGAACGCGTGGAGGGCTGGTCGGTGTTCACACACCCTACCACTAAGAGCTTTCTGAAAGGGTTGATACGGTTGTATCCCTCCGTCCGGACTCCAACTCCATCTTGGGATTTGCCGGGAGTTTTGGAGGCCCTCATGGGGAAACCCTTTGAACCTATGGCCACATGCTCACTGCAGCTATTGTCATGGAAGACAGCATTCCTGGTGGCCATCACCTCAGCACGTAGGGTGGGAGAACTGGCAGCTCTAAGATGCGACCACCCTTACCTTCAGTTTAGTTCAGAGGGGGTGCGACTATGGCCAGATGTGACCTTTTTACCTAAGGTGGTGTCTGCCTTCCATTTGAACAAGGAAATTTACCTGCCAGTATATTTCCCGAACCCGACTACGGATTCGGAAAGACGTCTTCATGCCCTCGACGTGAAGCGTGCACTCTCCTTCTACTTGCACAGGGTTAAACCCGTGCGCAAGGACTCCAGGCTCTTCGTCTCGTATGCCACGGCTTCTTTGGGACAGAGGATCTCCTCACAGAGGCTCTCTAAATGGCTAACAGAGACAATTAAGCTGTGCTACCTATTGCGGAAGCGGCCCTTACCGGGGCCAATCAGAGCACACTCCACGAGGTGTCCATTTATGAAGGGGGTGCCATTGCGTGACATTTGTAAAGCAGCTACCTGGTCCTCCCTGCATACGTTCGTCAAGCACTATGCGTTGGACCTTCAGTAGAGGCAGAGTTCGTCTGTGGGCAGTGCAGTTCTGCAGTCGCTCGCCTGTTGACGAACCATTTAACCCTCCTCCAAGGTACGTGGTGAGCTTGCTATTCTCCCATCAGTGTGATGCACAGAGACCACGAAGAAGATAAACAGGTTTCCTACCTGTAACTGATGATCTTCGAGTGGTCATCTGTGCAGTCACACTACCCGCCCACCTTCCCCACTGCTGCAGGTCCATCTCCGGGGCTCCTGCAGCGGTCAGAAGGAACTGGTGGGATGTCCGCTCCTGTCCCGGTGGGCATGCGCAGGAGAGGGGGTGCCTGCGCATGCGCACCGAGATGGGGGCGCGGAAATCCGCGGCTTTGAAGTTACCGATCGTGATCGGCGCCAGCGCCTCTCCCATCAGTGTGACTGCACAGATGACCACTCGAAGATCATCAGTTACAGGTAGGAAACCTGTTTTTCTGGTGAAACACAAAGAGGAATCTGAAGAACAGGCTCAGTCCCTTTAGGTTCCTAGAAGCATTTTGGAACTGCCCACTAAAAGGATCAAAGGCAAGAGCAAGCACGAAGAGGAGGCAAAGTCCAATTCAAAGCAGCATCATATCAAATTGGTTCTGCCACTGGAACTGAGGAGGCAAAGAACATAAGAACATAAGAGAAGCCATGTTGGATGGCCCATCCAGTCCAACACTCTGTGTCACACTGTGACAAAAAAAAAATTATCCCTAATCCAGATCCCTCATTTCCTTGTTCTTCCAAGAAGGTAAATTGACCCTCCAGAAGGGGAGCCACTTAAACAAACAGGATTTAAAGAGGACTGTATATATTTTTTAAAAAGCTATCATGAAGGTAGAATGCCAGCAAGGGGGGGGGGGCTTGCCAATGTTTGGACTGAGTGTCACATGTATGACTATCTGCCCACAGGACAGAAGTCTTGGGTGTGTGCTCGATGCAAGGAGCTCCTGGTCCTCAGGGAACAAGTTCGTACCCTTGAGGCCGAGGTGACTGCCCTGGAGAAGCAGAGACGGTCAGTTAGGCACTCGGGGAAGACTCTAGGGGGCGTGTTAGATGAGCCCCGCTTTGAACGTGACAGCCCCGTTGCTGCCAGGGAGCATGAGGGTTGAGAGGGAACAGGGCACCGTGCTGAGGATAAGGGGAATGTGCCCTCAGAAGGGACCTCTTCTTCAGTTGGTGAGCGGGAATCCTTTCGCGCCAAGGAACCATCCCTGGGCAGGGAGGGGGGGGTGTCTTGGTAGTTGGTGATTCGATCCTTAGGCAAGTAGACATCTGGGTGGCAAAACCGCGTACTGACCGTATGGTGACTTGCCTGCCTGGTGCGAAGGTAGCGGACAACACACGTGTAGTAGATAGGCTGATAGACAGTGCTGGGGAGGAGCCAGTGATCATGGTGCATGTTGGCACCAACGATGTGGGGAAATGCAGTCGTGAGGTCCTGGAGGAAAAATTTAGGCTGTTAGGCGGGAGACTTAAGGCCAGGACCTCCAAGGTAGCCTTCTCAGAAGTGCTCCCTGTTCCACGTGCAGGGCAGGAGAGACAGGCACAAATTAGAAGTCTCAATGTGTGGATGAGACGATGGTGTAAGGAGGAAGGGTTTAAGTTTGTTAGGCACTGGGATGCTTTCTGGAACAAGCGGGAGCTGTACAAAAGAGACGGTCTCCACTTGTCCCCAGATGGAACCAGGCTGCTGGCGCTTAAAATCAAAAAGGTGGCAGAGCAGTTTTTAAACTAAATCTTGGGGGAAAGCCGACAGGAGATGAAATGTCTCTGGTTCGGGAAGACTCGTCTCAAAGAGATGAAGGGTTAGCTGTTACTTTTCTACCAGGTAATGGATCAGAGTTGTCCACTGTGATGGTGACAAACAGTATGGGCTGTCTGCCAAAGTCTCAAGGCGGCAGGAGGAAGGTTGCAGGCCTAGCTTGCCTGGGAAATTATAGATGTTTGTATGCAAATGCTAGAAGTGTTCAAAGTAAAATTGGAGAATTCACCTTGGAACCAGTGGTTAGAACATCATCTTGTGAGGTCATTCTCTCCTGTCATCTTGTCAGAGGGCAAAACTGGGACAGATCCGATTCATCCAGTCAGTTCCCTGGCCTTATTTTATGTTGCAGGACCAGGGAGAGTACATACTTACAGACCTCGACTGCTAGCACTGCACCATATACTTCTACCTTAGGCAAACCAAGGTTCGAATCAGATGTGGGATCCAGGAATGAAATTGTTTTTGTATCTGAAGAGAGCTCTGAAGTGGCATCAGATCTGAGTAATAGGAAGCAGAGAGTGAGTATAAATGGGCAGTCTTCGCAGTGGAGGACGGTAAGCAGTGGGGTGCCGCAGGGCTCGGTACTGGGTCCCATGCTCTTTAACTTGTTCATAAATGATTTAGAGTTGGGAGAGAGCAGTGAAGTGGCCAAGTTTGCGGATGACACTAAATTGTTCAGGGTGGTGAGAACCGAGAGGATTGTGAGGAACTCCAAAGGGATCTGTTGAGGCTGGGTGAGTGGGCGTCAACGTGGCAGATGCGGTTCAATGTGGCCAAGTGCAAAGTAATGCACATTGGGGCCAAGAATCCCAGCTACAAATACAAGTTGATGGGGTGTGAACTGGCAGAGACTGACCAAGAGAGAGATCTTGGGGTCATGGTAGATAACTCACTGAAAATGTCAAGACAGTGTGCGTTTGCAATAAAAAAGGCCAACGCCATGCTGGGAATTATTAGGAAGGGAATTGAAAACAAATCAGCCAGTATCATAATGCCCCTGTATAAATCGATGGTGTGGTCTCATTTGGAGTACTGTGTGCAGTTCTGGTCGCCGCACCTCAAAAAGGATATTATAGCATTGGAGAAAGTCCAGAGAAGGGCAACTAGAATGATTAAAGGGCTGGAGCACTTTCCCTATGAAGAAAGGTTGAAACGCTTGGGACTCTTTAGCTTGGAGAAACATCGACTGCGGGGTGACATGATAGAGGTTTACAAGATAATGCATGGGATGGAGAAAGTAGAGAAAGAAGTACTTTTCTTCCTTTCTCACAATACAAGAACTCGTGGGCATTCGATGAAATTGCTGAGCAGACAGGTTAAAACGGATAAAAGGAAGTACTTCTTCACCCAAAGGGTGATTAACATGTGGAATTCACTGCCACAGGAGGTGGTGGCGGCCACAAGTATAGCCACCTTCAAGAAGGGTTTAGATAAAAATATGGAGCACAGGTCCATCAGTGGCTATTAGCCACAGTGTATGTGTGTATATAAAATTTTTTGCCACTGTGTGACACAGAGTGTTGGACTTGATGGGCCGTTAGCCTGATCCAACATGGCTTCTCTTATGTTCTTATGTTCTAATCTGTCACCAGGCAAAAAGGTTGGAGAGTTGCCATCTTCTTCAACATCAGATCTTAAGCTATATGCAGACAAAATATTCTGCATGGCAAAATCGTTGGGTATTGCTGTTTCAGCCGCCTCTGAGGCCTAGACAAGATTTTTACTCCAATTCACCTGGAGTAGTGGCATTTCAGATGCCTGAGGAGTTCTCAGAAATGGTAAATGGAAAAAGCCAGCATCAGTAGCAGTGACATTTTGCCAATTAGAAAATTTTATAGAGTGAAAAAAATTATATTGTAGTTATTTAGGTACACGTCCCTCACCATTGTCATTAAGTCACAGTGGAGATGCGGCCAGGAGGGCGTCTGAGCTATCATGCTGTACCAGTAGATAAAGAGGGGAGGAAACTGAATGTAATTGGTCAAAAGATGTATTCCTCAGCAGTTTTGGATCTTACAATAGCTAGCTATTTAGCCATTATGGCAGGATACAAGTTATTTCTCTGGGAGAAGTTGAATTCCTACTTGGAGGAACCTCAAATGAAAAGAAGTTGTTAGCAAAAGTTCTGCAAACTGAAGTATTAAAATTATCGAAGCAGCAAATATGTACAGGTAGGCATTCCGTAGGTCTCAACAAGAGCTATGGCCACATTTAACTTTTAGGAAGGCCAGATTGACTGTGATCTATGGCTTAGATGCATGTCAAAGCGTAGAAGATCTCCCTTTTGAAGGTAGTACGTTATTTTCTGAGAAGACAGAAGAAACTCTGACTCAAATCAAGAATTGCTAAATGGAGAAGTCTTGGGGGATACACTTCTTTCTCAAATCATGGCTATTTACTTATATAAGGTTTTAAATACCATAAATATGCCAAACAACACAATTTTTTATGCTGGTAATTTACAAATGGTGTATTTTATGTTCTTAAAGCCATAAATGAAATTAAGGATTGCACATACTTGATTTTTCCTGCAGACTTTCTAAGAGGGTGTGTGTGGTTTCAAAATTGCTGGAAACTTTATATCTCTACTTGTGACAGATTAAGTGGACCTTTAGGGATGGGTAAACCTGGGTATGTAATCTGTAGATTAACTGTCCCTTTGTCTTTAAATAGAAGTGTCTACCAATGCAGAAAAGTTTTAACTTCTGCTTTTCCCAAAAAGTAGTAGTAGCAAAAAGAATGTCTAGCCATTTGGATGAATGCCTGGGAAAATCCACTTTGTACTCCCCGTCAGCTAAGGGGAAGCACGAGACTTTGGAGTAAAGAGAGACTTTGTATAGTAGTGGTGAGCATATTGGAAGCTTGAACGTTGTTGCCAGTCAAATGATGAGACTCACTGACAGTGAGGAGTAACATCTCAAATTTCAGTCAGGTGTGTCTCGCCTGCCCGCCCACCACCCTAGTCTGCTTTTTTCTCTTCTGCAAATAGAATTAGATGAAACTGAATTCCTGGTTTGTTGCTGTCCTTTGCCTATGAGTACAAACTATCCATTTATGTTGATATAAAGGATAATCTCAGATTTCTGCCTTCCTTCCTTCCTTTTTTGCATTTGTGACTATATGCAGATTTTTAATACCTGTTGTACATTAAACCCCAAAGAAACCAGATTTCCAGATGATAACATAAAAGCTCACATTGTGAGCCATGCTTTGCCTAAAGCATAGTTTAACTGGCTTAATGTTTAGAGTTGGCATCATCCTAATTGAATGCCAATGACAGAGCAAATATTGTTCCATCTGCGCACTGTTACAGCTAATGACTGAGGGTTTGTGACACTTAAGCAGTGGCTGTCAAGCAGCCTGGAGAGGAAGTGGGAGACAAGTGGAAGCTGCCTCATTTGAATTCTCCTGCATTATTCACCATGCTGATGGGGAAAAAATGTGAGAAGAGGAGATCTTAGGTCCCATTTCTCTCCAAAGTGTGGCAAATCACTTTTCTTTCCATGTTAGAGGCATATCTTTAAAAAGACATCTCATAGCAAAGTGCCTATTCAGTCAAGATTTCTTTTCCTGCTCCCCATTCCTGTCCTGCCTGTAAACTGTCCGCACTGTGAAATCAGGGGCAAAGGCTTACAGTATTTTTGCACCATAAGACTCACTTTCCCCCCCCCCAAAAAAAGTGGAGGGAAAAGTGTGTGCGTCTTAAGGAGCGAATACTGCAAAAAATTCACACAAATGCCTCTAAATTCACACAAACGGCTCTAAAAACTAGGTGCGTCTTATGCTCAGGTGCGTCTTATGGAGTGAAAAATACGGTATATGCTGCTCCCTCCCTCTTGTGTTACATACCAAACTGTGCTTGAAAGCACAGACTAGAATCTTCTGGGTCAAACATTATATCCAGGGAGAAAATATGAGGCCTGGGGCCCATTCCCGATCAAATTCTACATACGGGTTCTGAGGGGGGAGAGTAATTGACTCTGAAGTACCTGAGATAAATTAAGAATGAGGGGCTGATGAAAGAATAACAACTGACAAAAAAACCCCACGGAAATATGTTAGAAATAAGTGTATGTGTTTGGAAATATGTATATTTTAGCTCCAAAACAACCATGAGAGTATGTTTGGTGTGGACTGGGGTCACAGGATTAGGCAGAGAGGGGGGAACTCAATCCTTCCTCTTGTGCCATTTTTCTGGTCAGAAATTGGGCTGTGAACCTCATGAGTGTGTGTGTGGTGAGGGAAAGAGACACACTTTTGGGGTACCTGTCTTTTTTGTTCCAGGGCTTTAAAAAGGCTTGGGGACAGCATTTCTGGCAACAGGAACAACATGAAGGGGGAGGATTACTGTCCTGTGGTCCTGATCAAGGGCAACATGGCATAATGTCTATTTGGATTTGGATCTGGGAGACCCAGGTTTGAATTCTTTTTCTGCCATGGAATCTTGCTGAGTGATCTTGGACCAGTCACTCTCTTTCAGCCTCAGAAGGCAGTGATTGTGAAGCTAAAATGGAGGGAAGGAAGTTTTGGTCTCCATGTGGAAGAAAAGTGGGATATAAACAAAAACAAATGAATGGATTATCTGGACATACGGGGACCCTACCACATGTTAACAGCATCAGGCCATTTGGCCCAAAGTCACCCATTAAACTTTATTATAATGCTTAGTCTCTTATTTTAGAAATCTGCATTTGCTGAAATCATTGGAACAAACTTAAAAGGAAAATTTGTAGTCATATGGCCTATTATAATGCAGTCTTAAGCCCTTCTAAGGCCATTGGTTTCAAATGACTTAAAATAAACATTGCCTATTATTATGGGAAAGACAGAAGGCAAAAGAAGAAGGGGACTTGAAGAGATGAGATGGCTGGACAGCGTTACTGATGTAACAAACACGAATTTGAGCAGACTTCGGAGGATGGTGGAAGACAGGAGGGCCTGGCGTGACTTTGTCCATGGGGTCGCAAAGAGTCAGACTTGACTATGCAACTGAACAACAAAATTATTATGATATAGATTTTTTTTCCAGCTCTATTATTTGTGTGTTTATTTTCTCAGTCTATGACTTCCCATGGAGGCTCACCAATAAAATAACAGTTTAAAAGTCATCAGTAAAAACACAGGGTGTTTTCGCACTCACCTTCAAGTGGCGCGACCACCCTCCTCACGCCGGCGGATCTGCAGGGATTTCGCATAAGAAGCGCCGGAGCAGCGAAAAGAGCCGGCGACTTCCGTCGCAAAAGCCGCTCAAACGTTTTCCTGCTTCTTGGCGGTTTCCGTTTGAGCGGGTTTCGCGACGGAACATTCCGGCCCTTTTGGCTGCTCCGGCGCTTCTTATGCGAAATCCCTGACAGTTTTTAAAATCTCAAGTACAACAGTCAAAATTTCCAAAAGGTCTTCTGGCATAAAAGTGTGTTCAGATTTCACAAGAAGGATGTAAATGATGGGGGATAAAGCCACTTCCTGGGGGATGGAGTCCAGTTTAAGGTAGTGGCTCTCGAGCTGTGGGTCAGGGCCTCAAAGTGAGTTTCTGACACTCTTTCAGGTGGGGTGCAAGGACAAGAGGTACAACAGGATGGGATAAAAGAAAACTATGAAATACTTGGCAAATTTGGATGGCTTTGCATAATACGTAACATGTCCATGAAATACAGCTCATTGCTTAAAAAATGCTATATATTTTAAAAACACCAGAAAGTATCAGCAACGGTAAGATTCTTGCATTTTATGCTGGGGCGGAGACATAAGAAGAGCCCTGCAGGATTAGGTCAGTGGTCCGTTTACAGCAGCACCCTGTTTTGTGCAGTCATCTTTTTAAAAAAAAAAAATTCAAAAACAGGTGTCACCCTTTCATAGCATTATCACACACACGAAATTACAGCAACTGGCCACTTAAATGCTCCCACACAAGGCACCTGGACAACCCCTCTGCAAAGGAACTAGAAGAATACCCACCACCCCAGCGCACCAGCATGCGCTCAGTGGGACTTCCTTAGTGAAAGAACCCGGCGTGGGCATTCCAGTCACTGGAAACAGATACACAATTACATGAAAAATGCTCACCCGAGTGCAAGACCACAGCCTGCAAAGTAGCATAGAAAAACAGAGCATGGAATCAACATCAAGATCAAGAAATCCCGTTACTTCACTTAGGCCCAGAGGGGCTAAGGCATCCTTTGGACTCCTGGCTCCTCCACATGCCTTCCCCTTCTGGTGCTGGTCACCATAACATTAAAGTGCTTTTCTTGGGACCACATGGATCTGCAGTGGTCAACCAGTCACCTTGGAGAACCAACAGACCTTAGAAGCCAAGGCCCTCTCCTGATTTTGCCTCCTAGCACTTGGTTTCAGAGCTTTATTGCCTTTGAGTGTGGAGGATCCCTTTGCTCACTATGGCAACTAGCCACTGATGAACCTATCTCCCATGAATCTGTCTATCCCCCTTTTAAAGCCATCTATGCTTGCATCATTATGTTCACTGGCAGCAGATTCCACAATTTAATTCTAATAAGTATTTCCCTTTGTCTGTCCTGTGTCTTCCAATTTCATTTTGTGTCCCTGAGTTCTAATATTATGGGAATGGGAGGGGAAAACTCCCTTTTGTCCAGTTTCTCAGCTTTTATGTTGTATAATTTTAAAAATCTGTCACATCCTTCCTTAGCTGTCTTCTTTATAAATGGAGCTATTTTGAGAGTGACCAGTGGTAGAGCATCTGCTTTGTATGCAGAAGGTCCCCAGGTTCAATCTCCAGTTAAAAGGGTCTGTTGGTAGGTAAAGTGAAAGTTGGTTGCCTTGAGAACCTGGAGACTCATTGTGAGTAGAAAAGCTCGTGCTTGAGAGGCCTATGGTCAGACTCAGAAGCACTGATCACAAGTTATGTTGTACAGTTGGTTTTTCTTTATACAAACATATTTTCATGTTACACTTGATGCTCATGCAGCTGAACATGCAACAGAAATTGCAGATTTATCCAGTTACTGGTACCTGGTAGATTTGTAAAGTGAATGTTCATTGGCGCACATTTCTCATAATCTGATGCTTGCATGTAAAAGCAGGACACATGTACATTTGCGTAAGATGTGAACAGCGCTAGTGTAAGGCAGCTTCATCTGGGAGTGGGGCTTGAAAAATAGAATAAATTTAGAAGTGGAGTGCACTTTAAAAAATGGGGAGGGATGGTGGCTCAGTGGTAGAGCATCTGCTTGGTAAGCAGAAGGTTCCAGGTTCAATCCCTGGCATCTCCAAAAAGGGTCCAGGCAAGTAGGCGTGAAAATCCTCAGCTTGAGACCCTGGAGAGCCGCTGCCAGTCTGAGAAGACAATACTGACTTTGATGGACCAAGGGTCTGATTCAGTATAAGGCAGCTTCATATGTTCAAAAAGTTCATGAGCCTTTGGTTTAAGGGGGCATCTTTCTTTCGTCATTGTTCAAATATACAATTTTTGGGGGGCCAGTATTAAAAAAAACGTTTTGTATATTATGTTTAATAATATTGTTACAACTTGAACATCATTTTATCTGGGGCCAGTTCTAAGTCAAATTTGATGTATAACAAACCATCCCAAATAACTCTTTTTTTGGTTAAGCCTCAATCAGAAACAACATTTCTATAACTGCTTCCTTTTAAGTTTTGGATTGACTGGGTTTCCTCCAGTGAGAATGCCATTTCTCATGGCATAGAGAGAACAGTGAGGTGTAGGAGAGCAGCACTAATTTTAACTTCTCCAGTGTGCTGGGCAAAGGAAGTTATGCTGGTGGAAGCTGGATTGGCTGGAGCTTAGACACTTATGGGCTTTGCCTCCTCCTGATCCTTTTTCCATACACTGTGGCTTTGGGTGTTACATCAATGAGCGACCTACTTTGAAAGTCCTGTTCTTTAGTGCTAGATCAGTCTTTCATCGAAGATCTAATCCTGAAGCAACAAACTCACGCAGCATGCATTTCTAGGACCTGGCTGGATGAAAGCGGTGAAATTGGTTTGTCTCAGCTGTGTCTGCCAAATTTCTCAGTAACACTGGCTTAATTTGGTGGTCAGTGGGCTGCCGTTGACTTCCATCACTGTGACCAGAAGCCTGGTCAAAATTTTATCAATAAAGATGTTTTATCCCTGATGTTAGGCTCCTTAGACAGAGCTGGGATTCTGTTGGCATTATGCCTGCTTTACTGCCTAATGGTTTATTGACACATTTTTTTGTCTTAGCTTGTATTGGCATTGGTACTAGAGTCTTCCCCCCCCCCCCACACACACACACCATTGGTGCTGGCCTCAGCAACTATGCTGAGAGAATGCTGTCTGAAGCTGCTTAGGATATCATATTCACCACTGGAGTCATGGTTTGTCCTAATTAATATTGGATCCAGTGCCTGCAGAAGGAGATCATGAATTTGTTGTTTTGGTCAGGCCATGAATATAATTATATGGGGGTTGAGGACTACTATATGGCTCCATTGTTACAAACAGATCATTTGATGGTGTTTCTGTGCTTCCTTGTAGCCTAAATGCTTTCAATAACAGGGCATCAGCTGGGTCAGGTTTCTATGGCTACTTTTCAGATGGTGCAGCCTGCAGACGTGGACAGAATATTAGGAGTTTTGAGGCCTTCCCTTGTGTTTTCTTGCTGATAAAGTCTGCCAGGGCACTCTTATTTCAGTGGATCATGACCATTATTAGTACATCATTGACGGAAGAATCAGTACCTCCAGTTTTGAAGGAAGCAGTGGTACATCCTCCTCTGAATAAATCTACACTAGATTTGTTAATTCTGAATAACTATAGATTGAAATCTTATTTGATATTCTTAAACAAGATTTTAGAAAAGTTGTACTGCTTGGCTCCAAGTGCTTTTGGATTATTTCGATCCCTTTCCATCTGGCTTTGAGTGCAGCACAGAAACAGCCTTATTCATCCTGATGAACGCCAGTCTACTGACAGTGGAGATGAATAACTTGATTCTCTTTGACTTACCAGTGACTTTCCATACTATCAACCTTGGTATCTGCCTAGACCACTTGGCCTGAGTGTTGGGGATTTGGAGTAGCTTCAGTCTTTCCTAGATGGTAGGTTCTAAAAGGCAGTGCTGGGTGGCTTTTGTACAGCCCCATGCCTGTTGAATTATCAGGTTTCTCAAAGCTGTATATTCTGCATGTCTACTTGAAACCACTAGGGGTTTAGAACAATTTGCCATCAATTTACAGCTATTGATCTCTTCTTTCCATCTGAATCCAGGGGGACTATACAGATATGTTTAATTAGGGTCAGATGGCAGGGAAAGCACTGCATGATGGCAAGCAACTTGAACCTCCAGACAAAACAGCAATGGTATGGTGGTTACGGGTAACACTATTTCAGTAACCAGTATCCATGCTGCTCTGGGTGGGTTGATACTTTCCTTGAAGAGCAAGCTTGTAGTGTGGAAGCACTCTGGGACATCTAGGTGACAGAACAGTCAAGAAGTACTTTTTACCAACTGTGGCCATTCCTAGAGAAGGTGAACCCGACATACCTATATATGATTAGGGTTTGTAGAATCTTTCGGGTTCAAGTGCCGTGTTCTACTGGAGAAAGTTTTCCTTCCAGACGTTTCGTTCTCAGCTGCGGAGAACATCCTCAGTGGCGTTGCAGCCGGAGCAGGCGCTCTGACCTTCTTGGCTGCTGTGCATTTTACCCACTCAATGCACAGCAGCCAAGAAGGTCAGAGCGCCTGCTCCGGCTGCAACGCCACTGAGGATATTCTCCGCAGCTGAGAATGAAACGTCTGGAAGGAAAACTTTCTCCAGTAGAACACGGCACTTGAGCCTGAAAGATTCTACAAACCCTAATGATGTTACCAGCCGTGAAAACCTGAAATCTTTGATACCTTTATATGCTTTGGTAAGATCCAGGTTGGACCGTATAACACACTTCAGGCAGGATTGCCATTTAAGATGGTCTGATAACTTCAGCTGGTAACACATACAGTGGCTAGATCGTAGTTGAACTCAGAACTTTATTTGTTTGTACTGCATAGGCTTCTGATATGTTTCCAGGCTCAGTACAAGGTGTTGTTTTTTAGCTCCTTTTTAGGTCATTAGCTCAAAACTACCTGAAGGGCCACTTCTACTTGTATGTGCCTGCCCACACTCTACGGTCATCTGAGGAGGCTATACTGTAGAGGGGGGATATACATGGGGCCATTTTGGCCACTGCTTCAAACCTTTGGAATTCCCTACCTCTCTTGTTACAGGCCTTCCAACGGCTGTTAAAAACATTTCACTTGTAGTTCTTTGAGATAAGTGACAAGTGTACCCTGGGGGTTTTAAATTGTATTTAATTTTGGCAAAGTGGGTATGGCAGTCAGATCATAATATATCTGTCATACATGTATTTGTTGATTATTTATACTGTGTAGCCTCAGATATTTTATGTGGATCGTAATCCTTAATCTACATAATTTAAAGTAGGATTTGAAAATTTAACATTTCATAATAGCATTGTTTGATTATTTTTTTAAAGCAATAGGTAATGAAACATGTAGCTTCTCAGCCAAACAGTCATGCATCTAGTTCCATCGAAGAAGAAGAAGATGAAGATATTGGATTTATATCCCTCCCTCTACTCCGAAGAGTCTCAGAGCGGCTCACAATCTCCTTTACCTTCCTCCCCCACAACAGACACCCTGTGAGGTGGGTGGGGCTGGAGAGGGCTCTCCCAGCAGCTGCCCTTTCAAGGACAACCTCTGCCAGAGCTATGGCTGACCCAAGGCCATTCCAGCAGGTGCAAGTGGAGGAGTGGGGAATCAAACCCGGTTCTCCCAGATAAGAGTCCGCACACTTAACCACTACACCAAACAAAGACAACTTTGCCCTGGTATTTTTCAAACTACAGCCTGGTGTATCAGATGACAAATTGTCTTGAAACTGAGGGACTTTTCAGAAGCATTTGGTAATAGAAATCGGGGTGTGTTGTCCAAAAGGGGAAAAGAAAATCCAGAAGATGCACTGAGCATTCTCAGTCTGTAAAATATGCTTTAAACAGCTGTTTGGGTCTTCGATTACTTGTCAACTAGCTTGATCATCAACTATTATAAGGTCTCTCTCTGCTACTCGACCTGAGCTTCGATATATATTTACTCTGTGAAGAGCTCATACAGGACAGGCATTAGTGGTCAGCATCATGGGTCAGCTGCAGAACTCTTGTGGTGGATCATCACAAAGAGCGTGAAGCGTTCTTACTGTCAACCATTGGCCTCTAAAGCATTCATATGGTCCTTGCTTATCAAATCATGAAGTCACATGGTAGCAATTAATGCACTACCAATGGAGTCTTGGTACTTTCTAATAACAATCTTACAGAACTACCCGTCTGGTTAGTGTCCAATTACTTGATCCCTGTGAGTTCTTCTGTATCTGTTTCAGTCCAGATACAGCTTTTTAGCATAACTGCAACATTATATGAGCTATATTACCTTGATGTTTTCATATATATAGTTCTTCCATATTTGGAAATCTTTTGCATTTATAGCGCAACATACAAACTGCTGTACACACCATGTACAGATTGATTTGTCACAGCATTGAATATGTTGGCAAACATCATTATATGTAGTGAACTGAACCTTTATTCTGTTTAAGCATTTAGAAATTGATGAATAACGATTCCAGGAAGTTATTTTTATTATTTTCAAAACCAGTTCATTATTTCAGCTTTGTTCCTTCTCTGTTTTTCCTAGAACAAAAATTACAAAGGTATCAGTATTTTAAATGTGGAAAGGAGATTAGTTGGTCACTATCCGCCATTCAGTACTGGCGAGTACAGCATGACATATAGGACTGCAGGGGGATGTTGTCTCAACTGTAGATCAGAGGCACAAAGGTTTTCTTTGTCCTGATGTTTTGATTGAACCCCAGACTCCAGGTGGACATAGTATTTATTACTATCCTTTGTCACTGCAGAACAGAGCTATAAAAAGAAAAGAAGGGTCTGCCTTTCCACCAAAGCTTTCCATCAGAACACCAGATTTCCTGCATTTGAAGATTGGCCATATTATTATAGGCATTGTATCAATAAGGCACAGTAGTGTCCTTGCTCTACCATGTTTACAGAGTGAACGACCAGCCACAGCTGGCTCCACCCACCACACTGTACTACCCCCTTGTTTTTTAGGCAGGAGCAGTTCCAACCCTGTACAGCAGGCATATCTACCAGAAATCAGCAGACTTTCCAGGTCAAACAAGAAACCGAGTGAATATTTCTATCTCTGTGCTCATTTCCACTATCTGAATCCAAATGCCAGCCTCAAAGACATTTCCCACTGGTGAATAATCAAGTCTGTAGGTATGAAAACCAGCACATCATTATAAGAATCTAGATGTCCTTTTCTTTTCCTTCTGATCTTGAGCCATAGTGCAGCAGAAAATGTTGCTGTTTACCGTTTGGTGTAATTTCTGGTCTCGTAAATGGAACTGATGTTACGTGTCTCCTCAAGGGTCAAACAATCCCTCTAAACCTTAGTCATAAAGTTTGGGGGAGTGCTATAACATCATGCCGACGCATGACGCCACTTCTGGATATGTGGCTGGAAGCGATGCTGTGTAATACCTTATTTTGCCCCTCAAAACTCATGGGAGTCGCCATGCAAAATGACTCTAAAACGGGGTTGGTTTTGATGGCCCGTGTGGCCCCTTCCAACTCTGATTCTATATGATTCTAGATAGTAAGATGATACAGGTCTCACTGATCATATTATAATGGGCACAGGAAATGGATGAACGCAAGTGAACCTTCTTCTAAGTAACTAAAGAGCCAGATCTAAGTTTTGCATCATGTCAGGTTCTACTTCAGCTGCATCTAAAATAACCCTTTAGGTTTTGGCTCCTCATAGATTGGAACTACTCTAACTAGACATATAGAAAACTTTGGTATGAAAATAGGGTGAAAATGCACTTATTGCTCAAAACAGAAAGAGCAAGCTCTATTTACTTGAGGGTTATGAGAATCTTGATGATTATTTTTTTAACTTTGTCGAATGCATTTTTTTTTTGTCTAAGTGGAGGAAAAACTCATAATAACATCGATGGCCTTAGAGAAGTGCTGTACTACACCATATTTAAATAATTAGACTTCTGTCTTATTGAATTGCAGTTGCTCTGGGTTTAATAGTGATAAAAGCATGAATATTAGCATGATTAGGAAATTATATCATGTCACTGAGTGATTGATTGATAACTGGAGGAAAGCAAAGCATCAGGCATGCTGAAAAGCAAGCTTACGTTGTGTGTTTAACCCAGTTTCATGGTGATCTAGTCTGGAATAAATCATCACGACTTGCGTTTATTTTGTGTACTGCTGATGAGCTAAGGAGAAGCGATATGAATAAGGTCCTGGGAAGGGAATGCAGCTGAGCAACTGCATGACTAGAATTACCACAAGGCTACCAAAGAAAGAAAGAAAGAAGGCTGAGAATGCAATGCATTAAATTGCTTCATTAGCAATTAGTGCAGAAAGACTAGGTGAGAGCCATTGAGTCTCATGTAAATTAGAAAAACACCTAGACTGCTCTTAAGACGCACACCTCTTACCAAATTATCCAGGGAAACGTTTCAAAAGTATGGAGCCTCTCACACAAATAAAGACTTTATATTATTCTTTTCCCTTTTTTAATGAAACCATTTTATTGATGTTTTTCATTTATGGCCTGTCCCCTAAAGGCTCCTACAACATTTGAAGTCCACAGTGGCAGTTGGTAGTGGGGGGAAGAAGCTGAGAGACCACGGCAGGATTCCCTATTTCAAAGATTAACCAATATTCACCATTGACACATCCATCCATCTGTGCTGGGTCACTGGCAATCCTTTCTCTGGTTTTTACTTCCCTTCAGGAAGCGATGCTTAAAAGAGCAAACCCCTGTTGGGAAGAGAGAGAAGAACTCTCAGCGTGGCCAACAGAGCCAGGAATCGAATTAAAGTTGTCCATTTGCAGATGATGGTGTTTTGGAGCGCCCAGCATATTGAGCCAGTGCCCTCACTGGCTGGTATTTTGTTTACTGACACTGCCGTCTGTGGCTCTTCAGTTTCATTTTCTCCCCCCCCCCCTCCCCGGCCAAAAGTCGTATCTCAAACAGTAAATGACAAGTCACATTAACATATACCTTACTGTATAGAGAGAATGATTTTATTTTGGTGGCTGGCATGCTGTTAACTATGGGTGTGTGAAACAGATTAGCACGCACTGATACAGCTACAGAGAGGTAAATAATTACAGAATTTACTTCTGTTGGGTAGTTTAACACTTGTCACTTATTTTGCTATTGCTGACACCTCAGATCTCTATTTTGGCATATATCAAGTTTTGACATGACTAAACCTACAATTTTGCCTCTCTCTTCACACACATTATCTCTTCTCTGTGAGAGGCACTGAGAAGACGTGGGCTGCCATTAAATCTTTAATGCCAGCAGTCAACACTGTGATTCTTTATTTCAATTTGATTTCCTTTGTTGCAAAGAATCTATCTAGGCAAATCTGTCTTGGGGGAAGTTTGAAATTGTCAGTGGAACATTTTCTACTTTTTCTGCATTCTTTCAGTCTGTCTTACAAGTTTGTAGGCGCAAACTCTAGTCCAGCTTGTACCTTCAGCCAGAACATTCACAGTTACCTTAAATTTAACATCAAAGATTTTTTTTTATTCACCTTAACATTTAGCATAATTTATTGTGGGCAAAGGTTTTTTAGGACCATGTGGAAGCTTTTGCCACAATACATAGCCTCAAAGGTGCAAGGCTTGTGCTTTTTGTACGAGGCTATCCCTCTGGAGACTGACACCGATCTCCCACTCACCTTGCACCACTCTCACATTCCTCTTCTCAGTGGGGCTTCCTTCTGATTTCACACTCTCTGCCTCGGGGCTGCAAGTAGCATCGGCGTTTTCGCGCAGCAAACAGAAACCTCTAAAAACCAGTTTCTGTTTGCTGCGTGAAAACGTGACGCTACTTGCAGCCCCGGGGCAGATAGTGTGAAATCGAAAGGAAGCTCCACTGAGAAGAGGAACATAAGAGCAGCGTAAGGTGAGTGGGAAATCGGTGTGGATGTTGCACTTTAGGGGGATTTGTCCAGAAATAAGAATATATCCTGCAACCACCCTTGTTTAGAAGTTGATCCTAATTATTTTAATGGGATTGTTAGGAATAACCAGTGATGGTATAGTAGTTAAAAGTGTGAGGCTAGTATTTGGGAAGCCCAGATTCAAATCCCCATTTGTGGGGACTCCTCCTCCCTGAAGACAGGCAGAATTGATGGTCTTTGGGGTGATTCCAGGTGAGAGAAGCATATCCCTAAATCTTCCAGTTTGTCCTGTCTTTACTCACAGACAGGTTGTTTCCAATCATTCTTGTTAAAGACCATGGAGACACCCTAGCTCCACAAACTTTGTTCTTATTCTTCTCCCTCTGGAAAAAAAAATGTTTCTGTCAGAGAGGGGTTCTTTGTTTTCACTGCCTCAGGTTGCAGCACGTTTGGCTTAGCTAGTGTCAACCTCTCTCGAGATTTGCCTCCAGAGGGAAGAGAGAAAGGTTGTGTGGTCTCTGCAGTCAGTGATGGATACCCCGGTAACAGATCTGTTCCAACACAGTGATCCTGACTGAAGATGATGGACTCCCTAAGGATCTGTGTGGCAAGAGGATTGAATTAGCCTTTTCACAAAACATTTGAAGCCTCAGCAACATCCCTGCTGTCCTCAGTAGGAAGCTTCCTTTTTTCCAGAGTGATCTGATGCTGGATTTCTGGCCTCTTGGCAGCCAGCTGTAACATTCCAAAGGAGTTCAAGGAAGACCTCAAGAAAATTGTCCGAGCAGTGGCCTTTTTGGCTGATTCATCGCTGGACTGTATTTAGTTCTTTTCTAGATGGCATTGAACAAGATGGCCAGAGGCAACATCTGGCTTCACAGCTGGCAGGTGGACGTCACTTGTAAAACAAGGTGGCCAGTGTCTCATTCAAAGAAATAAATCTCTTTGGAGAATGCAAAGACCAAGTACCTTGTAGAAACAGGGACAAAAAATGGTTCTACCAACATGCAGGAAGGAAAGTAAACCCATTAGAAACAGGTATGGAACAGGAAAATGGTGGTTCTTGTTGGTTCGTGGTTTATTTGATTGCCTGAACCAGTGCTTCATTT
The DNA here is from genome assembly GCF_032191835.1 of Heteronotia binoei. Lineage (NCBI taxonomy): Eukaryota > Metazoa > Chordata > Lepidosauria > Squamata > Gekkonidae > Heteronotia > Heteronotia binoei. The sequence goes on along the minus strand of NC_083238.1, from coordinate 25,712,617 downwards.
TGTGATTCATACGATTGCCTAAACCAGTTCATGGTTCAATGGTTTGTTTGGTTTGGGAGGTATAAAACTCACTGGGAGTTTTCAGCAGGGTCTCTTCCACATGTCTTCCAAGTTTGGTGAAGGTTGGATTTGGAATGTCTGAGTTATAGCCCCCAAAGCAGGTGCCTCTAATAAAGCCTAGCTTCAGCTCTCGCAACAGCTAACTCTTCTCTTTCTTTGCGCAGCAAAGTGAAAGCAGCAGAGTCAGGGTGTCTTCTCCCATACAGCAGAATGGGAGATTTGTGATTGTCTCCCAAAGCTGCCAATCAAACTACCAGCAACGACTATGGGTGTTTCTAGGGCTCCCAGAAGTCCACCCCCAGTGCTACCTAGGAATTGATTTAATCAGTGCTGGGCTGTCTGGGAAAATGAACAGCAAAAACAAATCAAAACCAACCAACAAGGAAAAAAGACCGTTTTTTCCAGTTCAGACATGGCATGAGCAAACGAACCAGTTTTAAATGAACCACAAATCGCTATTCATTTATCAGTTCATGCCCATCCCTAGTCTACATAGACACTCTGCAAGAAGGTTTTCCTGTTGCAGGAGCTCAAGATCTGGGACATGATTCAAGAGATCTTTCAGAAACACCAGAAAGACATTATGAATCTGGAAAGGATATCCTGCCAAGATGTGATTCCCTGGGCAAGATTCTATATGAGTCTCTATCAGCATGCCCTTCTCCCATATCAGGATGAGACAGCAAGCTACCAACAATTTCTCATTCTCCCCCCCCCCCCCCCACAGTTGCCTTCATCAGGAGTAGCTTTGGTGGCTATCCTGAGGCAAGCTTCAGAGGAACTATCTCCTGAGAGAACCTTCCAGGAGACTGGTCATGATGGATACTAGTCTGCTAGGCTGAGGAGCACATTACTAGGGACAGATGGTACAGGGAACATGATCTCCCCCCAGAATCCAGATGGAGTCTGGGAGATTTGCCTGGGGCTCCTCATCTCCCAAGATACCTTCCAACAGAAAGATGTCTTAATACACACAAACAGCATAACTGGAAAATCCTACATCAAGCTTACAATGCACAAAATAGAAGTCTCTTTATGGAGAAGCAGTTCTAATCATGCTCTTTGCACAGGTTCACCTGGTGTCCATCAAATCAGTACACATGGCAGAGACAACCAATATCACAGCACACTGGCTCAGTTGACAGTGGTTAATGTCAAGCATCGGTATTTCAAATAAGCTTTTGTTTAATTCAAAGACTCGTTTTATTGACAATCCAGTACTTGCTCCAAGGAACGATACCTTGGAGGTGATACATAGTTTCACACGGCATGGAATCTTAAAGGCTACTTCAAAGGCACAATAGTAGATAGCTTCAAAAGCATAACATTCAGATGTGAATTACAGAGAAGGTTCAAAGGGTACTATCAACTATTCATTTGGTCACAACAACATCTTCTAGTTCCCACACATTCTTGACTTACTGATAAGACGTATGGATGGGAACTGGTGGGATAGGCAATTTACTTACAAAGACAAGGTTACTTGCATATTCTGAATCCTTTAGAATTACTGGGTGGGGGGGAGCTTTGAAGTGTAGTCTTATGCAGAAAAGGAGTAGAGGAAAAAGAAAGAGTGCAATAATACATATTGATTCAATAACCAGAAATATCGTGCTTGACATACTGCCCCCCCCTAAGATTTCTTCCGGGGCTTAGATGGATGCACTTTGTAAAACTTTTTTATTCTTTTGCCCGCGCATTTGAGCTCTCTACTCATTCGTCATGACTGGGTGAGAAATGATTCCATCTAATTAAAAAATACAACTCTCCTCGTTTTAATTTTTCATCCAAAATTTCCTTGACTTCATGGTGACTCTGATCCCCAATCTGGATAGGTTGTGGAGCCTGTGGTTGAGGGTGCCAAGGCGTTGCTCCAGGATCTCGATGGAGTAGACGGCAATGAAAAACAGGGTGGATTTTACTGAGCATTTTAGGCAACTCCAGCTCTACTGTCACCTTGTTGTTAACCCTCTTTAGTTTGAATGGACCAAGAAACTTTGTAGGCTAATTTTTTGGATGATTGAGGCAAAGACAAATTCTTAGTGGAAAGGAAAACAGTTTCTCCTACTTTAAAGTCCCACACTGGAGTATGACTCGTCATAATGCTTTTTGTGTTTTAGCTGCTTCCAAGTTTTCCTGTATTGCTTTCCACACCTTCCCTAGGTTTCCCCACCAATGTTCAAAAGAGGACGGTAGGTCCGAGGTAGTTCCACCCAGTAACAATGGGAAAGGCTTTCCCTCATACCCATTCACCACCAGGAAAGAGGAGGTTTTGGTAGAGCTATGCACACTATTATTGTATCCATACTCCATGAAAGGCAGGAGCTGTATCCAATTTGATTGTTGGTAATTCACAAAACACCGTAAATATTGTTCTAGAAGCACATTCACTCTCTCTGTTTGTCCGTCGGTTTGAGGGTGATACGCTGAGCTCAGACCCTGCTCCATTCCTGTTAATTTACAAAACTCCCGCCAAAAGTTGGCAACGAATTGAGGCCCCCTTTCACTAATGACCTTGTCTGGGAACAAGTGTAATTTAACTACATGTTGGAAAATCAGCTGGGCCAGTTTCTTTGCCGTAGGTAGTTGAGTGTATGGAATGAAATACGCCTGTTTCAAAAAGGTGTCCACCACTACCAAGATTACCGTTTTCCCTTGGTACACCAGGAGTTCCACTATAAAATCCATTGAGACCACTGACTGTCTGTTAGCAGTCTCTAAGGGCTGCAATAGCCCTGGGGGTTTCCCTCCCTTTTTCTTGGCCATGATGCACACTGGGCAAGAAGCTACAAAATTAGAAATGTCCTTTTTTAAGGAGGGCCACCAAAACTGCCAATTCACCAAATGCAACGTTTTCACATAACCAAAATGTCCAGACAGTTTGCTACTATGGCAAAATTGCAGTACTTCTTTTCTAAGGCTCATGGGTACATAGCGTTTTCCCTCTTTGTACCAGAATCCTCCATCTCCTTTAATAACTCCATCAGGTCTGTGGTCCCCTTCCTTCTCTACTTCAGCAGTTAGTCTCTCTCCCCCCCATTTCTCTTCGAGGTTTTCCCTCTTAGCTTTGGAGCGGGTAGTCACCGCCCCCACTAAGTGATGGGGTGAGATGTTGGAATCGATGACTTCTTCCCTCTGGCTATTATGCTGGGGAAGTCGAGACAATGCATCTGCTAAAAAGTTCTTTGAGCCTGGGATATGTTTTAAAGTAAAATCAAACTTGGCGAAGAAACCTGCCCAATGAATCTGTTTCTCCATTAGCTTTCTCCGCTCCGTGAGGGCTTCTAAATTCTTATGGTCTGTCCAAATCTCAAAAGGAACCCTCGCTCCTTCTAACCAAGTTCGCCAGGTTTTTAATGCAAAAGTTACTGCGAATGCCTCCTTATCCCAGACGGACCAATTCCGTTGCTCTTGGGAGAACTTTTTGGAAATATACACACACAGTTTTAAACCTCCCTCGTCATTTTGAATCATGTCTCTCAAGACCGTGAGAGAATTGTGACTTAGTTGTAAGTGAAGAAGTGGAATCTTGCTGTGCTCTGATAAAATTGAGAAAAGCTGGTTAAAGCTTCTAGTGAAACGACGGAACACAAAGTACAACCTCGTCACTGTGTTATTCTGTGTACATTCTACATTATTGGAAGTGGAACAACTCAAAGACTGGGATCTCCTCAAGAGCAAGCGGACTGAGGATTTCTCTTGAATGTGGAAGGACATATCGTTTGCATGGGACTATACATCATAAAGCTTGAGACTTTGTCCTTATTTCACTTTAGGTGTTCTATTTATCAGGGTATATTGGTTAAGATAAGGTTTATATGAATGTTTAGAATATTATAAAAAGTTTTTGTAAGTTTTTTTCTAAGTTGGTTAATTTGTTTGGAGGCTGGTCATCACAGAACCTTAGGGTTTATTTCTGCTACCTTTTGCTGTGATTCTCTGTGTGTTGTTTGCCTCCAGTGAGGGGTTTCTTCCCATTGTTGGAGACTTCCCCACGCAAGGACCGCCAAGAAGGCAAATTCCCACTAAGAGAACAAACTTTCTGTTTGCATTTATAGAAATCTAATCTAATATTGTTGCAAGTTGCAATTCTTTACCATTATAAAAGTTTCACAATACAATAGTGTGCTTCTACTACATAACGTATTTCTTTCAATGATGCATAGTATATCTTTTGTTATTCTTAAGTCAATGCTTCAAAATACTTGTTATTGGACATTATTTGACTGTTCAGTTGACTGTATAATTTTTGACTGGCTAAATATCCAGCCACTTTATGATTCAGAAGTAACTTTTGGCATACCACTTGTGGCTCTTCTGAGCACCATTCCCCAATGTAGCACCTGCCTTGTGTTTTAGTAGTGGGCAAGGCCCTTTCCAGTGCAGCTTCTGGTTGGCAGGTAGTTCTCTTCTGGCAGCTGCAGCTGGAGGAACAAATAAGCTGTGAGCAATGAGCTGCAGGCCTTATGCCAAAGATGAAAGTAAATGTGGTTCTTTTGTCTTTACAATCAGTGACCCAACAACCTTTGGTAATACCTGGCCCCAGAGACATCCATCTGGCCTCAATGGTGGAATGAGCTCCCCCTGGAGATCCGGGCCTTGCGGGATCTGCTCCAATCCCGCAAGGCCTGTAAAACAGAGCTCTTTCGCCAGGCTTTTAGCTGAGGCAGTGGACGTCACTTGTTATCAGCCTCCCCCCTTCATTCCATCCCAGTGCTATAAGATCTGCTGGACCTGGACAATAGGCCATGTCTGTGAGGCAGAACCTGCCATTTTAGTCTCTATTGTCACTCTGTAGTTTTATATTTTAAATTGGTCTTTTATTGTTTTTTACTGTTGATTGTTTTTATGATGTAACCCGTCCTGAGCCTGTCCTACAGGAAGGGTGGGCTAAAAAGTGAATTAAATAAATAAATTCAATAATGGTATTTGCAAATATGGCTCTGTGGAGTTAGTACCAGTAGTCTGTGGCCAAGCTGAAAGTGTACGGTTGTACATATCTGCCCAAGATAGTTTCATTGCTTTGCTTGTAGGGAGCCACTGAAGCTCACATTTTTTTCCTGTCCTTTTGAAGTCTATTCCCAAGACTCAAGAAGCAAGCATTTGATAAGAAATAGATTGATGAACACTATGACATTCGTGGGTGCCATGTTGGGAATTTCTGGTCTGGCCTGTCACTGTCCCAGATCTGCGATCACAAGAAGGCTGGAAGTTGTATTGGGGGACCCTGTCTCAAACTATGATCCAATACCTCAACCCAATCCTAAAGAGTGGGAGTACTCATCGTGGTGCAGAGTGGTAAGCTGCAGTATTGCAGTCCAAGCTTTGCTCACGACTTGAGTTCGATCCCGGTGGAAGTTGCATTCAGGTAGCCAGCTCAAGGTTGACTCAGCCTTCCAAAGTCAGTAAAATGAGTACCCAGCTTGCTTGGGGGTAAAGTGTAGGTGACTGGGGAAGGCAATGGCAAACCACTCTGTAAAAACGTCTGCTGTGGAAATGTGATCCAACGTCACCCAAGAGTTGGAAACGACTGGTGTTTGCACAGCGGCAAACACCTTTACCTTTTTACTCATTGTTAACATGCAACTTAAAAAACAAATCTCTCCACTCTAAAAGCCTTAGTTTTCCTAATCTAATCAGGTGACATAAGAACTCAAGTGTAATTTGTCTTTTTAAAAAGAAAACGGATAGGCATTTATGTTTGGTTCTGTTGTGCTGTAATCATCTTGGAATCAAGCCTGTATGAACATGTCACGTTCAAAAGGCACATGCCGTTTTATTTCTCCCACCAGCTTGTAATGAAGGAGAAGGTGTAGTCTGACACAACCCAGAGCTGATTCTGTTCTATCATCTGAAGCTTAAAATTCTTAGTTTGGGGGGCATTAGAGCCTACACTGGGCAGTATATCACTGAAAGCATGGCAAGAGACAGTTTAATCATGTAAAGAATATGCTTTGTAACTGATCTTGGAACTGCTCAGTACTCACTAGAGATTTATTGAAAAAACATTTCTAGCATGACTGTCTTTCCTTCAAAAATAGTCAAAATATTAAAAAAAGCAGTCATGCTCAGCGGCAGTTCTCATCCATGCATTTAGGGCATTCCCTCTCTTTAGCAATCCAGACCTTTTTAAAGAAATGTCATAGCTGGTTATCTTCAGCATAAAATAGCCCATCAAAGCTACCTTGGTGCAACCTTACCTCTTTAAATATCAGCCTGTGCCCTCCAACCATTTGTTATATCACGTACCTTTCAGTTCAGTCGTGGCAAATTTTCTGTTTTAACCCTTCTGCATATAGCTGCTCCTACAGGACTTATTTCTTTGGAGTAAATAATATATTTATAGGTCAGGAAAGACTGTTGGATGGTGATTTTAATATGATAATTCCTCAGGTTTGCACAGTGTAAGCTTTGAATTGGGAGTACTCATTCCAGAAGATAATAGAGGTGCAGAAAACTATCATGTGATTTTGGGAATTTGAACCAGTCCTAAACTATGGCATTATTGAGTTCTCATCCTTTAATGTACCAAATCTTCCTAAATCCAAGAAGCAGTTTCCCAAGATGTAATAATGGTAAATGACTAATCTGATGGCCGTTACTTCTACTGAAGCAAAATGTTCTAAAGAAAGCTCACAGGTACTTAGGAAAATAACTGAGGCTAAACAATTCACTTTAATGAACATCCACCTTTTCCATTCCAAAGCACAAGATAATCTGCCAATTAATTATAATCGGATACCTTGGTTAACTAAAAGTCAACATTTGATCCGTTCTGCCTTCCTGATCTTTATACCCAAATGATTCTTGGGTTTATGTCGAGTGATTCAGGTATGGCTACAGTGAGTAGGCTCCATACTAAACTTTTCATTGACAGAAGGGAAAGAGTTAACTCTCTGTGTTTCTCTCCCCCATCCCTGCTGCAGACTACCAATATGCCCCTAGTCATGGTCCAACCTAGTTTTTGTTGGGCAAACAATATTTGTGTTCCTAAAGTGTATTTTTCTCCTGATGGAACAAACTGCAAATTATGTAAACAGCTTACTGCATGGCAGAATTTTAGATGTTAACTTCTATAATAAATACCAATGATGCCAATCGAAAATCTGCTGTTCTGCCTGATAAGCACTTAAAATTGGATTCTACAGTAGTGGTAAAAATGCACTGCATATATGTAACTGGCATTAATTTGTTAGAAAATGGATATTGTGTGTCTACAAAGATACCTAGAGTTTGTTTTGAACTATCTAGGCCAGGGGTGGCCAACGGTAGCTCTCAAGATGTTTTTTTTTTTTTTTTTGCCTACAACTCCCATCAGCCCCAGCCAGCATGGCCAATGGCTGAGGCTGATGGGAGTTGTAAGCAAAAAAAACATCTGAAGAGCTACCTTTGGCCACTCCTGATCTAAGCTAACCAGTGCCAAGCTCACTGGAGCAGCAGGAAGCAAAATGGGAGGGGGGGGGGAACAGGGAAATTAACTTCATGTCAATTCTATGATATCACTTCCAGTGAAAGCCTAGTAGTGCCACCAGCACAGTATTCTTGGAATATTCCAGAACTCTTGGTTTTACTTAAGAGTTTCAAGTGGATCCTGGAGCATCATGCTGACATGATGTCAAAACTTCTGGATTCACACCACAGAAGTAATGTCATGACATCAGTGGAACATTGTTTGATGTGACCCCCCCCCCCCAATCTTCTGAAGATGGCCAGTGCTGCACTGGCAACCCTAACTGGACTGGAGATCAATTGCTGAGGCCTTCCTGTGGGAGCCTGAGGTTAGTTGGGCAGAGCCTCATAGGAGGACTGTGTTGGTTTTCACTCAAGGGGGTGGAACTCCTTTCCCTGGAAGGCAAGACTGATGCCACTGCTACAGCTTCCAAAGAAAACTCTAGATTTTTGTTATTGTTCTAGAAGGCCTTTCTGGATGGCATCTTCTCTTTTATGCTATGGATTGTTTACCTTCTGAGGTTCTAGTGTTTGAATCTTGTTTTGTTGTTGAGAATTTGTGTTATTCGCCTTGTGGGTTGCAGATGAAGCCATGCAGTGTTTTATAATTTACCAAATATATATATATTAAAAAATGAATCTGCAAAATCAGAATGAATGGAAAATCACATACAAGCAGAAGCTCGCTTTGGTTTCAGGTTTCTTGACTCCTGTACCCATTACTCCATATAAATCCTTTCCAATTGCATTTAAACAACTTTTGTTTGAAGCATAGCACTCCAAAGTAAGCACAGCACGGTCTTACCCTAATGTGTGTGTGTGTGTATGGGTCCGTGTGTATGAATGTGTGTTATGAGTCAGACACCGTAATCCTTGTTTAGTTTATACATTATAGATAAAATAGAAATTTATTCTTGCTTGTGTGCTCTCCTTTTTCAACTTTTTTCCCATTCAATTTTGTAGTAGTTTCTTTTCTTCTTTTTTTCCCTTTTTCTCTCCAATCTCGCTTTCTCTGCTTTGGTGCAACTTTGAGATAGAGGGCAATCAAGGTGATACAAATAGAAAGAAAGGGGAGGGGAGAAAAAAAGATCCTATAATACAGATATAGAGGACAGCTGCATCTGGTGGATTATGAGATGCTGTTTGAGGGAATCCCGTAGCCCACTTCAATTCCTTCAGTGAATTGAATGGTAGGGTTCATATGATGATGATCCCAGCCTCTCTTAGCAAAGAAATGTATTCTGAGCAAAATTCTTTCAGCCTACATCTACTGTGGGGGTATACACATTTATGGCTATAGAGGCAAATGATCAGTAATTATAACGAATTCTAATTTTGTGAGGCCTGTTCAAAAATCATATTGTTCATATGAAGGTTTACATTCCCCCCCCCCCCTGTTATGATGACCATTAAATTATCAGGCTCACCAAATACTCCTAGGGTTGCTACCCTCCAGGAGATGGCTGGAGATCTTCCATTATTGCAACTTATCTCTAGGCAACTGAGATCAGTTCACATGGAGAAAATGGCAGCTTTGGAAGGTGGACTGTTTGGCATTTTACCCCATTGAAGTCCCTTCCCTCGCCAAACCCCACACTCCTCAGGCTCCACCCCCCCAAAATTCCAGAAGAACCCTAACTTCTTCTCAGCTTTGGGCTTACAGAATGCTCCTTCCCAAGTTGCCCCCTCACCTTTTCAATGCAAACTGTTATTAATTTTAGTTCTGCTCCAAACTGAGCAGTAACCACAGTTAGTTTTCAGCCACAGTATAAAATTACTAGAAGTAGGTTTCGCATCTCATTTAATGCTAGCTATGGTTAGCTTTCAATTCTCTGCCACAATAAGCTTGGAAACAGGATGGTGAGGAGGCTGAGTCTGCGCATAGCCATTCTGAATTAGCACAGAAGGATTTCACGGAATCTAGGTATAACTTCATCTGGATGCCAGATGTCACACTTAATTGATTTACTTTTCTCTTTCCTATTACTGATACCACAACTCTGAGGATTTATGCGGGGCATGACTCTGTCTCTTATGAATCAGTTCCCTTCTTAGTGAACTGCACACTTGCCTGGAAGGCATCTTGAGATACCACAGAAGTTGACACAGACATTACCGAAGTGGAAAGGTGTATGAGGAACAAAACAGCAACTCCACTCTGTGAAAGTTTTACTTTCTACAGAGCTCAATTTGTGTCATGTCAGCCAGCTTAAAACAGGCCTGGTGTAAATGTTCCAAGCCTCTTAATCATGGTGCTAAGTAATCGGAGCCTGGCTGCTTAGGCACCACTTGTGAAATCTCTCTTAGTCATAAGGATCATCAGCCTTACTGTTACTGTTAACTGCTCCTGATACCTGTTGATGCAGAACAAAATTTTCAGAATCATTCCTTTTAAATAACTGCAACTCAGCTTCTTCAGGGTGTGGTGGTCCTCCTGATGGAAGCCTGAATTATCACTAGGCAGATATAAGCCTTTCCTTTATAACTATGTTTTGATTCACGGACTTTTTTTTTTCCTTAGTATTGGCTACACCACAGTTGGAATATGAACCACCCACACCCATTTAGTGTATGCTAGGTATCCATCTAATATTCTTCCACTTCTGTTTTTATCTCAGATTCATGATTTTTCTCTCTAAAAGGATGCCAGTAGTTACTATGATGGCTGTTCCTGAAGCATCGTGTTCTTCCCTGATCAGTCACACGGATGATTCTTGGGATCTGGGATTGTACAGTAGGCTTGCCAGCCCCCAGGTCCCGGCAGGAGATCCCCTGGTTTTGCAGACTCTTTCCTGCTGCCAGCCAGCTGGCCAACGGAGGGAGGCTCTGCCCCAGCAGCCATGATGTGCCTTTCCATCTCGGCAGGTTTAAAACCTTGCAAACTGCTTATGACTTGGAAGGTGTGTGTGCGCCTTTAAATCTTAGCCAGACTGAAGCTGTGGGGCTGGAGGAGCAAACAGGAAGAGCCACATGGCTCTTCCCAGTGAGTGTAAGAGAGAGGAAAAGAGAGCTCCCAGAATCATAGATTCATAGAGTTGGAAGGGACCTCCAAGGTCATTGAGACCAACCCCTGCAAAATGCAGGAACATACATCCTCAGTGACCCCTGCTCCATGCCCAAAAGATGGCAGAAACCTCCAGGATCCTTTGCCAAACTGGAGAAAAATTGCTGACTGACCCCATAGTATCAGTCATCATTTCCCTGGGTGTGTAAGAAAAGGTCACAAGAATTAAGCATTGAAGTAATTCTTTCTGCTCTCCAGTCCCTCTGTTTTGCATTGCTTTCAGAAGTTGTTTGCATAGTAAAAAGGATAGTAAAGAGTTAACTAGAACCTAATTATGAGATGGAGTGAAACTCTGCCCTTTAGACTGTTCTGCTCAGTACTTTCATTTTCCTGTGTTAGTCTGATTGCTACATTCAGCAACTCCTGTGAGTAAATTGCCCCAGTGAGATCACAAAAGTGTGTTTTGCTGTCTGTTTATTTTGGCTGCTTTTGTATGTGAGTGAGTGAGTGCGTGCATGTGTGTTCACTTTCATTTAGTGAAAATGCAACTGCTGGGGAACCCTTTGAAGGCAAAAAAGAGGGGGAGGAAATGAAGACCATATTTAGGGGAACAGCACTGCACTGTGTTTTTATTACTTGGAATAGGGAAGTCTCCTGGCTCCATCCCAAAGTGTCCCGGTCCCACCCTCAAAGCCCCGAGATATTTCCTGAGTTGGACCTGGCAACCCTAATATGTAATGAGGTCAGGACTGTAGAAAGGAGGTATCATCATAGAGGGCAGTGGCCATGTGAGCAAGAGGAGCCATATTATGGCACACAAAGATGAAAAAGAAAAATCTATTCAGTTTCTTTATCCAGCTAGTTCTCCATTTAGTCCTCTTATTTCGAAAACAGCATATCTTAAAACCACGATTCTTTAAAACTATTCAGCTTCTTTATCCAGCTAGTTCAGTCCCTATCGGGTGAGAATCACAAGGCTGTCCATTTCTCTTTGCTTCAGCAGTTAGCTCTTGGATGTAGAGTTCTACATAAGGAAGTGTTGGTCCCTGACTATCGTATGTGTCTGTACTCATTATAATTCGGCTCAAGTTAAGTAACTTGGAATTTCTCACAGGCAGATTTTTTTTTTCCACACTGTCCAGAGCATGTTTTTAAAAAGCTTTGTTTGCATAACATTTCCCCCTATTTATTAAAATACTTGCACCCTACCTTTCTTGTCATCAGGGTGGCAAATAAGGCGCTACACAGAACTATGCAGACATAAAATATTAACCAAGTAAAATCACTGTGTGCAGCTCCTGTCTAAATTATAGTAATCCTAGCAAGCCACTGTCAAAAGCTGTTTTAAGCTGCCTTTCTCAGCTTCAGGTACTGGGCTGGCTTTGCCATCCTTGTTTTCAGTAATTGTTTCAGATGTCCGTGAGGCGGCAGAAAGGGGCAAGCGGTTCCCTTCCCCCCCCCTTGCATGATTCCCACGTGGGATATAGTTTTTGTGTCTTTAAAAAGAGGTTAGAAAAGTATAGCATTACGGTTCCTTTCAATATAGTACTGTAGTGGGAAGGAAAGTTGCATGCCTAATAATATTTTTTCTGAATTAAATCTGATAACCATAATTGCAGGACCGCTCCACAAAGTATTTTGTGTTTCGTACAGAGCAAACCAACAGTGCATAGACAGACATAGCTATTGAGCAGCAGTTTATATTGGAGAGCATCTATTTTGTTTTTGACAAATCCTCACTATAAAGCTTCTGTTCTGCATTTCTGAGGTTTAGGTTGTCATTCATAGGAGGTGTAAAGTTTAATAACATCGTTAGCCAGTGTAAGGGAAGCTGCACCAAAAAAAACCCCCACCGCAGAGTCTCTGAGAACTGCTTCCAGCCGTAAGCATTCTTCAAGAAGTGAGAGCTTTGCTGTATTTGGGATTACGCAACAGTTTGATGGGGGAGCTTTTTTTGGATCTGTGTACAAACTCCATTCAGATTTAAGAAGCTGGCAGATAGTTTGATCTGATCATTATAAGAACCCACATGGGAGCCAGTTCTGTTTTCTGCAGGTTTTTTAGGTACAAAAAAAGACGTACCACAAAAAATCACATGGAGCTGGCATTAATTTGGCAGCCTCAGTTCTCATAGCCTTATTGATTTTGAAAGCTGCAAACAGCTATGGGGGCTTATTGGCTCCAATTAGGATTACTGAGGTTTGGGGGCTAGGATAAATAAAAAAGGTGTTCTAAGGGGAATCACTCTGTAATGGAATTCTCCTTCACATCTTGCCATGAAGTTCTGTTTCACGGGAACATAGAGTCTTCTGTAGCCTTTTTGCGGGTGTTTCCACTAAATCATGCTTTCCACACCGGAATCCAACGTTAAAAGCTTTTCAAGCATATTTGATCCAACTTCAGAACAAGCAGCACAATATCTGCATCCTAAAATAGGGAGCTGGAAAATGAGCTCAAAGAATACTGTTAACATTCCAGTTTATTAATCCAGAAACATCTATTATGCCAACTGCAAACCCAGTCTAATGAGAGAATGAAAGCAGTCCTGTATTTTTAATTATTCAGATACATTCAGTCTCCCCTCTTTTCTGTTATTTTTCTGTGTGTTTTGTGTGGGTCTTCGTGGTCTTCATGATGATTAAAAGCCCCTCTGTCTCGCTAATAGCTCTGTTTTTATGAATAATATATTCTGGCATGTTACCTTTGAAGTATTACAAGTACAGCTATTAGGTGCTTAATAATGACTAGGAGTTGATGGCACTTGAGGTATGGCTTGGAAAAATACTGTTAATTAAAATTGTAAGTAAACTAACTTTTGGTAATTCAAGCCATGTCAGGTCTGTTTGTTAATTATCTGCATTACTGGATTTTTGTTTTGGCACATAATGCTCTGGCAAAGACAACTGAAGCAGAGCTGGGGAACCATGCCCCTAATGTACAGAACTTGCTTTCTCAGACCTCTCTTTTACCGCTCTCTCTCTTTTCCCAGTCCCACCAATAATCTTAGAATGAATGGCCACATATTTAAGCTGCTGTGAGAAGTTTTATAGATTTGCTGCTGAAATACTAACTGTAGTTTTGCTTAACTCTGGAGGTTGCATTCTCAGATATATGGAAGTGTGGGTTGGGGGGGGCGGGTTTAAAGGAAATTATATTGCAGTAAATCTAACATTGCAACCACCAATTCCTCCAGCTTAATTATGACACTACTAAATGTGAAAATCTATTCAGTGCTAGGAACACTTTTCACATTACATTCCTGCTAAAGATTGGCTGTTAAGAGCTCATTACTGGTAGTTTTCTAAAGAGCGGTTTATTAAACACTGTTACCTAATAAGCATCTTTGGTGGTGCAAATTGCTGAAAACAGTAATGAGTCTGATTAGACTTCATTTCAATTACGACAGCTTGTCTAGCGGGGGGAAAAAAAACCCCTCTGTTCCTTGAGGCTTTGGAATCTGAGTGTAAGACATTACATGGTTTAAAAAGAAAATGCTACCTCTGTGTTTCCTTCCTACAGTTCAGTAATGAATAGAAAATTGTCTAAGTAGCTGCCCAACTGACACTGGGAAACAAGAGGGACAGAAGCCCGTGCATGTGTTGTGTGCTTTTAATCCGTAGAAGCATCTCCATTAAAAAAAAACATATGTACATCTATACACCAGGCCTGTGTATTTTTATTATATAATAAGCTTTCCTCTGCTGATCCGTGGTTCGAAGCAAAACTCTTGAATGAAGAGCACAGGTCTTCACTTCTAAAATAATTGTAAACTTTATGCATTGTTCTAATTAACATTTGCAATTTCTCAACTGTTTTGTCTGCAGATCTCGGCTATGGAGTTTTTTTCTGATTTTTCAATGGGCGGCGGCGGGAGGCATCCAACTTTTCAAAACCGGCTTGCTTTTAAATTATCTTTATTGCTATTCTTAATTCCAAGCTGCTGATAACTTTAGGATGTTTAAGTGAATATTCATTCACTTTGAAGCTCAATTTGGGTGTAAAATGTGTTAACTGTATTTAATGACTCTCTCTCTACTAAATCATGCCTTGAACATTAGTACTGAAAATAGGGTAGGGAGTGTGAGAAAAAAGAGAGATGTGGTTAATGTATAAGTCCTTAAGTGATTAGCTGTCAGCACTGCTGTTTAGTTGCTCTAGCAAGATTTTAATGAATCCATGTGAAGGGAATGAAAATCCCCATTTTATTCTGTCAAGGGTCTGTGGATGCTTTTTGTACTGCTGTTGCGTGTTAAAGCTGGACTTTCTTAATAAAGCTGGCAAAATATGGAAATCGTGACTATGAATAAAAGTGAGATAAAAGATATGGGGACAATCAGTAACAAATAACAGTGTAATCGTTGTTGAAATTTGCTCCATTATACATAGTGAGGGTGTGAGTGACCAATTTGTAGTGCATGAAATGTTACAAATCTCGATGATACGCACAATATAAATCTAAAGAATAATATTCATTAACTGTGTTACATATGCTGAGGCTTTGATATCAGGTTGTTGAAAGGGACTGGGTTTAAACTTTGACTTCTAAATAAGAAAATCAGTGCTTGAAAGACCCAGGTAGCAGAGTTTCATAAGCGTTACTTAACAGTACAGTCCTAAGTAGAGTTACACCCTTTGAGTCTACTGAAGTCAGTGGGCTTATATATGTATCCGTTGTGGTCAGTAAACACTTCAAATTGTTCAGAGGGTTTAGGAGGATTGTAACTCTTTTTAGGATTACGCTGCAAATACCCTTTTAAAAAATGTGTTTTAAATTTTACCTTAGCCAAGTGCCTGTAAACATAATTGAGAGCTGTTAGTCACAGCAGGGTAATCTTTGTGGTTACATTATTTTCTTCACAAGTCATTTCCAAAAAGAAGATGACCTGAAACTTTATATATGTATATAAATTATATATATTAGGGGAGGGACGGTGGCTCAGTGGTAGAGCATCTGCTTGGGAAGCAGAAGGTCCCAGGTTCAATCCCTGGCATCTCCAAAAAAGGGTCCAGGCAAATAGATGTGAAAAGCCTCAGCTTGAGACCCTGGAGAGCCGCTGCCAGTCTGAGAAGACAATACTGACTTTGATGGACCAAGGGTCTGATTCAGTATAAGGCAGCTTCATATGTATCTGTTGTGGTCAGTAAGCACTTCCAAGTTGTTTGGTGGACAAATCCCCAGGGATGTTTGTTCTTGTTCAAGAATAATTCCTGAGTGTCAAGTATAACGTGCTTTCTAATAGTTCTGTACTGTGTAAAGCTCTGTCTCAAACTGAATTATGTAAGTTAAAGAACATGTTCTGTAAGTTAAAGAAAGTAAGAAAGTTTTGTAATTCTTGAGTGTTTCTATAGGCAAAAATATAATGCAATTTTGCTTTAAACTACCTGCACTCTATATACTGTTTACTGGTGTGGTTATACATATTGATTTGTTTGGGTATCACACATATTGATTTGTTTGGAGGAATCTGGATTGTTAAATAGCAAGGAATTGTGCTTTTAGAAGTTTGGAGAAAGAGGTATAATTGTTCTCTAACGCGAGTGGGTTTCTTGAAAGGCCGGTATCTTAGTGTTTCACCCCCTCACAAGAATATGCACGCTTTAAAAAATTCTGTTACATACTTGATGCCTTCCCTCTAGACGAAGCTCTGATTTCCTTACTTCTGTGGGCTGCAGAGTAGGGAACAAATTGCTTTATCAAGATATTTTGGTCCTCTTTTTAGTAAAGGGGCATCAGTGAAGAGATGGATTATAACTAAGTTTGTACACTGCAGGTGCCACTTTCCTATGCTTCCTATACATAAGACCTGCCTTTACATACTCCTTTCCCCAAAACAAGCAAATCCCAGTTTAGATATTAAAGCGAATGCCTCCAAACTTGCCTTGATGGTGAAACGTTCAGATAATGAGCTGGTCCTCATTTTGAAATATTTCGCTTCAAGCCCTTTAATTGGATGAACAAGCAAGGACGCGTGTTGATGGACTACATAATTGAGAGGTGTAAGCAGAGGGAATGTCAATCTTACCCTGGCGTTCTAGTGTGTCAATTTGTTTAGTCATCCTTTTGCCACTAATCTTGTTTCCCTGCAGTATATATATAGAGCAAGATGCTTTGTGTGGAGGACACTGTGCCAGTAGCCAAATCCAAGGGCTTGGTCCCTTTTTATCCAGTTTTTTTTTTGAGGGGGGGGGGGCGGGGGTGGTTTACCATACAAAATGAGGTTTGTGCTGTATCATCAAATTAGCTGGTGCCTCACTAGTTTGTGAAGGAAATGCTATATTCTCTATAATAGTTATACTTAGGTAAACCTATTTCATGATTAAGCCAACGTGGGGTTTTGGGGGGGAGGGGGGAGGGATCCAGCTCAGAAAGGAAAATGAGAAAGTGTGATATAATAAGGTTCACACTAGCAGGAGAGTCAGTATGAATGAGAAGCATCCTTTTTTGTGGTTAGAAAGAGATGGGATGGGAAATAAAAGGTGTATGTGTGTGTTTTCAGACTACTGTCATTCTGCTTTTAATCCTGGACCGTGTCAGTAGCGTGCTAAAGCAGTTTATCTTACTGTGTCCTCCTGTATATAAGGAACAACGCTAAATTCAGCAGAACTCATTTCATATGTAGCTTTTTTTTCTCTCCCCGTTCCCAACAGCGTTTGGATCAAAGTTATTTTCTTCAGGCTGAACTAAATTATACACAGGTCCTGGGAGTGAAGGACACTGAATTAATGCACCCTGTCACCCAGTCATGGCTATAGAATTTTTTTTTTCTTCAAGCCTGAAATGCAATCTCTTTGTATGAGTGCATTAAAAATTAACGTGTGGATTACCAAAATAAGTAAAATGCATAACTTAACAAAATAGTTGTGAAAGCTATCTGTGCTATGGAGGTGCTTAAGAGTTTGTGCTGTCTCTCTGTGTGTCTCTCTTTCTCTTCTAGGAGAGTATTAGATTACTTCTAAATATACATTTAATCAGTATTTGCTCTCCTTTAGCTTATTAGCAGAGAGGTATTCTAATCTCAGTAATGTAACTGCATAACTTGATTGGATAGACAGGTGTGGGACTGGAATGGACAGTGGAATTAACAATATGAGATTCAAAAGAATATAGCATTTACGTTAGATTAAGTGATATGCTGGCCTCTTTTAACATACATGGCAGCTCTTGATAGATTAGTCCGTTAGTTTAAAATGGACCACCATTTTTAGTTCAGGCTTTCCAAAAACAATCTTTGCTTTCATGGACTTAAAGAGAAACATGCCCATGTAGAGAGGGCTCTAGAATTAACCTTGCTCTATCTCTAAAATACATATTTTCATGTTCCTGGAAAAAGCATCTTGAGGATTAAAACCAAGCAATTGCCATTCATAATTTTGTAGCGTTACTTTGAATAAAGGATATATTCTTGAAAATAGTAATGATTAACTTTCAAGCCAGTGCTGGTGGTTGCCATGTCTTTATTTATTATTATTTATTTATTACTTTATATGTACTTCAGAGAAAAATCAGATCCTTGCTGAAAAATATTATGCAAAGATATTTAACCTTATTCAGAGAACCGTGGAGTATTTTTTCTTCAAATGCAACAGCTTTGTGCAAGTGCATTAAAAATTAGCATGTACTCCCTAAGTAAGTAAATAACCCAGCGGAATGTTACAGAGGCTTTTTTGAATTTTGCATTCTGCTTAAGAGTTATTTTACTTGCAGATCTCTTTACCCCCTTCCCAAAAACATCAAAAGAATGGGGCTGATGGTGACAACCAAGGAGCTTTCTAATATGTGATCTGTGGCCTTTAGAGGTCACATATCCCTGTTCCAGATCCATAGTTATGCCTGAATGTATAATTTGCACATCTACCACTGCTGGTGGGGGGGGGGGAATTCCCCCTACCTCCCTTCCTAATTTGCTGTTCTCACAATGTCCTAGATGCTTCATATTTCAGCTGCAGGCATGTTGATTTGGTCTGTGCTTTAGTTATGCATGTCTCTCTAGGAAGCTTGTTTAAGATCAGTAAGTGTCGTCAAAAGAGAAATGATATAATCAAACTCTCATTATATGTTTAATTTCTGTTCACAGCTAAACTTATGCATTTGTCCATGACCGTCCATGGCCCATCACTGTCTCAATGAAAACACACTTTTTATTTTGAAGTAGGTTGCACTGAACTTGCTGGAATTAGTTCCAAGTGAATATATTTAGTATACGTTTATTCATCTGATTAATGCACTTCAGATGTTTATGGATAAGTACATCACTAATGCACATTTCAGGTTAATGGTTCAGTATGTACAATCGGCATAGCATTCTGGAACCCTTATAGTCTTCTCTAGAAGGTTGCAAATATGTATGCATAAACAAATTGAAATAAAAGTAATAGAACAAAATGAAAGAACATGCTGAACAAGTAGCATGCTGTTATTGTCCTAGAGTTCTATACATATTATTAAACTGGATGTAGGTGCTGGTTGATGACTCGCTGCGCTGTGGATGAATTCTATAGAATTTCATAAAAGTTGAGTCATATTTTGGAGGCCATACTTATCACTCTGTTCCATCTATTGTAGGTTCAATTTATGTCTGTGTACACTATATGCAATGTTTTGGTAAATGCTAAAAGCTCCTTGAATAATGCCACTCATGATATATCCTGATGTTTCTCAGGTATTGGGGGGGGAGGGGTTAAATCATTCTTCAAAGATATTTGTCCAAAAATGTTGCCACTTACAGTTTTTAAAGTCAGCAAAATGCCTTTAGTAAATACCAGATTTTCATATAAATCCCGGAAAACACTGATATTTACCATGAAAAATTATAAATATGCTTCATGGCACAAACCTTTCTGGTCTATACCAATAAAAACCTGGTTCAACCAAACTGTTATAACACACAATGAAATTTCACTCCAGTTTCTGTCTAGCGGTACATGTTGGCATTTACCAGAATAAGCTACAGTGCGCTCACAGCTGTGAGAAATTGATTGTTTTTCATACGCATTCTTGTATTCTGTACATTTAGCAAACATTCAGATGACCAGTTCTGTTGAAGTTGCTAAATAATGAGGCTTCAGTGGTTTTGTTAAAGACATTTGTTGTTTTGGGGTTCTCTAACTCCGGTCTTCGCAATGTTCCCTCTAAGTTGCAGTCTTGTGAGCAATAATTCTACTTTGTGAGCTACTGGCATAAAAATTGTGAGCTACTGCATAAATTAGTGTGCTCTGGGGTCATCCTTCCTGAGCTAAGACAAAAATGTGTGAGCTGGAGACTAAAAATCTGTGAGCTAGCTCACACTAACTCAGCTTAGAAGGAACACTGGTCTTCAGGGTTTTTAAAATCATAGTTACCCCACTGTTGGGCTTTCAGCTTGATCTAGCCAAGTTTCATTTCAAACAGACATCTGGTTGGATCTACTCAGCATTTTTTGCTCAGTCTCGCCCAACTCCCCTCCTTCGTATAGCCCCTGTCACACATGGCTTTTGTCCATGATCCTCAGCACAGCATAGATCAAAAGGGACTTTGCTCCCTTTTTCCACCAGCAGAAAAGCTGGTTGCATCCAACCCTTCCTTCAGGTCTGAAGACTCTGAACTGAATATTTATCATTGTGATTTCACAATGGTACTTGTGAATTTCAGCTGAAGATATCTCTGGAAAAGGAAGAAGTGCAGTTATTAACAGGGTAACTACACATGTCCACATGTTCCAGTTGCTAAGTAGCTTTGACCTTTACTAACAAGACAAAACAATAATACCTCTAGTGCATTTTGTAGGGTTCTTTTTTTCATTAGCTACTGTATTCATATGCCATTCTTTCTTTCTTTTTGTTTGATGGAGATTTTTTTTTTGAGTGAGACTTCAACAATACTTGCTAAACACATTTAAGGCAGAAAATGCCTTCATGATTATTAGAAGTTCAGCTCCATGTAAATGAAGGGGAGAAAGACTGGGAGTTTGGGGGGACAGAGTAATTTGCTGCAATTGTATTGTAATTGGCAGTCGTGAGGTGTGAAAGTGTGATTTAAAAGGAATAATCATTTGACAGTATTTAAATTAGATAATTGGGTTGTAGTTGAGTCTACGGGTTTCAAGAATTGTTCTGTAACTAGTTACAGACTTCCATTTGGCTTACTGTATTGTTATACTTATATACATATTCCTTGTAGTTAAAAAATACTGGGTTAAAAATATTTGGTGCTCAGGAAATGTTCCAAATATTTCACTGTTTACCACTCTGCAAAAGTTGTGTGTTACAGATAGATATCTACCAGGAATTTGAAAGCAGAAAGTAAAATTAGATTTAAAAAAAAATAAAAATGAACCAGCTAATGTAAAATTGGAAGGGCAAGGGAGGAATGTTGTCCCAGACATCTTGGAGAAAGTACAACTTAATGTTGGTTTATACTGTCCCTTTAGGATTACATACCACCCCTGATATAAATGACAATCTTAATGTGAAGTTAACTCTGTTGGGTATGTAGCGGGAAAGTGTCAGATTCCTTTCTCCCCAGATCACGTGTCCAACCCAACTTTGTCCCTTCCATGGCTTTTAAAAACTTTTTACAACAAAGCCCAGGAAATGCAAGTGAGGGATTTCCCTCATTTGGTTTGTACCAAATATGGGTCAGAATAGAAATGGAACAGCATCCATGGAACCCCTTGTGGCCAGTCTGGTTTTCAGTATTATTTGTATCAAAAGCTCACCATTTCAGGTTCCAACATTGCTAACCCGAATGAAGAACTACAGTAAAGCACTGTGAAGGGGGACCCCTGAATAATTAATGAATACCCCTATAATAATAAATGAAAATATGCTCTTGCCTTCAAAAAGAGGGTGTCTGATGCAATATTGTTAGAAGCAGACAGCCTTCAGTGGGTGTGGATTCACAGATGTGTATTGGATAACACAAAGAGGCCTCACTGAGAAGCTTCTTGCTAGAGCTGATAACGCATGGGGACAAGAGGAATGGAAAAATACTAGAAGGAAAGCAAGGGAGGGTGGGGAATGTTGAATCAGATAACTTGTAGGGCCTGCCTGCTAAGCTTGCTTTGTGCTTAAAAAGACGGTCTGAGGATCGTGGGGGGAGGTTCAGTATTTTGGGAGCCATGATGCTCAACTGGACCCTGCTTATGGTACCAGAAGTAAAATACCTTGTTTCATACCAGTAAGTGTGCGGCTCCGTTATTTTCCTGCTACAACTGCTCTTCACATCTTAAGATTTTTTTCCCTGCATCTATAAAATATTTTAAGTTTTGCTCACTCTGGTCAATATTGAAGCTTTGTTGATATACAAAGCAGCATTCCCTCTAAGCTGAATTAGTGTGAGCTCAGTTTTTTTAGCCTCTGGCTCATACATTTTTGTCTTAGCTCAGGAAAAATGGCCCCAGAGCAAACTAATTTATGCAGTAGCTCACAACCTTAATGCCAGTAGCTCACAAAGTAGAATTTTTGTTTACAAGACTCCACAGCTTGGAGAGAGTATTGATACCGGCTGTTTACTATTGACGCTGCTACTGAATGTTCTCTTTCCACTGTGGGTTTTGTGCACTACATAAAGTACTCTAGTATGAAATCACAGCTGCGAGATCCAGCAGAAGTGTTATGCCCTCTTTCTCAGGAATGGCAGAAGGATGTTGTGTAGTAAAAATAGCTTTCAGGAGTATCCTTTTTAAAGTCTCCCTTCTCTATACACCTTAAATCAATAGAAGGGAATATGGGATAACACTGCATTTCCTCCTCCTCCTCCTCTTATGTGCCCAAAGGAAGGAATACAGTAATCCCCAGTAAAGTGGCTATGAGAACATAACACATTGTTTTTTTGCTAGTGTTTTTTATTCACTTTCTTAGGGGAAATGGGTTGTGGCTTAGTAATTCTTTCAACATCTCTGTAAAAGTAGTCCACTATCATTATCCCTCCTCTTGGGAAACTGAGGCTGAGAGTAGCATGCCAAAGACCTCCAAAGTGAAAGGATTTTTGCCTCATTTTCTTAAACAAATAGGGTAGGTTTAAAGTTAGTAAGGGGGTAGACTGATATCTAAAAGGGAAAGTGTGAATGCCCCTTTATTTGAATTAGTTAAATTCTGAAATACGCAGTTACATCTGTGTCCTTTTATTTTTCTATATGGTGTATCTCTACTTTTAATGCTGAAGTGTACACATACACGCATAAGATCTGGGCTCAGAAATTTGAATCAGAATTGTCTATATTTAAGGACCTGATTCTTCAAGGCACTGAGCATCTTCAGCTCAATGATGCCAAACACTTGAGAACACTTGACATCTTGGAGCATTGGGACCTCATCTGAGTTGATGGATGTTTCGCCTTTGATATAGAATCAGGTATCTGCATTTAATCACTTCAGAATAATTATTGTAGACCGAATTCTAAAATGTTCAGTCTTCTGAGCAGTTACTAGTACTTGAAGAACAGAGGGAGAGCAATAGAGGAAAATGCATGCTTTTGGGATAAGCCTGCAAGTAAAAAATAAAAATAATGTGAAATGCCATTTTGCTAAATACAGATCTGAATAGTGCTGTTCTGAATCCAGGAGTTCGGGTTTTGAGCTAGGTGAGTTAGGTGCATATTGTATTGGTTTATTCTTTTTCTTGGCACACTGATGTTTGTACATTTTGGTATGCGTGATGCTCCACAACATTGGCCGGATACAAAGGATCCTAAGAAGAATTTCACTCTTTTTTAAATACCCTCTACAGCCCATTGCATTCCCTGAAATGCTGCTCCTGAGGGTTAGGGGACTTAAGGGGAAAGCATGGGGTTTGAGGTGTGGTATCCACACTGGGATGGGGGAATTGCCCAAAATTGCCGCCCCTTTGCATGAGTGGAAGTGGCTTTCTACTTGTGAAGGAAGCATTTGGATTCAGTTCCAAGAGTGTATGTTTATGGTACCTTTTTTCCAAAGAGTGGTTTTGGAAAAGAGTGGATATGTTATTTAAATCAGTGCTCAAATTGGGGGGGGGGGGGGCTTTCCACTCATACAATGCTCTTGTGTAAGGCTCTGGGGGAATCAGTTTTCCCCTCTACATATTCTTTGACACTACCTCTCTCCATGTCGCAATGTATTATGTACGTTGGTAGAGGGAATGCAAACCACGCCGTAAAAAGTCTGCCATGAAAACGTCATGATGTGACATCACCCCAGAGTCGGGAATGCCTGATGCTTGCACAGGGGACCTTTCCTTTACCTTAAAAAAAAAAAATAGGGAAATAAAGTGTCTGACTACTTTAAAGTTTGCTTTCCATATGGAGCAATGTCAGGATTTCAAGGAACTCTGGCCAGGTCCAAAAAGAGCCATGTTCATTCTTGAACTCCCGCAGAGGAATGATCAGGAAAGGCTTTAATGGGCCACTGGGAAGCTGGAGGTCCTTTTGGAGCCGAAGCAGTGTTTAGCCCAAGCTCATTTATTTGCTTTGCAAAGATCTGAAATGGGGAATGGAAGCAATGAACAAATTGCCTCAAACTCCCATCTGGAATTAATGATATGGATGGCGCATAGGTTCCCACGTGGAATATGGTACGGTTACTGTGAATGTTGTTTTGTTACAATGAGGATAGAAATCACTGGAGAGTTTTCTCTGGCCAAAGGAAGGAGTTGGCTTAACGAGAGGGATAATCCATTGCACACTGCTACTGTCCATCTTGATAGAATAAAGTTTGAGTCCAGTGGCACTTTTAAGACCGACAAAGTTTAATTCTGGATATAAGTTTATGCCAAGACCCTCCCAGCATACTGAGTCAAAGTGTGGAGAGGGAGAAAAGGCATGGGCATGCTGACTCCACCCTCCTCCCCTGCTTCTGTGCCACTGTCTTGAGTGCAACCACACCTTGAAAGTGGCTGGTGACAAGGAGGGAGTGTCTGGGAGGCCACTTCATCTGCATGGTCATGCTTTGCAGACAACCAGGCAATCATGTGGAGGCATGTGGTGGGACCAGTGTACTCATGCCCACTTTCCCTCATCATACAATGACTTAATGTGTGGCAAGGCTGTTGTCTCTAACAGGCTAGTGAGAACTAAGGAAGGGAGGGTTTCTGCAGGTAAATTCCTTCCTATGTTTCTTTTTCCGTACGAATAACTAGCATAGCTATCTTTGGCAACAGATATGGGGTGTGGCTATAAGTAAAGGTAGTCCCCCTGTGCAAGCACCGAGTCGTTACTGAACTATGGGGGTGACATCAAATCATAACATTTTCTTGGCAGATTTTTTGTTACGAGACGGTTTGCCATCGCTTTTCCCAGTCATATAAGTAGTAGGGGCTAAACTGAGAGGAGTTAGGCTGGGGTTTGTGGATTTCACTGCTAGATCTCCTACCTTTTTCTCCATAATTTGAACATTGCTTTCAATATATTATTGGAAATGAATACTTGTAGCCCAGCTGCATCAAAGGCCACAGGCTTTGGTGAGATATTTATCCATGCAAAGGTGTCCGCGATCTTTTCCTGAAAGACAAGAGAAGGCGTATCATATCTTATTCACTGCTTCAGCAAGCTAATCCTATCCCACCCAATACTTACGTACATACTTGCCATGAAGCAAGAATTGATCCTTAGCTCCAGATATTGCTGAGCTGAATGCTTTGGAAATGGTAAGGACCTGGAAAGAGCAGCAAAAAGGAGATTTTTTTTCCCCCTTTGTGATGTGTTCTGAGCTATGTTCAGGGAGGGGGAAAAAAATCTATGATGCTTCATATGATTTTAAAACAGGAATTAGTTGCGTTACTTTTGCTTGCAGGTAAAATTACTATTGCCACTGGCTGGAAACAACCTGATACCCCTCCACTCCAGAACTGGTGCAAAAAGGTGTGGGCTGTCCTGATTCAGGATAAGCTGACAACTGCTATTATTATGCTAGGCAATACTAAAGCGGGAGACTGGTTTTTACAAAAATGGTAAAAACCATTGTTCTTGACTATGTGAACAGCTTGACTGTTCTTGACTATGTGAACAGCTCTGACACTATATTTGAGAAACTGCCGGCAAAGTATGTGAATTTTATAATCTATTAACTTTGAAATGAATGTAACTCACTGGCTCCCAACTTCCTGATCTATCTATACCCTTTGAGGAGTTTTTTTCTGTAAAGGCTTACTGATAATATCAAATGTGACAGTACATGTAAGGCTATGTTTTGGACCCCATGTTGCGGTGTGTTTGTTTTACTGGAACTTTATTTAAACTTCTTTAATAAAAATTTAAATTATAAAGCAACTATGAGCATTCCCAGCAAGATTTCAGGATATTTAAGATTTTTTCCCCCCACTAATCTCTTAGCTGAATTTCTGTTTTCCATTCTCTGGTGTCTCCTACGACTTTGTGCGTGCAATCATATGGGTTTTTTTTTTTACATTATTCTAATAGCTAAGGCTTATCAATCATATCAAAATGTCTTAAGAAATTATCGTTTTTTTTTCCCTTTCAAAATATTTATAATGAAAGGCTATGCCGTATGCGTAACTCATTTAGAACTACCGTCAAAAGAACTACCTTAGGAATACATTAAGGATGAGGTTTTTAATGAAGTTGTGTTCTCTGTCTTCACGCTAGGGGCTCAGTCCTTCGAGGTGCATCTCTCTCTTTAGATTTGCAATAATTCTGGACAGCGGGGGATCATTTGAGAGCTGCAGGGTGACAGTTGCCACTTTGCGGGATTGGACTCCACACGTGCTGTGATACTAAAGTTGAGTCTTGGGGGAGAGATTCGTTAAGCCTTGACAGCCTTGAACTGTCTTCTTCCCTTTCAGAAAGTTTTCTTCCTCCCCCCCCCCCTCCTCCGCAAGCAGCAATATACAAAGTTAGAAACATAAAAAACATGGATGCGGAAAGGATCCCAGTGGTCGTCTAGTCTACCCCCTGCACAATGCAGAACAAGTTGCATGCATATTTCTGTGTATGGTATTTGATATGTGAATAGGGTTGCCAGGTCCGACTCAGGAAATATCTGGGGAATTTGGGGGTGGAGCCAGGCCTGGCGCTAGTGGTTCCTGCGCCCCAGGTAGAAACCCACTCCTCCACTCCCCCATCAGTATATTTGCGTGCATAAAGCGTACACGGACCCCGACAAAGTCACTTTCACATACCCCGACTTTGCCAAGGCTTCCCGAGCCTCAGGAGGCCTTGGCAAAGTCTGGAAGGCAGAGGGCTCACTCAGAACTGGGCTCTAAGCGTTCTCGCTGCCGCACCCCCAACTTCGCCCAGGCTTCCCGAGCCTTGGGAAGCCTTGCCGAAGTCAAGACGGCAGCGGGCACAGGGCGTGAAGAGAGGGGGCACCTCATGGTGCCCCTAGGCCAGGTGGCACCTTAGGTGGCTGCCTAGTTGGCCTACTCCCACGCGGTGGCCCCAGGTGGAACCAGGAGACTTTGGGAGTGGAGCAAGGACAAGCACAATTGAACTCTGAAGGGAGTCCTAACCATCACATTTAAAGGGACTGCACTCCTTTTAAATGCCTTCACTTCATTGGAAATAATGGAGGATGGAGGCACCTTTTTTTGAAGATCATAGAATTGGACCCCCTGGTCCAATCTTTTTGAAACCTGGAGGGGGGGCTAGAGAGGCACTGCATGCTATGCTGAAAATTTGGTTCCTCTACCTCAACCCCCCCCCCCAAAAAAAACCCAGCCCTTCCCAGCCCCAGATACCCACAGATCAATTCTCCATTATACCCTATGGGAACCGGTCACCATAGGGTATAATGGAGTGCCCCCCCTTCCCCTTACCTTGTGATAACCCTAAAGCAGGGAGGCTTCCAACCAGGGGGATCCCCTGCCCCCCCAACTGGGGTTTGGCAACTCTGAATGTGAAAGCCATTAAGTATCT
The DNA here is from genome assembly GCF_032191835.1 of Heteronotia binoei. Taxonomy (NCBI): domain Eukaryota; kingdom Metazoa; phylum Chordata; class Lepidosauria; order Squamata; family Gekkonidae; genus Heteronotia; species Heteronotia binoei. Next base: position 25,685,281 of record NC_083238.1, on the reverse strand, counting down.
TGCAGTGGCATTTTATTTTCCCCCTGTTAAGTAAGACAAAGTGGTGCAGAGTATAATAAAACTTGATGTGAGCCACATAATGGTTCTGAATAGGCCACATTATAAAATACACAAGAATGCAGCAGTATTGCCTGACAAGAAAACATTCCCTAGAACCTTTTATATTGAGACTGTTTGACGTGAGAGTTTAATCTCCTGTGGGTTAAAATCAGATGTTTATGTTTTTGCTTTTGAACAAATGTATTTCTGAAGAATATACCCCATTTGTTTTGTTGCTTCCCCCCCCTCAATGCCAAATCGAACTGTTACATTGAAAAAAATAGATCTACACATAGATCTAAGACACATACCGTGCTGTGTAAAATGTCAATGGGACTGACGTTAAGAATTTTACTAACACTGATCTCAGTTTCAGTGCAAGTTATTTAAGTGCTTAAAGAGGACGTCAGATATCTCTTGTTTTAAAGGGGTATTGCCATTTGCCAAAGTATTCTCAGCCCATAAAACAGATACTTGGGCTTATAATGTTCCTTATTTTTGAATCTTTGATCTGCCAACTCAAGTATAGGTTAAAATGGAGAGCAATTGAACATCCAACAATTAATTTCTTAGTAACACTAATGGATTGCAATGCAGTGGAATAAATGCGACGAGGCTAACAGTGCTGTCCTGAGAAGAGTTGCTCCCTTCTAAGTCTGCTGAAGTCACTGGGCTTTAAAGGGTGTAGCTTTGTTTAGGCTTGCCCTGGTCCTTTCTTTTTTCTATATGTTTTCATAATTATTCTGAAATTCTGCTTTATACAGCCTCCGCTAAATGCACTGGTACTTAAATATGCATCAATAAATAAACTTTCAATTATTGTGCAGTGAGCAGATCCACGGCTAGGACGGCAAACCAATGGGCTAACTAGTAATTATGCCAAATAAACAGTTTTGATGAATGCGATCATTTATACTCAAGGGATGGCTACCCTTTTATTCCCCCACTGCTCCCAAAAACTTTAGTTGCTTTTAAATTTTCAATATATATTGATGTCTGTCTGTCTGTCTACCTGTCTATCTATCTATCACATTTTATAATAAAAAGACTGTATGGCTTAATTCCGCTAGAGTTTTTTTTTTTCCCTTGGGCAGAAGGATTTCCACTTGCAGAGGCACCTTTCTTGCTTCTGTCTTTTTTGTGTGGCAGCCCGAAATACCTCCTGAAATTTTGTTCTTAGAGGACAGGGGTTCCCCAGGAACAGGATGGGGGGAGGGGGTCTTTTTAAGCTGCCACAGGAGGGAAGAGGTAAGAATGCCGTGTTCTGCAAGCAGAAATCCTTCTGTCTGCAGAAAACTTCTGGGGGAATCTAAGCTGTACATTTTTGCCTCTCTGTTAGAATATTTTCGCATCAAATATAACACTGACTTCTAAATTAGCACCTGCATGTTCTTTTGTATTTTCTTCATACATTCTCCCCCCCCCCCACCCCTTTTTCTATGTTTCTGGATGCAATCCCTTAAAATCCATGGGATTTTACAGTGGATTGTGAGCAGTGCAGTGTTAATGGATTTATTTCAAACATTTATATGATGCTTCTTCAGAGACCTAATAGTTGGAACACAGAATCATTAAAATTAACAGCCATTAAAACTCAGCCAGTAGTGGTTACGGCCTGCAAGACTGGAGCTCAAGTCTCCACTCAGCCACAAACTGTGCATTCTGCAAAAACTTCCTGTCATGCCTCTGCCATTGAGAGGGGGCACTAAAACAGTATCTCTTCCATGGTGGACAGGCCTTTATTTGTAGCAGGAACTCATTTGCATATTAGGCCGCACACCCCTGATGTAGCCAATCCTCCCAAGAGTTTACAGGGCTCTTAGTACAGGGCCTACTGTAAGCTCCAGGAGGATTGCCTACATTAGGGGTGTGTGGCCTAATATGCAAAGGAGTTCCTGCTACAAAGAAAGCTCTGGTGGTGGATACTGTAGGCTTAGGCCCCCAAACAGGTTACAATTGTTTCGCAGGTGGGTTGTGGGGGCCAGGCAGGAACAACAGAGGACGTTCTGGTAGGGTTGATGTCAAATTTGGCGGGGGGGGGAGGGTTTCTGAATAATTGCAAGGAAATGCGATCTGTTGCTCAGTATTAAAAATGAAAAAGTTTCCTTGCATTTTATGTTTGATGGAAGTTCCGTAGATTTACTTTGCATGAGGGTCCCAAAAGTTCTAGAAAACAGTAGGTGGTGTTACTTTTTATCAGTCATAGTAACCTGTTTCTTCATTCAGGTTGCATTTGGTGAAATGGGCTAGCAAATGTGTACATAGCTGAAACAGTTAGGCTAGAACATGTTCATCAACACCTGTGTTAATGTTCTCAATTAAGCTCCGAAACAGTAAATTCATACCTGTGATTCCTCTATTGTTGAGACAGGTTGCAGCTGAATATATTCTAAGGCATTTGTGTAAAATCCATATAATTATTTTTGTTACGATCAAACAAAGTAGGACAACATGTGCAAGCTTTCAAGTTCTCCAGAACTCGTCATCAGAATGTTTGTTGAAAACACACAGAAGTGGTGATGGGGGGGGGGGGGGGGCACACCAGCATCTTTCAGGCTAGGGTGTTAAGGCCTCTGACAGCATCATGTGCAAGATACCTAACAAACTTTGGTGGGGACAAGGTATGGCTACCTGGTATCAGATCACACGCTGCATGTGTGTGATTAGAATGAAGCATTATACAGTGTATGTCATCCGGCTTACACAATTGAAATCTGTATCCTTCTGTCATTTCTCAAAGTCTAAACCCGCAGAACTCATGAGTATCTCTGTATCTGTGAATATTGGTCCAATTTGTGTGACTGATTTATTTCTTTCCAAGGTACTTGCTACAGAGGGCTCACAATTTGTTCTTGGTGTTTTCAGTTGCCTTTAAGGAGAATCCTATGCCTTAGTAAAATGAGGTCCTTCTCGCTTTAATTGTGGCTTCTGTTCAAGTGAAAAGGCTGTGGTCTGTCATGAAGCCAACTGCACTAGTTAAAAAAGATTGCCTGAATGGCGCAACACAGATTGAAAGTTCAGCATCCAGAAACAGGGTGTTTGTGGGAGTTTTTGTCGATATTTTACGTAAATTCCAGGTTTCGTTCTACCCACTGACATTCAAAGTCTTCTAACGTTGATGCCGACGAGGAAGCCTCAAGTGTTGTTTTGAAATCCGTGGGTTAAGTGGCAGTTGACAGCAAAAGGAAAAAAAAAAACACCTATGTGAATCTGAACAATAAACCCCACCCAAAATAATACGGATTCAAGTGAGCACAACGGCAATAAAATATATTTACAAATGAATCCTGTTGCTCTATTAATTTATGGTGTAATTACGGCAATTCTTCCCACCTTGTTTTCAGTACTTCTTAATCATTAAGCTGGAAGCCTGACAGCAGTGCCGGCCCTGGCATGATTCTCTTTGACTAAAACCTTGTAAATTAACACAATTAGCACAGCATCATGCTGCTAATTAACTTCCTGTGTCTGGTGCAGCGGATGTGCAAACAAGGAAGAGGGGATCAGAAGGGAATAAACATGCCATTCTGTTACCAAACTGTCTGCGGCATTAGGACTAGCTCAGCGAGGCTAAGCTTGGCCATGTCAGGATGCCGGTGTCGGGCGAGGAGAGCTCAAGGGTGTTTGGGAAGAAAAAGCAATCTTCGTTGAGAGAGAGAGAGATTCTCCAAATAGTCTGCAGTAGGTTTGGAAGGAAACCTATGCCACGGATGCTTTGTTTCAGACTATAAGCTTCCTTCTTATCAGAAAATCTGTACCAGAGGGCACTAGATAGGTTGCAGGGTTTTGTTTTGTTTTTTAAAAAAAATGTTTTTATATATAAAATTAGGAGAGATTGCTGAAGGGCTGCCAACCATGCCAGGCGGAGTTGAAGGAGTCTTTAAATGCCAGTGAACTCTATGTGCCATGACGGATTACCAAAGATAGAACCAGAATCAAGAGCCTCTCATTTCTTGGGCACGATTAGTTGTGCAAAAGAAGTAGTTATGCTGGGTTGCTTAGTCTGCTCCGGTAGTGTTTTTTTTCAGCCAGTGCTTCCTCCCCCCCCCCCCCCAACTTTTTAGCAACTGGGCCGCATTTAATTTTTTCTTCTCTTGCTGTATTCCCCCCCCCCCTTTCCTGTATCCTAGAGGCAGGGTGGGGGAGGTGAAGGAAGGAGGAGGGAGAAGAAGGGAGAGCAGGCAAAAAGACCGACAGGCAAGTGATGCTTGAGTGCTTTCTCCCCCCACCCCCAGCCTCAACAACAGAACTGTGAGGCAGAGAGCAGCCAGTTGTAATTCATACCGAGTTGTAAGCTTTGTGTGATGAAAGCAACGGAGCGCTGCCTGGGAGATTGCTTTGCTGCACTCCACGAAGCAGATTTGAAACTGTTGTGGACCACTTTAGATGAGAGTTGGATTATGGAATGACCTGCTATGTCTGTGTCATATTGTTCTGTGCAGGGTGCATTATACTGTGCTAACTAGGTATTCAGTACCAAATAAGAAAGGTATCCTCGATATGATCTGTCAGCTGTGTCTCAATTTTTTTTTTACCTTAGATCTGTTAAAATTTAAAACGGCAATAAGGAAAAGACAGAATGCTGAGAATATTTAAAACATGTTTCCAAACACCAAACCAATTCTAAGACTATTGAAGATGTACAGTTATCCTTAAAAAAAAGAAGAAGAAGAATACAGTGTGGAACACAGTCATCCTTTTAAAAAAATGCAATGTGGTTCAAATCATTGATTCCATTTTCTCCCTCTGAATTAGTAAAATATGGCATGGAGACACATATGCGTAGGTATATTTAAAGCAAAATTTTGTTGGCAATAGACTATTACAAGCTACCTAAATCTATACAGTTTTAAATAATGTCTTGTTTTGAGCAAAGCATTTGTCAGAGGTATAATGAGGAAATCGGGTGCATCTACTGAGATAGCTTTGCATTATCCTGTATGAGTGCTAATTTTGATTTCTCCTTTTCTCCCCTCCTACTATATCCTTAGGCTTGAAGATGCAGTGGACGCCAGAGCATGCCCAGTGGCCAGAACAGCACTTTGACATCACTTCTACCACCCGGTCTCCTGCCCACAAGGTGGAAGCTTACCGTGGACATCTTCAGCGCACTTATCAGTATGCTTGGGCTAATGATGACATCTCTGCTCTGACTGCTTCAAATCTGCTCAAAAAATATGCAGAAAAATATTCTGGTATTTTGGAAGGACCAGCAGACCGACCCCTCCTGAGTAACTATTCAGAGCCTCCGTCAGGGCTGGTGAATGGTCGAAAAAGCGAGAGCGAGCCCTGGCAGCCTTCTTTGAACTCTGAGAGTGTTTATCCTATGAACTGTGTCCCAGACGTTATTAGTGCCAGCAAAGCTGGTGTAAGTACTGCCCTCCCTCCAACAGATGTCTCGGCTAGCATAGGGAGTTCACCTGGGGTGGCCAGTAACCTGACAGAACCGAGTTATTCCAGTAGTACATGTGGAAGTCATACGGTCCCTAGCCTGCATTCAGGGCTCCCATCTCAGGAATATGCCACAGGATACAATGGATCTTACTTGCATACGAGTTACAGTGGCCAGCCAGCACCTGCACTTCCTTCCCCTCATCCATCCCCTTTGCATAGCTCTGGGCTGTTACAACCACCTCCACCCCCGCCACCCCCACCAGCACTAGTACCGGGCTACAATGGGACAACCAACCTTTCCAGTTACAGTTATCCATCTGCAAGCTATCCCCCTCAAGCTGCTGTTGGACCTGGATATAGCCCTGGTGGTGCGCCTCCTCCTTCAGCATACCTGCCTTCAGGAATCCCTGCTCCAACTCCTCTGCCCCCCACCACTGTCCCTGGTTACAGCTACCAGAGTCATGGTTTAACGCCCATTGCGCCCTCTGCCCTGACAAACAGTTCTGCAAGTTCCCTCAAAAGAAAAGCTTTCTATATGGCAGGGCAAGGAGAAATGGACTCCAGTTATGGAAATTACAGCTATGGCCAACAGAGATCCACACAGAGTCCCATGTATAGGATGCCTGACAACAGCATTTCAAATGCCAATAGGGGGAATGGCTTTGACAGAAGTGCTGAAACATCCTCCTTAGCATTTAAGCCAACGAAGCAGATCATGTCTTCTGAACAGCAAAGAAAATTCAGCCAGCCCAGTAGGGCTCTAACACCCCCTTCCTACAATACTGCTAAAAATTCTCTTGGGTCGAGAGCAAGTGAACCATTTGGGAAGTATGGCTCTCCAGTAATGAACGAACATGGCGATGAACACAGGCAGCTCCTCCCTCACTCAATGCAAGGCCCAGGACTTCGTGCAGCTACCTCATCCAACCACTCTGTGGACGAGCAACTGAAGAATACTGACGCACACCTCATTGACATTGTAACCAACGAGATTATCAACCAAGGACCTCCTGTGGACTGGAATGACATTGCTGGCCTAGATCTGGTAAAGGCTGTCATTAAAGAGGAGGTTTTATGGCCAGTATTGAGGTCAGATGCATTCAATGGGCTGACTGCTCTACCTCGGAGCATCCTTTTGTTTGGACCTCGGGGAACGGGCAAAACATTAATGGGCAGATGTATAGCTAGTCAGCTGGGGGCCACGTTTTTCAAAATTGCTGGCTCTGGCCTTGTCACAAAGTGGTTAGGGGAAGGGGAAAAGATTGTCCATGCCTCTTTCCTTGTGGCAAGGTGTCGCCAGCCCTCGGTGATTTTTGTTAGTGACATTGATGTGCTGCTTTCATCCCAAGTGAATGAAGAACACAGTCCAGTATGTCGGATGAGAACCGAGTTCCTTATGCAGCTGGACACTGTTCTAACTTCTGCCGAGGACCAAATAGTAGTAATTTGTGCCACCAGTAAACCGGAAGAAATAGATGAATCTCTTCGAAGGTACTTCATGAAACGACTTTTAATCCCACTTCCTGACAGCACAGCGAGGCACCAGATAATAGTACAACTGCTCTCACAGCACAATTACTGTCTCAGTGACAAGGAGGTTGCACTGCTTGTCCAACGTACGGAAGGCTTTTCGGGACTGGATGTTGTTCAGTTGTGTCAGGAAGCGGTCGTAGGCCCACTCCACGCCATGCCAACCACAGACCTTTCAGCCATTATGCCCAACCAATTGAGGCCCGTTACATATCAAGACTTTGAAAACGCTTTCTGCAAGATACAGCCTAGCATATCTCAAAAAGAGCTTGACACATATGTTGAATGGAACAAAATGTTTGGTTGCAGTCAGTGACATCTTTTTTTTAAAAAAAAACACAAAACTAAACAAAACAATGTAATGAATGTTGGTGCGCGCGCACACACACACGCATACAACCTGCTATATAGGGCATGGAACCCCTTTTCCAGTAGTGTTTAAAGTTGTAAAAGGGTACTGAGGGGGGGGAAGGGGGGGAACCCGATGATTGCCTTGTGTCTAAAGAGCCAGGTGCAGGCTTGAAGGAATAGGGCATCAAATATGAAGCTTGTTGATCTGAAAAGCCACAGATAACAGAAGGCATCTGTTGATGCTCCGTTCCGTTCAAGCTAGACAACGCACTCTCACCATGGAGCAAGGAGCCAAGTGGGTTGATATCCCGCCCCCCCAAGAAGGACATGAACCCTATGTGTTGATTTCCATTCTGCTGTTCTTGAGATTTAGTTGTTGTCAAGTGCCTGAAGTGGTGCTTTATTTTTTTTATTATTATTATTATTATTTTGTTTGCCTCACAATTACATTGGTGGCATGTGCTAATATAAAGAGCTTTAACTTCAAAATGTTATGGGACTAAAGAAATGAACGATTGTGTTGCGACAGAGAACCAGATCTTTTTTTTTTTTTCCTCAGCTAGTCTTTTAAGAGCAACAGTATTCCTCAATCCTGTCTGTTCTGCAGTATTAAACTTAAGAACAGGTAAAACAGGGTAACGGTAATCTGGACCTTAATTTTCCACAGTTCATTTCTTTTAATGTTCTGTCTGCAAAAAAAAAAGAAAGAAAGAAAGAAAAAGAAAAAAAACTCAGGAAAGTGATTGTGATTTGTACAGTACCTCAAAGGATTGTGTTGAAGGCACTATGTACTTCTGAGAGTTAATAGGCTAGGCTTCAATGTTACTTTATATTAAATATGTATGTTTACCTCAACAGTTGGGAAAAATGGCAAAGAGAAATGCTTTGAATGTATCCAGGAACAAGCTGAAAAGTGTATTATAACGGAATCTTTTAAACCTTTTAAAATAGAAACAAAGGGGTATCAGTGTTAAAAATGATTCTTTTTTTTAAAAAAAAAAAAATTGGGGATCAGATCAGAGCATGAGAAATTTTCATGGCAGTAAAAATCCTTAGTCCTTGACAATTTTGTGATGAGTTGCAAGACGATGTGCGGGAAACAAAGAAAAGCCACTCTGTCAAATTATATAATCTTATGGGACAGTCAAATACAACATCTAGCTAATGACTCTGAGAGGCAAATTACCTTAAGATAACCACTGCTTTTGTATCTTGGTTAGAGTTGTTGGTGTTCTGATTGTTTCATTGAGCCAATAGATCACAATCATTCTAGGTCACTGAGAGAGCTTATGGGTTGTCGAGCTGTTTACAGTAATGCTGTAGAGTGGTGACCAAACAACAAAAGCAAGGCAAACATTAAACCTTCAGATTGCATTTGCTTCTCCCCCCATCTCTTAATTTTCCCCACATAGATTAATAGTAAATGTGCATTGCCTGGTGTGGTTTTTTTTTTTTGTTTGTTTGTTTTATTTTAAGTGTACTCATTTCATGCCCTTTCCAGCTGGAGCATGCCCATCATTTTATTTCTACCTCAGTTTTTGGTGTGTGTGTCTGTGCGTGTGAGGTTTTTTTTTTTCTTTTTAAACTCTCTTGGGAAGCAAAGTAAGGAGCTGGGCAAGTCAGATTCCATTCAGAATGTCTACCTGTTTTAATGAATTTGAAAGAACCAGGCGATGAGATTCCTTCCAGAAGTGAAGTGTCGTTCTGTATACCTTTCCTGTCTTTTCCTCAGTAAGGACAAAATGGCTGCAGATTCTCCTCTTCTGAAAAGGCGGGCTGGCTGGCATAACGTGGCATTTTGTTCAGCTTGTGCCCCTGCTTCACATTGTCTCTCTTTTCATTCTTTAATGCTTTTATGAGCAATTCTTTTCATGACAGCTGACTGATGCTGGTAATGGCCCTGAGCAGTGTACACTGTAGCATTTGGAGTCTCTGCGGCCAGAGGAGCAGAACAGTCTTTTCTTTTGTGGCAGGAATGCAGGTTTTTTTTTTTTGTTTACTTTAAAGAGAGAGTGGCAGAACACTTGCAAAAGCACTGGCTTTTAATCTTTCTTTTAAGTAACGTACCTTTTTTAATAAGTGAAGTAAATGCAAGGGTGGGGAAGTCCTAAGGGGGGAGAAAATTCCAGCCAGTTAACCTGGCTATTTTGTGTCTTTTAAAGCAACTGTCCAGTTGCCATACGTGACCTTTACAGGGCTATCCTTGGCAGAGTGACACCCTTTTAGTCCGCGGAAGTCAATAGTCTCAAAATGGTGTAACTGTGCTCAGGATTGTATATTCAGCTAAAATATTTAAGCATTTAGAAAAGTTAACAGTGGATAGACTGCTGACATTTTACGTCCTTTTAATTTTTAAAACTTTTAAACATCTGTTGCTAAAAAGAAACCAAGCAAATTAACCAAAATTTACATTCTAGAAATTTTTCTTCAATTTAATTTTTTTTTAAGCAGATGGTCTATTTTGTAAAAACAGTGCCTTTCACTAAAGATATAGTAAAGTAAACCTTATTAGAGGATTTGCTTTTTCAATAAGTGCATACCTTCCTTTCCCCCTTCTATCCCCTTAGACCTCTCCCATTGCATCTTCCTTTCTGGCTGGGAAATCCAATTGCCCCCTTTGCTATAGATTTGTATTGATCTCTCGGATGGATTTACTGATTCAGATTGCTGACCAATCCATTGCATTTTCTGTTTGCTATCAAGCTGTACTGATTTAAAAGCACATTTTGGAAACTTAACTTGTGTTTTAATCACAAAATCTATAAATCCCTTTGAATCAATATTATTATCTGATTTTAAGTAAGTGTCCTGCCAGACCAATGTGATATCTTCCACTCCCCCTACTCATTTTGACTTTTCCTTTCTCATTATGAATCTTGGACACAGAACTGATTATTTTATATATGAAAAAATACAAGATAATGAAGAGTAAACTAATTCCAAGCATTGATTTTCCCATTCCTTAAAATATTGAATTTGGCATTGTTAATCCATTGCTGAAAGCTCTGATGATCTTCATCTCAAGTGTAAGCTAGACGGACAGAGTGCTTTGCCAGACATGGGGAATAGTTTTGTTTACCCCATCATCATTTTTAGACAGAAAGCAAGCGATGACATTCTATCAGCTCTCTGCTATAGAAGTTTCCTAGTCAATGGAATTGCTTAGACTTTGTCCAGTGTGCTCAGACTCCATTTGCTCATCTTAACAAACAAACTTTACTAGAAGGAAGGCAAATGCTTTTGCACTTCATCTGTGGACAAGGCCATTTCCCACCCACTCACCTCTCTTTTAAATGCTGCTATGTTCTTCTCTATATGGATCACTACTCTATATGTCTCCTTATACAGGAAACCAGATCCCGGGTCTTAAGCTTCCAAGGTATTTGGATGTGCTATGACTGAGAAGACTGCCTTTTTGTGGAGCGGATCAATACAGTCAACTTTTGTGCATTTGAAATGGCTCCCAGAGGAAGATGCCTGCAATCTGTTTCATTTGGTCAGAACTATGGGTTCTGCAGCAGCGTGTAAATGAAACGAGCAGATAGGATTGCAGATAGAGTGCACAGAACCTGTGTCTTTAATAGTGGGAAGAATATCAACAGCTGCATCTCCAGCCACTATTATAGCTCTATCATGGTAGAAACTTCTTGTCAAATTTCTCTCTGCTGTCCAACTGTTAATCTATTAAAGGCGTAAAAGCCCTGCTCCATAATGCTACCTAGTTAGATAATTCTTTGGATAGGTTGGAGTATGCAGCTGGCTGTACTGGCCTATCAAAATAGTGTTTGTGCCTGTACAGATTGTGACTCTAATGGAAACAGCTATTTTTACATTAGATGGGGTTTCCTTATTTTTATGCAATAGCACTAACAATGTTGAAAATGTCAATAGCAAAGGAGGCTGTTTGTCTGCCAGCCAAATTATCAATGCCAATTCAAAATGTAGTATTTCTGTAGGTTTGTGGCAGAAATTCTTCCATTTCTGGCATGATTCTCTCCCCAAATATTTAGACCGTTAGGGAAAGAGAGTGGTGCAAAGTTTGCTGACTGAGCTGATCAATGGAATGTGAAGGCAGTTTAAGGCTATTTACTTTTGCGCAAAATATTTCTCTGTTAGTCAATTTGTATTCTATTCAAATGCAGATAGATGGGTGAAACAGTTTTTCTTGTGCATTTCAAACCCATCAAGGAGAAAATAAAACCTCCCAGTAAAACACATAGGCAATGCACCATCTGGGAAAGCTAGCTCATCTGTCCAGGGGCTATGCTCTGTAAAATAGTACAAGGTCATTTTATACGGGCTGGCATAATACTTTGCTAGCAATTTTCAAAAAGAGATAATCTAGTGTAAAAACCCCAATTAATTCCAACAGATGTTGGTAGATGGTAATGTGTTTACATGTCAAAAGCTGCAAACAAAGGTTTCTGCTGCCTGAAAATGTATAAAACTTTGAATAGATAAACAGTTATTGGGCCTATCTTACCAATTTCATCCCATCAGTGCTGACTATATCCTAGGAATGTGAGAGTGAAATTTAGAAAGGGATATTCCCCAAAAAAGTGAAGTTAAATTCAAATTTTTTACTATACTAATTTTATTCTACTACAGGCACATCTATTTAAGTGAAATTTCTGACCTAGCTAATTGAGAATTTACTACATTAATTTCAAAGGTATGCATACACACACACACGTGTGTGTGTGAGTGAGTGCATGTATTGGTTTTCTTCCCTAGGCATGGCATAGCCTATTGAGAACACCTCAGGCACAAGTTCCATTTTAATAAACGTGAGTTGCCCAGAACTCCTCTTTGTGCAAATCCCATTCATTTGAATGGAACATGTACAGACCATAGTCCTGGCATGTACACCAGATCTGAATATGAACATGCATTATTCTATAGTACTAACTCCCTGGCATCTCATAGACGTGCATGTGTGTATACTGTATTTATCTGTGCATACATACCAAACCTGAAGTCTTTTTTTTTTAACTTCCTCTGTGCTAGGAAAGATGAAAGCTTTTCCGTTGCTTAATCATTTGCAGATTTATATATGAAGCACACTAGTAAACATAGAGGTAATAATATTCCTAGAGTCTAAGAAACAGCTGTACTAGGGACTAGTCGATACATGAACTGAATCTTCCCACTCCGCAAAGACCTTTGGTTGACATTCGATTTTGAACCTGCCAGATACATTTTTGTGAACCAGGGATACTGCATCTTTAATGAACAAGTCTCTACTCTTTCCCCTGTTTTTAAATACAACGCAAGGAGTGTAGCAGCAGGCTCTGCAATTGTCAAAGACAATTAGACTGAAAGCAGGAAAATTTCACCTCCCTGTCTGGGTGATATGTATAATGTCGGCAGTGTGGGTCAGCCTTGCTACAGAGTTGTGTGAGAATATATGAATCAGTCCTATAGAATGTTAAATATTTATAAAAATGGTTCTGTTCTACACCCAAGGTTGGGAACGCAGTTATTCCTTCATGTTGTCTTACAATATACAAAGAAGCAAAAGTTTATTTTCACACCTAAACTTTTTGTGTGTGTGTGTGTGTGTGTGTTTGTACGTTTCAACTCCCCCCCCCCTCCTTTTCCGTTCTTGTGGTTTACAAGCAGTCACTAGTGGGTTTTTTTGCTTCCTTTTTTTATAATTATATATATAAATATATATATATAGATAGATTTCTTCCTGCTCCTGCATTGGGTGTGTATTCAGACATTGTTCTTTAAAACCATTTCTACCTCATTGCTACATATTGTACATGTAGTATTTATTTGTTGTCTTTTTTTGAATGTCATGCATTTCGTAAGAAAGACTCGTCCTTGAACTTGAACAGTCTACCTCAGAAAGACTGTCTCTACACTGAACAGTATTAACCACCGCAATGATAAGATGCATTAGCAAAGTGTGGCAGGATAGATAATGCGTGGGGGGACTTGGGATACTGTTGGACTTTTAATTGTACTCTTGTAACACAAGATTGCTTAAAGGAACTCAAAGGAAATTATGCACTGTGCAGATCTTTATCAAGGTCCCACTTTTTTTGGCATGCTATGGTAAATGCAGCTTTATTCTGATGAACCCTGATTCTGAACAAATATATATCTTGTCAGGCATTTTTTTTTTTTTTTGCATTGGCAATCTGGCTACATTCGAGTCCTCTATCCTGTTAACTATCATACAGTACTACTTGGCTCTTAAAGTGAAAACAAATGATAGTACATAAGGATTTTTTTTTTTTACGTCTTCAGTGATGTAAAATGTGTCATGCACTGCAAGACTATATATGTTTCTGACTCCCTTTGTACTTAAAAAAAAGGAAGAAACTGCATTTGTAAGAGTCTGTGCAAGGTTTTAACAGAAACCAAAAAAAAAAAGGCACTTCCCAAAGGACTTAAATAGGAGCTCCAATCCTGCACACTGTTCCGCGCATTTAAATTCCACTGCAGTTGAGTTAAACATGTGCAGATGTGCACAGGATTGCAGCCGTGGAGTCAAGGCGCTCGTGTTCTGTAATCAAATAGTTTTATTACTGATTCTGCTTTATAAACGTTTGCTTTTAGAAATAATTGTACACGGATGGCACATTTGCAGTACTTTGTATGAAGTATTTTATATTTTGTTATTTATTTTCACATCATGTTTTCCCTCCTCCTCATTGTCTCCACCAGCTTTACATTACCGTAGGAGAAGGGTACAACTTTCTCTTTCTCTCTCTCTCTCTCTCTTCTTGCTATCTTTAAAAGAAAAAATAATTCTGAAATCAGTAAACCACCCCCAATTAATGCATGGACTTTTCTAGTTGCTTGTTGGCAAATTGTGGGTCTTTTAGCAAAATAAACAAATGAACTGTGACAATCCACAGCTCTCACAGATGTAAATGCAGAAATGCATCTGAAAATTCTTGGTATGCCCGACAATCTGTTCTTTAAGTTCCATTAACAAAGTAGCATCATCCTTTCCGCTACAATGTCTTGAAGAAGTATCTTTTTTATTATTATTTTTTGAGGCTGTGTAGTGAAATGATGAAGAGGTGGGCGGATTATTTACTGTTTGTTTACTGTATTTAGGTGAGGGATGCCATACTTTTCATCAACTAATAGTACTTGTCTTGGGACAGCATATATATATATATCTCCCAACTAAATTAAAATTTCAGTGCACTTTGCTTTCCTGGCCATATTGATTTTATTGCTTAAATTGAAACAATGTGTTGACTTTGACCAGATTTTGACCTCTCACAAGGAGGGAAAGACCTCTGTAAGACATGTTTCTTTGGATTCTTCTGGTACTGTTTTGCTTATTTATTCAGCAAATTCAAAATCATTTTTGTGCATTATTTGCATCTGCTGAAACTAACCGCGATATTATTGCACTCATTAAAAAAAAATGAAACAATCCATTTCTCTTGGAAAAAAATGACAAGCTTTAGATGATGAAAGCTTAAATTATCCATCACTTGCAAAATGAATTCATATAATTTGTGAACATTATTAATGTAAATGAGACATTTCTGCTTAGAATTTTTTTTTTATTTTGATGGGATCATTATATGGTTGATCATATGTGTGTAGGAAGCTGCTGTACAATTAACCTGGAGATCTGAAAATGCTTTTTTGTCCTCATTGTTACAGTTTCAATTGTAATCCATGCATCTCATTTTCTTGGGTGTTAGCACTGTAATATTAAAAAAAAAAAACTACACAGTGCTCAGTATTGTAACTAACTGTCCCTACTGAATATTCCTTTTCATAAATACTTGCTACCACAGGGAAATTAAGTTTTCATATAGAATAACTAGTTTCAGTAGTAATCATTGAAGAATTAAAAATTAAAGTTGTGGTTCAAGGCAGATATTTTTATGAAAAGTTTTCTCTATTGTAAAATTTGTTGTATATGGCTATGCTACTATCATGGAATATGAAAAGAACAAGCATACCTCAAATAAAAGAATTCTGAGTTAACAACTCCTTCTGTGTTGTTTTTAGCACCAACCTAAATAGTCATAGTTGAATTAAATTTATTTACCGTATATTGCCTTGTGATTTATAAAGTTTATGTTATAGCATGCCTTTGGGTCAGCATATCTTCCAAACTGGCTTACAAACTAAATTAAAATAGTCACATACTAATATCAGTAATGTTAAATATATGCTAGAATAATATGAACTGCTCTGAAAACTGTAGCCATGATACGTGACCATTATTATTTTCCAGGCAAAACACCATCTGAAGGATCCACAACAGAGTCCCATTTTTGCTTGTCCTTCATCCCTGCCCTGTTCATAAGTTACAGTGAACACACGTACAATTTATGTGGAATTGTACCCTTGATTTTTCTTTATATGTGTGTTAAGTAATTCTCATGTCACACTCCAGGCATACAGCTGAACATATGATTGAAACCTGACGTTTTTCCATGTACTGGTCCCTGGTTTCATTTCTAAAGTGAACACTTGTTGGCTCTTTCTTATAAACAGATGTATGGAGGTGCGTGCAGGATGTACATGTGTTTACTATAACAGGTACGGTTGCCAATCCGCAGTTGAAGGCAGGGCATTCCCCTCGTTTGGAGGCCCCTCCCCCTGCTTCATGGTGAGCAGAAAGCAGGGAGGGGTTGAATCTCCACTGGGTACTCCATTATACGCCACAGAAACCAGTTCCCATAAGGTATAATTCAGGGGTGGCCAACAGTAGCTCTCCAGATGTTTTTTTTGCCTACAACTCCCATCAGCTCCAGCCAGCATGGCCAATGGCTGGGGCTGATGGGAGTTGTAGGCAAAACTACCGTTGGCCGCTCCTGGTATAATTGATCCATGGGTATTGGGGGGGGGGGCTGTTTTTTGAGGTAGAGGCACCAAATTTTCAGCATGGCATCTGGTGCTTCTCAAAAAACACCCACCAACCCAGGTATCAAAACAACTGGACCAAGGGTCTAATTCTATGAGCCCCCAAAGAAGTTGCCCCCATTTTCCATTATTTCTAACAGAGGGAAGGCATTTAAAAGGAACATAGTCCCTTTAAATGTGATGGCCAGAACTCCTTTTGTCCTTCATCCCTGCCCTGTTCATAAGTTACAGTGAACACACGTACAATTTATGTGGAATTGTACCCTTGATTTTTCTTTATATGTGTGTTAAGTATTTAGGTAGAAAGTCAGCAAATAAATGTTTTAGATATATTTTTTTTAAAAAAATGCCCATTGTATTCTAAGTTTTTAAATACTATTGAAATCTGATCTCCTAGGAAGAATAATACTATTGTTGTGTGTCTTGTCCTCACTTTATGAATAACTAGGGAGAATGTAAAGAAAATGAAATAACAGAATCTTCTCCTCAGTTCTGCCTGAAAAGAGATTAGCAAAATAAGCATATTTGGCTTTTTCGCAGTACGTCTTGCCAAGTATTTTTATGACTAATGGTCACTGCATTGAAATATCCCATTTGATGGTCTCTTTATTGAGATTTAATGGAGGAATATCACTGTAACTTCTTCCAATTACTTAAGTATTAATGCTTCTTGCTTTTTGCTTTAAAAAAAAAAAAAAAAAGAATTCCTGAAAAGCCTTTCTTTCTGAGAAGAATTCAAACAGGTGTTAGAGTTGTAACCTGACACTAATGGGCTTTGGAATGAAAATGCTAATATAATAACATAGCAAAAGCTATAAAGTTTTAGTGAATGTATGGAAATTACATGGGGCTTGCTGTTACCCTCAGGCCCTCTTGATTTTTTCCCCCAGTCAACTTAAGATTTACACAAGGCAATTCTTCATTTTTGATAAACTTCTGAAGGCTCCCGCAGTAGCTGCTTAAGGTTCATTAAAATGTAATTAATTAATGATTTGCTGCTGTATAGCTGCTGACTGCGGGTTTTCTTTTCACTTGTCTGACAGCATGAGTCACAGTTGCCCTGCCGACAGGAAAACTATTTGCAGTCCATGGTACCTATCTATAAGAGGCTTTCTCCCCACCACCTCCAGAAAAGTCCATGGCCATTTGCATAGGGAAGACGCTGGATTGGTGTCCCGTTGCAAAAGATTCTTGCTGTCTATTATGGAGGGTCTTTTTGACATTAAACATATAAGGAAGCATTTAGGTTAGTAAAAACAAGCAAGCCACAAATACTTAACCTTAACTTGCAGTTCAAGGGGAAGGCTGAATCTCATTTTTTTACAATCCTGATAAAAAATGGGTTAACCTGGAGACTGGGATTTTTAAAAAACAAAAAACACTCTGTCCTATTATTAAAACTTCCCCCTCCCCTGTTTCTCCCCCCCCCCCCCCTGTTTTAGAACTTCAACCTTGCCCGTGTTTTAAAATTCTGAGCTGGAGTAAGTTACCGGCAGCTGCCTTATATTGGAATTCCTGCGGCCCACAGGCCGCGTGGTCTGTTCATACATGCTACAGAAATTCACATAAGCTGCAAAATTGAGCTGTGTAAGCATCAACATCTATTTGTAGCATATATGGCATTAGTTTCTCAGCAATCTTGTTTTCAAATATTTACAAGGAAAGGAAACTAGGTTTAATGGTTTCCTGATATGTTTGTCTTAACTTTGATTGTTGTTTTTTTTAAAAGGTGCTTTTAGAAATGACAGTGAAGTAGGTAATGTATAGCCCAGCAAAAATAAAAAGCCACCAACCTTGCCCACCTACTGTCTGATGAAACAGTCTTACATTCCATCAATAACTGCTCTTTCTGAGAGGCTCACTTGCTGAAAACCAGAAGTCTCTGGCTTGCATTGGATTGTGAAAGAAGCTGCTGTGGTATTTCTTGTAAAATTAATCGATGGAAGGCCAAACATAAGCCAAATTCAAATTCTTTTATCACAAGCATAGAGGGACCTTGCTTAGTTATTGCAGAAGATAAATTAAAAGCAGTGGCTTGATTTCTTTAAAAGGAAGCTATAACCTAGGCCTGCTTGGAAAACATATCCCAATTGTGTGAGGGACACTACCAGATTCCTTGCACATGACCCATTAAAAGCTCAAGGCACGGTTACTATTTAAACTGGTACATTTTGTACCATAGTTCAAAAGGCAAAATGTGAATTGGCCTATTGCTTTATATTTTCCAGTAATGCAGTTCAAATCAGATTCCAGAGCATAGAGCAGATCACAAGCAGCTTTGGCATTAGGCTTCCCAATCCCCAGGTCCCAGAGGGGGATCCCCCGGTTTTTCAGGCTTCCCCCCTCCCCCAGCCAGCTGGCCAGCGGGGGAAGCCCCTCCCCCAGAGCCATCATGCACCTCCATGAACGATTCCCATAGGGAATGATGAGGAATTGATCCGTGGATATCAGGGGCTCTGGGGGGCCTGTTTTTTGAGATAGAGGCACCAAATTTTCAGTATAGCATCTAGTGCCTCTCCCCAAAATACCTCCCAAGTTTCAAAAAGATTGGACCAGGGGGTCCAATTCTATGAGCCCCAAAAGAAGGTGCCCCTATCCATATTTCCTATGGAAGGAAGGCATTTAAAAAGATGTGCAGTCCCTTTAAATGTGATGGCCACAACTCCCTTGGAGTTCAATTGTGCTTGTCACAACCTTGCTCCTGGCTCCACCCCCAAAGTCCCCAGATATTTCTTGAATTGGACTTGGCAACCCTATTTGGCATGGTGATCTTGTGTATGGAATTGTGGTCTTTTAAAGTGTGGCCAAATATGAGGAATGGAGATATATATGTAATGACAGGGAATGTATGTGTAGCAGCATTAGTGAACATACAAGCATTTTGATCAGAGTTTGAGTTCAGTGGCATATACCTTGAATTAAATTCTGTTGGTCTTAAAGGTGCCACCTGATTCAAATGTTCTGCTGCTTCAGACCAACGTGGCTGCTTTCCTGATTCTATGTAGGCATTTTGTCATCAGTTGCAGTCCACTGCTTAGTTTAAAAACAGATGCATGGTCCCAGATTCCACTCCAAGATGACAGCATTTTGTGTGTGTCTTAAATGGAGTTATGATGGTTATGGTGTTTGAAACTAATGAGCATTTTTTGCACTTAGGTGTCTGATGAGCCAGAAGAATGAGAAAGCCAAGAACAGCTAAGTGACTGCCTCTATAATATCCTTACAAAAGCCACTCGCCTCTTTTTGTCTGTTTTTTTTTCCTGTTCTACATCAGGAACAATACTGGTGCCTCACTCACTAAATCGGGGTTCAATTGTACAATTGGTATGGATCACCCATAGTTATCTCCCAGCCAGTCCTAGAACACCACAGGTGTAATCCTCTTAGATGTTGTGGTTTTGCTGACAGTGCTTTTAAAAAACAGTTCTTAGAAGGTGGTTCTCTCTTGTTTGGGTAGAGAATTGAATTGTTTTCTTTAGAATCTCCCTTGGGTATTAATTTGAAAAAAGCTTTTTTTTTTTTTTTGTAATAGTGTAATTACATTTATTCACAATTTGGAAAATGGACTGTTTATTTTTTGAAAATAATCTGGGAGGAAATTCCAAACCAGTTGCACTTGGTTGGTAGAGCGTGCGAAGAAATGGCTCAACACTTTTGTCTTTTCAGGACATTGTCACTTGCACATTACTTAACAGTGCCCCTCAAATACATCAACTTGCTGTATTTGATAAAGCACTGGGGACAGCCCCCCAGATCTATCAATTTTACTAATTTTATTTTTATCCCAGACAATGTAATATATTGGAGTTTAAAAATCCCATACAATTTTGCAGAGGAAAATGTATCCAGGGAAGTAATCGAAATAAAGTGCCACTAAATCAGCATAAACAAGTTTTTATGCGGTAACAGTAAAAGTAGAAAATTGCCACCAAGTATCCACCACATTAGAGATTAATAATGATAGATGTATCCCTGTTTATATTGATTTTTGACATCTTGAACTCAAAGACTGGGTACTGCCAAATACGTTTACTGTCACCAAAGTGAATTTATTTACAAAATTCATACTGTACCTTTTGGCCCTCATAAGGGCAACTAAGGCTGCTAGCAAATTAAAAGCATCAATAAAAAAATCATGTCTTAAAAACCATTAAAACGAACAAAAACACATTGTTAAAACAAAACCAAAGCCATAATACACATAAAGAAGCATTGGGCAGGAAGGAGTGATTACTGAGGGAACACCAATTGAAATAAAGTTTGGATTTGCTTGGTAACAGCTAGAATTTGGAATTAGGTTTGGGGAATGAACATTTTTATGTGCCCCCCCTACACATACACAGATTTTCCATAGAGTTCTCATGTCAAACCCACAACAGACATGCCCTATGAAGCAAAGAGGAATATGTGATAGGTTCTTCAGGCTTATAGGTATTGCTTCTGGACAAATTTACTGCCCAATATTTTCAGTCCTGCTTGTGTCAAACATAGGAATTAGTCATTAAGATTTTTTTTCCCACACACTACATTTATTTAAATTTTTAGGACACCTTTCCCTGCACGCAGAGCTCAGGGCGGCTTACAACAGAAAGGAACACACAATAAATAACTAGATCAGATCAGATTTTATTAATGGCCCACGGCCAGTATATATAAATGCTACAATAATCACTCAGAAAAGAATAATAAAACCATAAAATGATTAAAACAACCTAAAATTAAATGCAGATTTACAGCTCTAGTAAGACAGTTAAGCAGATCAGGTTCCCACAATTCCTTAAGAAACATAAATGGAGCGCAATGTTATGCAACATTTCACTATTTTCTTTGTCGTCTCCATGTTCTCATCAGAAAGAAATTTACAGACAATCTCTTCATCAGAGGTTTCGGGACCTTTTGGTAATATTGGAGAAATAGAGGTCAATAAATAACTAGAAGTTTGAATCCTACAGTAAAATACATAATATATACATCAAAATTCAATCCATTCCAAGGTGAGAAAATTTCAGATTTCATAAGCCTCTGGCAGGGGGGGCTTACAAAAAAAGGGGGAGTATGGGAGTGCCAGACTACATGCTGCACTGTCTCTGTCCTCAACCAAATGCCTGGTGGAACACCTCTGCGAAAATGTAACAAATCCTGCAGAGCACAGATGTTCTCTGGCAGGGGCCAAAACTAAAAAAGCCCTGGCCCTGGTTGAGGATAGCTGGATCTCTCTCAGGCCAGGGACCAGCAGGAGGTTCTTCCCAAGAGTAATGCTCCTCTGGGGCCATACTGAGAGAGGTGGTCCCAAAAGTATGTGGGTCCTTGATCATGTCCTTTGGGGACCTGTGCAGATAATTTAGGAAAATCAGTTTCCCTTCTTTAAAACGTGAACAAAAATGAATCAGAAGCAGATGAAATCTGGAGAGGAGAGTTTTCCTTGCATTTAGCATTGTTCTTTTCTTTCCATACATGCACAAGATGCAGAGATTTGTCCGAGACTGTATAACTTGTAATTGTCCCACCTTTGACAGTGCAAATGATGGAACTAGCTTGAGAGAAACAGAGGCTATAAAATAGCCCTCTCTAATCTTTTCTCCTTAATCTCGGCAAGGGAGCAGTTTGAAAGATGAATAGGCATGAATTACCACCATAACTGAAGTACCATCCTCATTAGCTTTCAGGTGCTCGAATGTGGGAAGGACATGGTCAAAGCCTAGCAGCTTGGATCAAGAAACAGGAAGAAAAGCAAGGAAAGGCTACTTACAAATGCTTGGCTCATGACAGCTCCCTGCTTGTGAATGGATAATCTTGATAAAGGGTCCTTTCAACATTACCTCTCTAATGGCATGGTGGACACTGTGGTGTGGTTTCTTCCCATTCCATTTAGAATATAAAAAGCTCAGGTTAGCATAGGAGGAACCCACACTGTGGCTCCTTCCATCGCCTTCATAGCTCTTATTAGGATCTGGAGCATCACAGGCTTGGGAAGGAATTTATGACATGGTCTCATTATTATTGGACCTTGGACTTCTGACATTAGTTAGCAGCAAGGCCTCCCATCTCCTAAAACTAGCACTGAAAAATGTCCTTACAAATGTTCATGAGCCAAATTTGAACATGTAAGTACAAGTTTGTCTGTTTCTATTCTACCTCCATAGAAGGTTTGTGGAGGTGAACAAAATGGCAACCTTGTTTAGCAAAGAAGTCCGCTGATGCAACACAGGAGCCTCTATGGGCAGAAAAGGAGAGGACTAAGTGTAGTGGTTATAGCTCACATAATGAAGGATGCTTGGGATGGGGAGAATGAAAAATGTAACTGAAGTTAATATTTGACTAGGCTGATCTTAATGAGATCATTTCTGTTGTCTTCAGATGAAGCTTGCCTCTGTCTTTATTTTCCAAAACCACCCACTTTATTGTTGTTTTACACCATGAAAGAATAGACTAATCCATTTGGCCTTCGACAACATATAATCCATTTGGATTAATCATAACTGTGGACTGGATTAGATTGCATGGAAATGACAAAAGGAAAAGAAGTTCTGTAACACAAGAAAATAATTAGACTGCCATTAAATTAAAAAAAAAAAAATTCAAGTTGGAAAATGTAATTGTCTCAGTTGGAATGTGCTGGGCCAAGCTATTCACCCACAATGTAAGGCATAGTGTCAGCTGAGTGACAAAAATCCAGACTGAAGATGTCTGGCAAATCTCACCCCACTGAATAGATGGAAAATTATAGGATGAACTTGACTGCCTTAGAACTTAACTACCCTTCTAGTCTCAGGAGGATGGCAATTTCACAGGGATCTATATAGGAGGTGTAGTCAGCACAGAAACCGTCGTTCCTCCTCTCACCAATGACATTCTTATTTGAAGAGCACTGTTGTATTCATTCCGCAAAGGGTGTCCTGGTTATGTGTGATGTCAAATTATGGAGAAGAGTGTATTTAGCATACAGGGCAAAACCCACAGAAAACAAAAGAAGTCCACAGCAACCTAAGTGGATGTACGCTTTTAGAAATAGTTGGCTTCAGTGGATTTAGATGAGTGTAACTTGGCTTAGTGTGGCTCTGATAGAGCCTCCGCTTAGAGCTCATTCTTACATTGCATTAAAGTGACACTTGTGGAATATGGAAGTGGAAGGGGGGATTCAAACGGCTCTCATTTCTTGTTTCTGATGCAGAAGCTCACAAATTTCACTGTAAGTAAAATCTGCCATGGTTTGGCATAAAGGGGGGGGGGGGAGAAGAGTTATGTGTGACATGAACACCATTCTCTGCTAACATATTGTATAGCTGAGATGCAGTAAGAAAGCTTGGGTGCATACAAATACAATAAAATTTGTGCTACAGCTGCTGGTAAATAAAGTATCAGATAGAAAGGCCAAGGAAGAAGGAAAAGAATGCTGAGAACTCATGGAGTCTGATGAGGAAATCATTGAGCTCAGACCATGACTGAAATTCTTGCCCAGCCATGAAATATACAGTTTTCAACATTTTTCAGCCTCAGTTCTGATCTATGGGTGTAACTTGGCTTAGGGTGACCAATTTGGTGAAGTGGTTAAGTGTGCAGACTCTTATCTGCCCACTCCTCCACATGGACCTGCTGATGTACCCTTGAATCAGTCATAACCCTCTCAGAGCTGTTCTGCTCAATAGCAGTTCTTTGAGAGCTCTCTCAGCCCCACCTTCCTCATAGGCTGTCAGTTGCAGGGAGGGGACAGGAAAAAGGAGATTGTAAGATACTCTGAGACTCCAAGTAGTGAAGGGTAGGGTATAAATCAATCTCTTCCTCTTCTATAACTGGGGATAATTGTGATCTACTTCCCATGGTGGTTGTGAAGATGGACAACAGGGAGGGCAGAGGCTCAGTGACAGACCCTCTCTTTGGAATGCAGAAGCTCCTAGGTTCAATCCCCGTATCTCTGGTTAAAAGGATCAGGTAGTAAGTGATATGAACAACCTCCACCTGAAACCCTAGAGAGCCACTGCTAGTGTCAGTAGAGAATAATGACCTTGATGGACTAATGGCCTGACTCAGCAGCAGGCAGCTTCATATGTTCATGTGTGTTAAAAACTTGGACTTAAACCTGTCTTCTGTTTGTGCCCCTTTTGTCCATCAAGGTAGCAGTCCTCTTTCCTCTGGCTCTGCTCATTGAAAGCTTCTGGTCTTTCATGAGCGGAAGCTCTTCACAAAACAGCATTCTGCAGGTGAGACTGCTCCCGCAAAAGCAAGTTTTAAATTCCAAGTCAAAGTTTTTAGGAATTCCTGTTGCTGCTATTTATAAGTATTACTACTGCTGTTCTTAATGAAGAGCTAATTTCATTAATTTTCAGGTGCTTGCTTGTTTGCGTGAGGTGTTCAAGGTCAGCGTTGTCCAAGGAAATGGGAGGGACATAATATTTTGAGCTTCAGGAAAGTGAGGCCTGGTGTATAATCAAGCTGTGTGGTGAACAAAGTTAGCCAGCTTGTCTGTCAGAGTGCTGACCTCAAACCTGGCTCCTTTTAATAGCACGTCTGTGTACTCATGAAGAAGGGAAGGCAGCATGGTAGAGCCCGATCGTATCAGATCTCAGAAGCTAAGCTGGGTTGGCACTTAGATGGCAGACCACCAAGGAAAACTCTGCAGAGGAAGGCAATGGCAAAGCACCTTTGCTTCTCACTTGCCCTTGCAAGCCTCTTGCTGGAGTTGACATACATCGTTTGTGATTGACAGCACTTACATTTAAACTCAAGCACCCTGAGGCATCCAGGGATGGGGGTAGGTACCGGAACCATTTGTACTCGTGGAGGGAGGTTAAAAAAATGAAAGATGGATAAATGGTTGTGTGAAAGACTGTTTCCTACTGACATGGGTCTCTTTGTAGGATAGTTTTAGTCTGGCATTTAGAGCTGTGAGGTCCTTCTTTCTTTCTTTCTTTAAAGGTTTTAGTACCAATATTTGAGGACTGATTTAGAATTTGGCTATACCTGTGAAATGTACAGATGCTCAGTTGTTAGGATTACCTGCAAGTATCCTTCTTAGTGTGTAAATTAATGACATTTTTTTTTTTCTGGATTGACTGACACAACATTTTGGTTAACTGCAAATGAACTTTTTCAGGTTTAGTTCTCATTTTTTTATTTTATTCTGTGACAGCCAGAAGCATGTTTCTATCCAAACAGTGGCTGGGACAATTTTGCACCTTTCCCCCTTAGATAACTTGAAGGCACTAGATTTTGGGAGTGAAGAAGAAGAAGAAGAAGAAGAAGAAGACTGCAGATTTATACCCCGCCCTTCTCTCTGAATCAGAGACTCATAGCGGCTTACAATCTCCTATATCTTCTCCCCCCACAACAGACACCCTGTGAGGTGGGTGGAGCTAAGAGGGCTCTCACAGCAGCTGCCCTTTCAAGGACAACCTCTGCCAGAGCTATGGCTAACTCAAGGCCATTCCAGCAGGTGCAGGTGGAGGAGTGGGGAATCAAACCCGGTTCTCCCAGATAAGAGTCCGCACACTTCACTACACCAAACTGGCTCTCCCAGAAAGAAGAAAGGCTGCCTCTTGCAGTCCAGCCAATGAGAGGGCTAAGTAGAGAAGTCTAATTAAAGCTGTTCAATTCTTATTTGGCATCCTCTTTTGCCGTACAGCTTCCCACCCTTCCCTCTATGGCAACAACATGGGATTAATCAGTTGCTTTGGGACTGAGCAGGAATTTTTTGGGGTCCTTATCAAATTGGATAGGGAAAGAAGCTTTTTTTCATGCTTCACATTTGTTGTTCTGGTATTTAGTTATATCATCAGGCCTGACCCTGAGGAGTTGGTGAGGCCCAAACCGGGGATGGCAGGATTTGTATGGGTGAGACGCTTGTTGCCTTAGTTGGTTGGTAAGCACCCTGAGGCATCCAGGGATGGGGGTAGGTACCTGAACCAGCCACTGATGGTTGCACGATCCCCAACCCCTCCCCCTCAACGTGTTCCATGGTATCACTTGAACTTTTGCACTACACAGTGTGGGGGGAATGGGGCTGATGGGCCATGTTGAGCATGGAGCCAGGTGGATTGTCCAAATGCTGATCAACACAATGGGCAGCCTCTTAGGAAGCCCACACAATGTGGAGGGATATGTTTATTGTAATTAATAAACCCAAGTTGAAGCCATGCGTTTTGTCGGGTGCCTTCATTTCAGGAGCAATTAGGCGTCTAGCTTGTGAAAATATCTCTCCGCTTAAAATATTGTAATATTCCACAATATGTATTGCTTAAAAAAGTAGAAATAAGACTGTTTCTATCCCCCTTTGTGTACGTGAGTCAAGACGTAACATTGCAATGTCCTGGAGCCATATTTGTGTGAAATCCAATCCTGGGTCCTCTGAATATTGATTCTTACAGTTAAGCCAGTGACAAGCAATAAAATTTCATGAAGATCTGCAAATTTGTGGTAGCAGGGGAGGGTGCTGTTCAGGACTTTGTTTCCTTCTTGGGTAAATGGGCAGTTCCTTTTTCAATGATGCCCATGTTGGTAATGAGTATAGGATGGATTGGATCACGGCCTACTGATTGGCAGAGTCCACTTTAGACAAACAAAACGGTAGGTCAATTGAGGCTGCCCCTGTTCTAATTGCATACAACCATCTGTGACAACCAGTCAGCTGGTTGCAGCAGGAAGAGCCAATGCAGAGAAGATATGGCCATGGGTCAAAAAGCTGCTGCATCGGACCCAGGTATCTCAGCGAAGGCAGCATAGCTGACATCAAGGTCAGGCAGCTGTCCAGTGCCCATGAATGTGTACAGGGTCCACTGAGACAGCTGTGGGGCAGGCCAGCATAATCATGAATTCACCTCTGCTCTGCTCTCTCAGATCACTGCGGCAGAGCCCTTTATAACCTAAGACCCTCATATCCGTGGGACTGCCTCCACTCAATAATCAGACAAGGGATTATTAACAGTTCTTCCCAACCAGTTAGTGAAACCATTGCTTGATTAGGTTTGGACTTCCTTGGTGACCACTCCTGTTTTATGGAATAGGCTATCAGAGGGTGCAAGGAAGGCCCCAATCCTGCCATTTTCAGAAGGCTCTGTATGGTATAGTTTTTCTGATGGTGGTGATCATTTACAGAGATTTCAAAGGCTCTGTAAAGCAGAGGTTTTCCAGCGTGCTTTTGGTGACTTGGGAGTGGCTGTCCAATTATGATGATGGGATGTAATGGCTTGCTGTTCTCTAGTTATTTCTCTTGTATTTTTGTGAAATGAGATGCTTAGCTGTTTTCAGTGAAGTAAGCTACCCTGAATCCCATTGATCAGGAGAATGTAGGATATCAATATTATCTTAAATGAAAATCTCCTCTAGAAAGGAGAACCTCTGCAGTTCCCCTGTTCACAAAATCGTTTGCTAGAGTTAGTTCCAGATGTCAGTAGAATAAGCAGTTTAACATATGAACATACAAAAGTTTAGTAGGCTGCAGTAGGTTAGAATTGATTGCAAGCATGAGAGTTGGCAGCTGATGAAAAGAAGGGTGGCCCAGGATAGCCCGGTCTTATCATACTTTGGCACTAAACAGGGTTGGTGGACTTGGTTAGTGTTTGGAGACCACCAAGGAAGACCAGGATTGCTACACAGTAGCAGAGAGACCTCTGGTCATCTCTCATCTCAGAAGTCCTATGGGGCTTGATGGCACTTTTCATGCCTACCACCTCAAGAGTTTGTCTGAGAACCAGTGAACTGAGGTGGCAAGGACTTGGCAATGAAATGGATACACAAATTGGAATCCTGGATCATCTATGAAGCTGGTTGATTTAAGGAAGGGTGTTGTAGGGTTAAAGGGAATAAGCATTGAGCTCCACTGAGCCACTTGGAGAGGGACAAAAACAGAGTAAAATGGGTAAGACTGACTTAGTTTGTAATAGGGTTGACTTCAAGCAGCTTGTTGAAGAAGGATTTATATCCTGCCCAACACTGCCTGAAGGAGTCTTAGATTGGCTTACAGTCTCCTTTCCCCACAACAAACACCCTGTGAGGTAGGCGGAGCTGAGAGAGCTCTCCCAGAACTGTTTATGAGCAGGACAGCTCTGTGAGAACTTGTGACTGACCCAAGATCACATCAGTAGGAGCATGTGGAGGAGTGGGGAATCAAACCCAGTTCTTTCAGATAAGAGTCCACACAATTAACCACTTCACCAAACTGTTCAAGCTTACTATGACAAGCAGATTTAAATATTGTTTTTGGACTGAGAAGCAGGGCTGAGAGCCTACTTGGATGGCTAATGGGTCTTAGAATTTGTTTTCCTGTGACTTTTCAGTAAGCTGATGGATGGTAGATTTTTGCAATGAAAGGGATGGCTGCTGTGTGTTGTGTTAGTCGCTTCACATGTATTCTAAGATGCTGACACATTTTAGGGCTTAAAAATGCATTTGAAGGTGTGTGACAGTCAAAAGGATCTCATAATTGTTTGTAATTTAGCACAAGTGATGCTGATCTAATCAAATTCTCATGTTGACACGTTTCAAGACACCAGGCTGCCAGAGAGAAAAGCATGGCTTTAATTTTCTGTTAACTTTACTGGATTTTTTTGTAACATATGAAAAATATCACAAATAAAAATGGTGCCCTTGGGAGCAGTTTTTCAGACCACTTAATTAAATGAAATGATAATCTGAGCAACATTTGATCAAATTTTTCATTAGACCTCCTTTTTAATTTTTCATTAGCTTCATAATTAACCAAATGTGCGCCATCATCTGCCTGTTTACAGCTTTTCTGCTTTGTAATGTTCTGAACCATAACACTCCCCTTGTACCCCCTCCCCAAAAAAACACAAAGTAGCAAAATGCAGTATTATATCCTTCCCTTAGTGACTGAGACATCCATTTCTCTGTGTGGCATCACACTAATAGATATATTTCTGTAGGTAAATGGAAAGAATTTCTGACTGTAATCTTATTTGAATTTCATTTCATTTCATTAAAGTGGGGAGGAGGGAGGGGAAATTAAACAAAAGAATTCAAAATGAAATTGAAGAGAAGTGTTGCTGGAACGAAACTGGAGACGGTACCTGACATGATTTTCCTGTGCATAATGCTGCCAGACCTAATAGGGCAAGCTG